>NC_135811.1:109919959-110272226 GCF_964213995.1 Mustelus asterias
CAGGCACAAAGTTGGTCAGTATTTGAACTCATATCCCAGAGAGTTCCCTCGGCCCCCGGTGACACTAACCACCATCACCTCACCCACGCCCATCCCTCCACTCCTGTGAGAAACTGAATGGTCTCTTTACCCAGTGACCAGACCTAGTGCTTCAAGACTCAGCACTCTCTCCAATCGTTATGTACGCTTCCCATTTCAAAACGGAATGAGATTTCTACAATCCTAATCTGGAAGCAGAGTTTATTGTCCATCCCCAATTGCCCTTGAGAAGGTGGTGGTGAGCTGCCTTCCTGAACCACTGCAGTCCCTGTGGTGTCGATGCACCGTCAGGGAGGGAATCCCAGGATTCTGACCCAGTGACAGTGAAGGAACGGTGATATATTTCCAAGTCTGGATGATGAGTGGCTTGGAGAGGAACTTGCAGGTGGTGGTGTTCCCAGGTATCTGCTACCTTTGTTTCTCTAGGTGATGGAGGTTGCAGGTTCGGAAGGTGCTGTCAAAGGCAGTTTGGTGAGTTGTTGCAGGGCATTGTGTAGATGTTCACACTGCGGTCACCATGTGTCGGTGGTGGGAGTGAATGTTTAAGATGGTAAATGGGGTGCCGATGCAGTAGGGTGCTTTATCGTACATTGTGCAGGTTTCTTGAGTGTTGTTGGAGCTGCATTCATCCAGGCAAGCGGAGAGTGTTCCATCACACTCCTGACTTGTGGCTTCTGATGATGGACAGACCTTGGGACGGGTCAGGAGGTGAGGCTGGGTCCAGTTCAGTTCCTGGTCAATAGTAACTCCCAGGATGTTGATAATAGGGGATTCCGTGATGGGGAATCTGGGATTGCTGATTGTTTAAGCACCAAAGTATGTACATAAGAACATAAGAACTAGGAGCAGGGTAGGCCATCTGGCCCCTCGAGCCTGCTCCGCCATTCAATAAGATCATGGCTGATCTTTTTGTGGACTCAGCTCCACTTACCCACCCGCTCACCATAACCCTTAA
Organism: Mustelus asterias; assembly: GCF_964213995.1. Classification (NCBI taxonomy): domain Eukaryota; kingdom Metazoa; phylum Chordata; class Chondrichthyes; order Carcharhiniformes; family Triakidae; genus Mustelus; species Mustelus asterias. Next base: position 109,920,954 of record NC_135811.1, read on the forward strand.
TTCCTTTACTGTTCAAAAATGTATCTATCATTGCCTTAAAAACATTCAATGAGGTAGCCTCAACTGCTTCACTGGGCAGGGAATTCCACAGATTCACTTTGTGTGAAGAAGTTCCTCCTCAACTCAGTCCTAAATCTGCTTCCCCTTATTTTGAGGCCATGCCCCCTAGTTCTAGTTTCACCCGCCAGTGGAAACAACTTCCCTGCTTCTATCTTATCTATTCCCTTCATAATCTTATATGTTTCTATCAGATCTCCCCTCATTCTTCTGAATTCCAATGAGTATAGCCCCAGTCTACTCAGTCTCTCCTCATAAGCCAACACTCTCAACTCCGGAATCAATCTAGTGAATCTCCTCTGCACCCCCTCCATTGCCAGTATATCCTTTCTCAAGTAAGGAGACCAAAACTGTACACAGTACTCCAGGTGTGGCCTCACCAGCACCTTATGCAGCTGCAACATAACCTCGCTGTTTTTAAACTCCATCCCTCTAGCAATGAAGGACAAAATTCAATTTCCTTCTTAATTACCTGCTGCACCTGCAAACCAACTCCTTGTGATTCTTGTACCTACCCTCGAGATTGAGGAAGGAGCAACTGTTTGTGAATTCCCTGAATCACACACATCCATCTCTCCTGCCCTGTCAGGTTTCTACTGAGACAACTGCAGTTCAGTGACATTGTCAAATTCCTCCTGTAGTTACACAGCGCAAACAGCAGCTGAACACGAGATTCAGAATGGTGCCCGCAAACATTACTGTACGTTTTGAAGAAGTCCTTTGTAATTCACCAGACAGATCCCACGGAAACAGTTCTGTCTCCCCGAGTCACCTCCTTCTCCTCTCTAAACCTGTGCTCCTGCACTGGGAATCAGCTAAACAGTTTAGAATTATGCGTAATGAAACAGAACTTCTGAAAAGACAGAACCAAGCTAAATATAAAGACTTTGCTTTTGCCGAAGTCATTCGATTTCTTCATTGAACAAGTTTGGAGATTATATTGAGGCTAAGATTTAGTGTTTAAAATAACTGGAAATGTGAATGATCACTGATCACCATCATATTGTTAATGATGCTTCAATGGTTCTGCCATTATTTACAATGATGTCATTTCCTCTCATTCTCTTTTCAGGATTTGTGGAATAAAATACATTTCACTGATTATTTTGTTTCCAATTACATCATTTCCTTTAACGGTGATGCTGTTTCCCTACTTCCTGGTACTGTGTATATTCTCAAGGCCAGTAAACGGTTCATGTATTTTTCTACAAAAGATTGGTTTGTGTTTGAAATCATTTGAAATAAATTTATTTGTTACAGCACCAACATCTGTATTTTCTTCCCGATTTTCTGTAATCTTCTGCCTCAAAGTGATTTGTCAGAAGAGACTGTAATAACTCTCGGAGACGGAAGTCCCGTCACCAAGTTACTTTATTTACACCATACATCTGTAGACAGCCAGCGCTCCAGTTGCTGCCTGCTGAATGCAGGCTGGGAGTCTGACACACCTGCTTTAAATAGGGAGCATGAGGTTCCCTGATTCAATCATCAGATAGTTCATACTCTAGCAAGCCAACCTCATTCGCCTGGCTGAAGTCAGCACAGAGACCTTCTGCAGAGGTACAAGATGTGTAATTACATAGAGACAGGAAACCTGGAACCATGTGTCAGGTGCAGCTTGTGGGTGCAACGTCCCAAGTCTGAGAGAAAACAGAGAGTATTTCTTTACACAAAGGGTGGTGAGCTACACTGTGGGACAGAGTATATAGCAAGAAGTGGAAAGTTTCAGCTCTGAGGAGAGACTGGATAGGCTGGGTTTGTTTTCCCTGGAGCAGGAGAGGCTGAGGGGGATCTGATAGAAGTGTACAAAATTATGAGAGGCACAGATAGGCTGGGCTGTAAGAATCTTTTCTCCATGGCAGAGGTGTCTAAGATGTGGAGATGCCGGCGTTGGACTGGGGTAAACACAGTAAGAAGTCTCACAACACCAGGTTAAAGTGCATGGAGATGTCTAAGACCAGACCTTAGAGGTCTCTAAGACCAGTTTGTGAGGAGTAAGTGGTTTAGGGAGGATCTGAGGAAAACATTTTTCACCCAGGGATGGTGGGAATATGGAACGTGCTGCCTGAGAGGGTGACGGAGACAGGAATTCTCACAACATTTGAGAAGCATCTGGACAAACACTTAAATCACCAAGGCACAGCCAGCTATGGACCAAGTGTTAGTAAATGGGATTAGTATAGATTATGGTCAGCATAGACATGTTGGGCCGAAGGGCCTGTTTCTGTACTGTGTGAGTCTATGGGTGAGATTTTATAGCCTCACTCATCATGAAACTGTAAAATCCTGCCCGAGGTCAACGGACCTCCCCATTGTCCGCCCCTCGCCCGCTCCCATTCCCATGGCGGGCGGGGCAGCGTAATTCCAGCCTATGGCTCTAAATAATGGGAGCTTGCAAGAAAGGTATTGGAATAATCTTCATATTTATTGGCCAAATCAAATTGGCCAAGGTAGCCAGGAGTGTGTGCTGTTCAATTCTCTGTGAAACTGTTTCTTAAAATAATACAAACTAACAATTAACAGACTGTTTATCTGATAATTTATCTGATAACAAAGTTACATTAATTAAAGACTCCAGATTAAAGGGTTCTTTGAACAATAGTGACCACAGCATGCTAGAATTTCACATTCAGTTTGAGAGTGAGAATACTGCTCCATGAAGAGTGTCTGAAACTTAAATTTCCAGAAAATGAAGACAGGTTTGTTTGAAGCGACTGGAATCACAAAGTGAAGATAACCAGTGGCAGACACTTAAGGAACTACTTCATAATTCTCAACAAAGATATATTCCACCCAGAAAGAAAGGCTCTGTGAGAAAGATGCGTCATCCGTGGCTAAGTGAGGAAGTATCAAATGGAAAGAAAAGATGGAAAATGCTGCAAAGATTCGTGGAAAGCGAGGAGATTGGGAAGTTTTAGAAACCAGAAACAGACGATTAAAAAGTAACGGTGAAGGAGAAACTGGAATGTGAGAGAATATTGAAAAGATAAAAATAGTAAAAGTTTGTGCATAAAAAGGAAAACAGAGGCTGAAGTGAATATTGGTCCCTGACAGGATGAAACTGGGAATTAATCATGGGAAAGGAGGAAAAGGCTCACGGTAAAAGACACAAAAAATATCTCGGGAATAACAGAAAGCCAAGAGGCTGAAAGGAGGGAGGAACTTAAAACAATCATTATTGTTAGAGAAAAGTGAATGGGATTTAACTCTGGCAAGTCCCCTGGACCTGATGGCTTTTATCCGGGGGTCTTGAAGGAAATTGCTTCAGGGATTGTGGCTGGAATTTCATGGCCGTTTCCACCGATGGGAATTTTCTGATCTTGTGTCCCTGCTGATGGTGAACCTCAGTCATGGGTTTCCTGGCGACTGGGGGTGTGCGGGGGGGGTGGGTGGGGGGGGGGGGGGGTGGGTGGGGTTGTGGGTGGGGGTGGGGGATTGTGGGGGGGGTGGGGGGTGTGGGTGGGGGTGGAGGGGGATGTGGGTGGGGGTGTGCGGGGGGGTGGGGGGGGGTGTGGGGGGGCTGTGGGGGGGGGGTGTGGGTGGGGGTGGGGGGTAGGAGTATGTACAATGGGAAACATTGTTGACAACACAGGACTTGAAGATCCCACCACAAGCCAATAGCCTCCTCCGCCACCACGAAACACACCACGGGGAACGTGCGGATAATCCCTCCCTGTGGATTCATTGCTTTTATCTTCCAAAATTACCTCAATTCGGCAACGCTCTCCAGGATTGGAAAACTACAAACATAACTCTTCTGTTGGAGAAGGGAGGGAGATAGAAAGCAGGAGTAAATAGATCAGTTAGCCTAACGTCTGTCGTTTGGAAAATGCTAAAATCCATTATTAAAGAGCAGGACATTTAAAAAATCATAATATAATCAGTCAGTTTGGTTTTATGAAAGGGAAATTGTAAATTATGAAAGTTCTTTGAGGATGTCACAATCAGAGTAGCTAAAGAGAACCAGTAGATGTGATGTATTTGGATTTGCAAAAGGCATTCAATAAGTTGCCACATGAAAGATGGCAGCATAAATAAGAGTTGATGGTGTTGGTGGCAATACATTAGCCTGGGGAGAGGATTAGCCAATAACAGGAACATAGAGTTGAGATGGAGGGCTGTAATTGGTGCAGAGCCACAGGTATCAGTGCTGGGACCCCAAATATTTACAATTTACATGAACCAATTGGACAAAAGGAACCAATGATATTGTAGCCAAATGTTCTGATGATACGAAGATAGAAAAACAAGCTGCGGGAGTCATAGAGGTTTACAGCATGGAAACAGGCCCTTCGGCCCAACTTGTCCATGCCATCCTTTTCTTTAAACGGCTAGTCCAAATTGCCCGCGTTTGGCCCATATCCCTCTATAACCATCTTACTCACGCAACCGTCTAAACGCTTTTTAAAAGACAAAATTGTACCCGCCTCTACTACTGCCTCTGGCAGCTTGTTCCAGACACTCACCACCCTCTGTGTGAAAAAATTGCCCCTCTGGACACTTTTATATCTCTCACCTTAAACCTATGCCCTCTAGTTTTGGACTCCCCTAACTTTGGGAAAAGATATTGACTATCTAGCTGATCTATGCTCCTCATTATTTATAGACCTCTATGAGATCACCCCTCAACCTCCACCACCTACAAGGCTCAAGTCAGGAGTGTGATGGATACCACTTGCCTGAATGAGTGTAGATCCAACAACTCACAAGACAAAGCAGCCCACTATCCACAAACATTCACTCCATCCACCACCAGCGCACAGTGGCAGCGTGTATACCACCTACAGGATCCACTGCAGCAAGTCAACAAGGTTCCTGAGGCAGCATCTTCCAAACCCACCACCTCTACCATCTAGAAGGACAAGAACAGCAGATACCTGGGAACACCATCACCTGCAAGTTCCCCTCTGAGTCACTCACCATCCTTCACTGTGGCTGGGTCAAAATTCTGGAACTCCCTCCCTAACAGCACTGTGGGTGTACCTACACCACAAGGTAGGTTCAAGAAGGCAGCTCACCACCACCTTCTCAAGGGCCAATTAGGGATGGATAATAAATGCTGACCTGGCCAATGGAACAGAGGGAGGCCATTTGGTTCTTCTCCGCCATTCCATAAGATGATGGCTGATCTGATTGAGAAAGCTCCACTTTACCATCTGTCCTACATATTCCCTTGACTCTATTCTCAATCAAAAATCCGTCTCATTTCCTCAGCCGTGGAATAAATGCAAAGAGCCAGGCCCCCCTTGCTGTCTGGGGAAGAGAATTCCTCCATCCTCTGAGAAAATAAATCTGCTTATCTCTCTGTTAAATGGGTGACTGCTTCTTGTTAAACTGAGACCCTGAGTTCTTGTTTCTCCCAGAAGAGGAAACATTCCCTCGGGGTCCACACTATTCAGTCCTCTCGGGAAATGGGGATAGATAGAAATGGACAGCTGAGCTCACAGGGAAACCAACCAGGATCTTAATGAATGACCGTGCAAGCTCGAGGGGCCGAATGGCCTATTCCTGCTCATAATTTAATGTTCTCATTAAAAACTGGAGTAAGTTGGGGAAGGATGATGGAGGCTAAGTGGTGATGCAGTTGAGTCGGGGAGGAAGAAGGTTTCGCAGCCCCTGTAGCTTCTTTTGTGAGCAGAGGAATTCCCAAAACAAACTCTTTCTATTTTTAATGTGTCGTCGCTGTTGTAATGTGGGGTTTGCAGTAGCCAATTTGTGCACAGCAAGATCCCACAAGCAGCATTGTGATAATGATTCTGGAAGGAGAGATCAAGGTTTGTTTGCCACCAAGCTGATCTCACAGTGAAACTCCGGACCACCAGTTTCAGACTTTGTAAAAATAACAGTTCGGTCTGATCGAGAGAGTTGTCTGGAGCAACAGTCAATGAGAAGCAGAGTTTAAATGTTGCTATTGATCCAAGCACATATGAAACCTGTCAGTTTGGAAAAGCAAGCTGTTATAAGTTTCATGAACAGAGTCAGGCCCAACCACAACCACACTTGATGGTATTTGGGTTTCAATAAATGACTAACCATTCCCTCCCTAACAAGTTAGCTGACTGCTTCTCGGCACAATCTGCAACAAGTGAGATTTTTCTGATTATTGCGCACTCCTGCCACTGGGAGAGCTGCGTTCAGCATTTTCACAACGTATCAAAGAGGCATCAAACTCACCGTGATTCCAGTAACCAGCTGCTCCCAGCTCCCAGATCCTGCCACTCACTACTTGAACTAAAATACCATCCTCAACTGTTTCAGAGAAACATACTGGATCCTGGCCACCTTTAGCCTGACTAATGAGATCTTGACATATTTAGTTTTCAAATCTCTCAGTCACTTTGCCCTCCCTGTCTCTGTGACCTCCTCCAACTAGTCCCCTTAGCGATGTCTGTGCTCCTTTAACCCTGGCCTTTCCTGCAATTACTCCACCACTGACAGCTGTGCTAGAACACAAGAGATTGGACCAGGAACAGACCATTCGGCCCATCGAGTCTGCTCTGCCATTCAATGCGACCATGGCTGATCTTGGGTTTCGACTCCATTTTTCCAGCCACTCCCCACATTCCCGAGACACCAAAAATCTTCCAGTTCCAGCTTTAAATATATTCAACACTGGAGCATCCACAATCCTCTCGGGGAGAGAATTCCAAAGATTCACAGCCCATTGAGTGGAGGAATTTCCCCTTATCTCAGTCCTAAATGATTGGCCCCCCGAGACTGAGCCCCCCCACCCCACCCCCCCCCCCCCCACCGCCCCCCCCTTCCCCACCACCCCGTGTTTCAGATTCCCCGACCAATGGAAACAGTTTCTCCGCATCCACCCTATCAAACCCCTCAGAATCTTGTCGGTTTCTGTGAGGTCATCTCTCATTTTTCTAAACTCCAGAGAATATAAACCCAATTTACTCACCCCCTCATCCCAATGAGCCAATCTAGTGAACCTTGCTGTACTCCCTCCAACGCCCGGGTATCCTTTCCTAAATGTGAAGACCAAAACTGAACGCGGTGTTCCAGATGTGGTCTCTCCAAAACCCTGTGCAACTGGAGCAAGACTTTATTCTTGTATTCCTATCCCCTTGCGCTAAAGGCTAACAGGTCATCTGTCTTCCTAATTACTTGCTGCACCTGCACACTAACTTTCTGTGTTCTTGTACAAACACACCCAAGTCTCTTTGACCATCAACACAAACAAGTTTCACACCTTTTAAAAATATTCTGCTTTACTATTCTTATGACTAAAGTAAATATTTTCATACTTCCCTACATTATATTCCATCTGCCATTTTGTTGCCCACTCACTTAACCTGTCTATGTCTCTTTGCAGCCCCTCTGTGTCCTCCCCACAGCTTACCTTCTAACCTACTTGGTATCATCAGCAAATTTTGTTACATTGCTGTCTGTCTCTTCAACTAAATCATGGGTGGCACAGTGGCACAGTGGTTAGCACTGCTACCTCACAGCGCCAGGGGCCCGGGTTCAATTCCTGGCTTGGGTCACTGACTGTCACAACTCTACAAAAATGTGCCTGATTGAGTGAGGATCGCGGAGCGTGTCTGGGAGACCAGCACGGATCATCCTGTTATTCTGGCCGTGTGACAATTAACATGGGGTAGTGTCATTTTTTGGGAGAACTCTGCCCCATGTGTATACAGAGGCTGCACTGGAGAATCAGCTAGAACATCGCCCCCTCTGACTAGCAATGATCCTATTGACCTCAAAACATCATTATACAACCCAGACAGCGTTCAATCTGAGGCAGACGGGGCACTGGAGGCCAGAGAGCCAATGCCTGCACCTTTCATAGAGGCTGCTATTCTCCCAAATATATTCAGGCTTTGCTATTCCTTGTGACATACACAGGAGTTGTTATTTTCTATAATACAGGGCTTTCCATTCTCTAGAATACACACAGACTTCTATTCCCAATAACATGTACAGGGGCTATCAGTCTTTGTAGCTTTCACTGCAGCTGTGATTCTCTATAAAACACACCCAACGGCTGCTGTTGTCTGTGACTGCGTGGAAACTTTGCATTGAGGTCTGAAACAAGCACAGGCTTTCAGAATCCACAGAAAGGCAGACATGGAGAGTCTCTAAAGACAACGATGTCTAATTTTAGAGCTGCACGAGTGATGAACCTCTGGAAAATTATTTCACAACGAGATTTGTGGCCATTTGTATCCATCACATTTACAATTTAAAACTAAACAGATGTGAATCTTTAAAACAGAGAGCAGCTTGAAGCAATGTTGATTCTTCGTTTCCAGTTGTTCTCAGTATGAAGGCAAACATCTATCTCAGTCTGCAGAAACCAAAGTGTAGATAACTGGGATTACAATCTTAGAATCCGGGATACTTGTTCTTGGAATCCTGGAAGAAATCCATAAGGAAAAGTGGAACAAAAGGTTGTTCTGGTAACTGGCTGTCCCTCAGGGAACGGGCTGGCTATTGCTCCTACACTAACTAATGCTCAGCTGAAGCGGTTGAAAGGTTCCTGGTCTGTCGCTGCTCTTCCTTGTCCAGTAACGCCTCAATTTTAAACTAATCAACCTTGTTTTCAAGTTTCTCCATCAACATAGCTCTCCCTATCCCTTTAATTCAGACTCACATCCCTCCTAGATACCTGCTCTCATCCAATTCCACCTTCTGGAACCTTCTCAATTTTAATCACCCCCCCCCCCCCCCCCCCGCCCTCCCCCCAACTCTGGGCTTTGGCTATGGTTTCCTGGGCCCTAAATTCTGGAAGTTTCTGTTTAAATATCTCAGTCTCTCCACCTCTCTCCCTTTAATGGCCCTCCCTCTTTGATCAGGTTTTTGGTCATCTGTCCGTATATCTTCTTATGTGGCGAATATCACATCCTGTTTGATGACTCTCCTGTGAAGCATTGTGGGATGTTACAATATTAAGGTTGCTATATAAATGCAGGCTGTTGGAGTTATGTGAACGTGCACAGTGTGATCTACAGGAGAGCTCTGTGCAGTGTCGGGAGAGGAAAGCCATCCCCTCAGCGGGAAACAGGTTGCAGCAAATCTCCTGGCAACAAAGCTGAGGTTTTACCTGCATCTTTGCCAATCCGTACACAGACAAAAATGTGTGGCTCCAAACACTCTGGCCCGTATCCAATCAGGACATTTGGAATTTCTCCCGGTGAGTTTGAACTTTCACCAGGGAGGAACCAGGATTCAAAGCTGAAAATCTCCAGATTGCCCAGACACAGATACTTACCGCCCATCACTCAATACCCACCCTGTCCAACTGGGTGCAATATTCCAGTGGCCAATTCCAGAACCTTCACTGCTGGCATCAGCCAAAGATTGTATCATAGAATCAAATAGGAAGAGGCCATTCAGCCCATTGTGTCTGTGCTAGTAATTGGGTGTTTCAGCTCAGCCCCAGTGATCAACACGGTTATCAGGGAAGTTCCAATACCTCTTTTCTGTTCCATGTCCCTCTCATGTCCTGAGAGGTTCTGCAGTGACTGACAGAAACCAAACAGCAGCAATGGCAAAAGGTGATTCTCAATCAGAATGTGAACCTGGAGCAGAACACTGGCTGTAAAAAACATCGCCATTCCCGACCAGCCAATCTGCTCTTTGCCTCAGGATGTGCCCAACACAGGGTCAACTTTACGCAAATTGAGAAAACTTTTCTAAGATCAGGCAAGGGAAGAGATAATGAAACCGAAGGATTAAATTGTTACAAACTGGGTGCCCAGTGTTCAAGCACTCGGCATGGCGGCACAGTGGTTAGGACTGCTGCCTCACAGCGCCAGGGACCCGGGTTCAATTCCCGGCTTGAGTGACTGTATGTGTGGAATTTGCATGTTCTCCCCATGTCTGCATGGGTTTCCTCCGGGTGCTCCAGTTTCCTCCCACAGTCCGAAAGATGTGCTGGTCAGATGGATTGGCCGTGCTAAATTGTCACTTAGTATCAGGGGGGCTAGCTAGGGTAAATGCATGGGGTTATGGGAATAGGGCCTGGGTGGGATTATGGTTAGTGCAGAATCGATGGGCCGAATGGCTTCCTTCTGCATTGCAGGATTCTATGAATCTAAGTGAGCAAAGGATCTGGGAGCAAAAAATGATCCCAGTTTCCCAAAAGCAGAAAAGCCAAACAAAACAATTAATCCTAAACATGACGATTTATAACAGGGGGAATGAAATATCTTTCATTCATTATGGATTCATTCATATCAAAACCTTTATCTTCCAGAAGGCGTTGCCACAATGAGGGACCTGAGTAAACAGTGAACAGGAGGGTCCCCACTCTGCAGATTCTACAGCTGGATGTGTGGGGAGAAAGCTCAATTCAGAATGTAGCACATCAACATTCACAGCGCTGCACCCACATTACACTCAGACCCTGTGGTGAACCATCGTTGGTTCCCACTAGATATTACTGAGCCAGGGTCTGGCCAGTACTACAAGTATGTATATATGTTGCTGTTGGGGTTCGGGATGGGTTGTTCTACTTGTTGCTGTTGGGGTTAGGGTTGGGCTGTTACACCTTGTATTATAGTTATTGTGGTACATCCCAGTCGGGCTCCGCCTCCTGGGAGAGGTATAAAGGTCACTGCTCTGTCTGGGACCCCTCAGTCTGGGATCGTGTATATAATTAGTAGCTTCGTTGTTACAGCAAATAAAAGCCTTTATTTCCTGAGCATCTCCAGCCTCGTGTGTGATAACGCGCATCAGACCCTAAGCACAAAACAACCCCCAGAGGCGTTGAGTGCCGGGTGGCTGAACCTGACATAGATCAAAGTGGGGAGACATTGGGGAGATCTCTGAAACATTAGGATCCCATCACTGGGCCACTATCAGGGGCCAAGTAACTCGCTGAGGAGTCTGATATTTTTCAGCTTTTAATTCTCGTGCCATATCACAGAATGGTTAAACAGCATCTTCTTGCACACACACTTCCTGGGACTTGATATCAAATGTAATTTAATCAGTGGTTTTAGCACCTTGTGAGTCATGTATTCTTTACAGTAATGTGAAATCATACAGCCCTGGGTCTAATATTCTTTCTTAATCTTCCCCTATCAGTGCAGAGTGACTGGAATATTCGGCAATGAAAGCAGAGTTCTGGTTCCTGCTGACACTGCCCCATGTTCAACAGAAAGTGCCTTTCACCCCAGAGAATGTTCAGGTCCCAGTTAGAATATTCCCCACTCTCTGTCACAGACACAAAAGGTCAAGTCAGGGTCAATTCGGTAAAATGTTGTTTAAAAACCGCTAGATATCTTACTCCACTCACGGGGATGAACCTTCCTCAGTGAGTAAATAACTACTTCACAGCGGCCGAAACAAAGCATTTCAAGTAATCGGGAAATCCAGAGTGACCCATGGGTAGAAAGCTCAAATAGACAGTGAAGCAGAGCAAGAGGACAAAGTGTGTGAGTTACAGCAACATCGAACTGGAGGTCTCTCTTCCTCATTATCTTGTAAATTGAGTTTGTGTCAGTAGATGCCCTGTTTGTGAACACAACTTCTCACTCACCTGAAGAAGGGGCAGCGCTCCGAAAGCTCATGCTACCAAATAAACCTGTTGGACTTTAACCTGGTGTTGTGAGACTTCTTACAGTTTCTCTTTATAGAACATAGAACAGTACAGGACAGAACAGGCCCTTCGGCCCACGATGTTGTGCCGAGCTTTATCTGAAACCAAGATCAAGCTATCCCACTCCCTATCATCCTGGTGTGCTCCATGTGCCTATCCAATAACCGCTTAAATGTTCCTAAAGTGTCTGACTCCACTATCACTGCAGGCTGTCCGTTCCACACCCCAACCACTCTCTGCATAAAGAACCTACCTCTGATATCCTTCCTGTATCTCCCACCACGAACCCTATAGTTATGCCCCCTTGTAATAGCTCCATCCACCCGAGGAAATAGTCTTTGAACGTTCACTCTATCTATCCCCTTCATCATTTTATAAACTTCTATTAAGTCTCCCCTCAACCTCCTCCGCTCCAGAGAGAACAGCCCTAGCTCCCTCAACTTTTCCTCATAAGACCTACCCTCCAAACCAGGCAGCATCCTGGTAAATCTCCTCTGCACTCTTTCCAGCGCTTCCACATCCTTCCTATAGTGAGGTGACCAGAGATTGTGCCTGTTGCTGTCAAGTTGTTAACGAGAGATCGGGTTGTTGAGACGTCTACACTGAACATCTGTTCTGGAACAATCTTCTAGAAGAGGACTGTGGAGGAATTTCCCAGAAACCATTTTAGAATATATTTGTCTCTAATTAGTTTTCCTTCCTCTCTCTCAGAAGCTACACAATTGCTGATGGGGCTGGGGAGCTCTGTGGAGACTGATGCTCATTGCTACACTTTGATCGATCTGCTTCCATACTTATTTCAATGCTTGTTTCAATGTCCTCTTTCCCTTGTTTAACACAAATAATAAGTTTAACACCAACAAACAACAGTTTGAGAGAAGGTAACTAGCTGTTCTAAATGGAGAGGTGTGTGACTGTGTCTATGTGTGTATCTGTGTCTGCTTCTGTGTGCGTGTGTGCGGAATCCCTCCTCAAACCTCTTCACCTCGTTACCTCCCTATCCTTCTTTCAAATGCTCCCTCAAACTTACCTCTGTGATCAAGCTGTGCCAGGGTTTATCTGATATTACCTGTGTGACCAAGCTTCTGAATATCAGTGCCAGGGTTTATCTGATGTTACCTGTGTGACCAAGCTTCTGAATATCAGTGCCAGGGTTTATCTGATGTTGCAATGAAGAACTTTGAGAGGTTAGAAGATGATCCAGGATTTTCATGAACCCAGCCTGTTGTTGTGTGGAACAGATATATATTCTGTAACTTCAACCACTTTGAACAAATAAACATAATTTAAAACCATTTATTGAGAAGTTCGTCTTTGGTTTGCTGAAAACATTGGAGAAACTGGGACTGCGAAAAGAGAAAAAGGTGAAGGGGAGATTAGAGATTTTAAAATAATGGGATGAGAGGTCACATGACACCAGGTTATAGTCCAACCTTTATGGATGAACTATATGGCCTTCACCTGATGAAGGAGCAACGCTCCGAAAGCTCGTGATTGAAAATAAACCTGTTGGACTTTAACCTGGTGCCGTGTGACCTCACATCCTGTCCACCCCAGTCCAACACCGGCATCTCCACACCAAAATAATGGAGGGAGTTTGATAGAGCTAGCAAGGAGAAACTTCCAATTGGCAAGTGTGTCAATAACCAGGGCTTAAATATTTCAAATCATTGTCCAAAGAACTAGGGGGAAATGTGGAGAATTTCCCGGTTTATCTGAAATTCCCAGACCTGAAAGAAAAGACCTGAAATGGTGGCGAGAAATGTTCCAATTGGACAAGGATCTGAAGAGGATGAATTTACAGCGGGATTGGGAAAAGCTGGGTGAGGAATTAATTCAAATAGCCATCACTGACACTCTGGGCTGAATGGCCTCTTTCTGGGCTGAATAATGTAGAATCTTCTTCCTGTAGAATTCTCTGCAGACTGTGGGGAGAATGACCCCTCTCACTAGATTCTCTTTAAATGAGGGCCCTACACTATTAACACAATTTGAGAGTTGTGTGATTGGCAGGGGGAAAGTCACAATATGATCATTCCTTTCTGTATATTCTTTGTGATTCAAATCCCTGAAGTCTCCATTTGGGTCTGATCAGGTGACATGTTCACTGATGCCTACGCTGCTTTGCAGTATATGGGTTTAGAGAGAGAGCTTCATGGTGCAAATTCTAAAATTTAGTATCAAGTCTCTTGTCTCTCTCACGGAAAGAAAACATGGGCACGGGAGCAAGTGTTTGATGTACAAAATGTGGGAAATAAATGGCAGGAACTGCCAGTAACTGAACAGGAAGATGGAGACTCTGTGGCACTCACAGAAGCTCGATACAAAACTGGGCAATTTGGAATCTGATATGTAGAGGAGGTTTGGAGCAGTTACAGAGGCTGTGGAGATGTTACATAGACAGAGTCAGTCTGGCTGGAACTCAAGGGGCTTGTTCAGTTCCATCATGGTGGGTGTGGTGAGTACACCAACAACCCACTGACTTGGGAAGCTCCCAGCAGCGAGTGGGGACTTTGAGTTAGAGAGATGAACATTCTATCAAGCCTTCGTTGAGCAGAGTTTCTAGCAGGAAGCAGAGAGGAGCTGCTGGATCCAGCTCTACACAATAGCATCGATGAAGTGGATCAGCTGAACATGGGTGATGAAAATCCCGGGTCAGCAGGTTAGATCAGGCAGAGCTTCTACAGTGCGTTAACAGGGGTGAAAACACAGCCCTGAGTTCAGTGTTTCAGTGTAACACTGAGACAGAGAGATCTGCAAGGAGGGTATATTCTATTAAAAAACAAATTCACCAGGAATTCCTGAATGCCAATGAGACACTTGGGCAATTCCAATGGATGAAGGATAATAATGACCATAATCATTCTGAAAACTGAAGGAGAATGTGTGAAAATAAAAGAAATGGTTCCTAACGGGGGGAGAAGTAAAGCAAGAGTAGGAGGTAAACATTTTTAAAAAATCAAATGGAAACGGCAGCTGATGCCAGTGAAGATTGATGATGATGCTGCCGGCTTGACAACACAAAGATAGATTGGAAAAATCTTATCCTTTTTCATTCAAACACAGAAGAGGTATTTAGAGGGATCTGCAGGAAGAGGTTCTGCCAAACAGTAAAGGCTGCTCCTTGGGTTCATAAGGTTGTAAAAAAAAAACTAATGGAATTGTCGGAAATAACATGATGTACGAAATATAAAAACCAAGAGATATTGATGAATCGACATCGGACTTGGGGAAGGCCTCAGTTTGATAGTGTGAGGAGTATCGCCTCGATGCTCAGAGCCAATATTGGAAAGAGTGCCGTTTTTAAGAAGGTTCGGTTCAGGTTCTGGAGGCTGTCCGGTTTGATAAACACAAATAAAGATTTGAAAAATTGCATCCTTTTTCACTTGAACACAGATTCCAGAATGACAGCTTAATGCGACATGAGGATTGGGCAGCTTTATAGAGAAGGAGGGAGTTCACGTTGATTGAATGGTCTCGAAGGGAAATAGATAGAAAATTAAACCCTGAAAACTTCAGATTCAAATTCAGGAGAAAGTCCTTTACCAATAGATGCTGCTGAAATTATATCCACATTAAGATCAGATTAGATGGACTCCACTTGTCCATCTTATTAGTCACAAGTAAGGTTTACATTAACACTGCAATGAGTAGTCTCACAAACACCAGGTTAAAGTCCAACAGGTTCATTTGGTAGCACGAGCTTTCAGAGTGTTGTCCCTTCATCAGGTCAGGGAGAAAATCGGACCTCTCAGGGACAAAGGAGGGGAATTATGCTTAGAACCTAAGGGAATAGGGGAGATCCTAAATGAATACTTTGCATCGGTATTCACGAAGGAGAGGGGCGTGTTAACCGGGAGTGTCTCGGAGGGAGGTGTTGACCCGTTAGAGAAAATCTCCATTACAAGAGAGGAAGTGTTAGGTTTTTTAGGGAACATTAAAACTGACAAAGCCCCAGGGCCTGATGGCATCTATCCTCGACTGCTCAGGGAGACGAGAGATGAAATTGCTGGGCCTCTGACGGAAATCTTTGTCGCTTCTTTGGACACGGGTGAGGTCCCTGAGGATTGGAGGATAGCGAATGTGGTCCCGTTGTTTAAGAAGGGTAGCAGGGATAACCCAGGAAATTATAGGTCGGTGAGCTTGACGTCTGTGGTAGGGAAGTTGTTGGAAAGGATTCTTAGAGACAGGATGTATGTGCATTTAGAACGGAACAATCTCATTAGTGACAGACAGCATGGTTTTGTAAGAGGGAGGTCGTGCCTTACAAATTTGGTGGAGTTTTTTGAGGAAGTGACAAAAACGGTTGATGAAGGAAGGGCCGTGGATGTCGTCTATATGGATTTCAGTAAGGCATTTGACAAAGTCCCACATGGCAGGTTGGTTAAGAAGGTTAAGGCTCATGGGATACAAGGAGAAGTGGCTCGATGGGTGGAGAACTGGCTTGGCCATAGGAGACAGAGGGTAGTGGTCGAAGGGTCTTTTTCCGGCTGGAGGTCTGTGACCAGTGGTGTTCCGCAGGGCTCTGTACTGGGACCTCTGCTATTTGTGATATATATAAATGATTTGGAAGAAGGTGTAACTGGTGTAATCAGCAAGTTTGCGGATGACACGAAGATGGCTGGACTTGCGGATAGCGAAGAGCATTGTCGGGCAATACAGCAGGATATAGATAGGCTGGAAAATTGGGCGGAGAGGTGGCAGATGGAGTTTAATCCGGATAAATGCGAAGTGATGCATTTTGGAAGAAATAATGTAGGGAGGAGTTATACAATAAATGGCAGAGTCATCAGGAGTATAGAAACACAGAGGGACCTAGGTGTGCAAGTCCACAAATCCTTGAAGGTGGCAACACAGGTGGAGAAGGTGGTGAAGAAGGCATATGGTATGCTTGCCTTTATAGGACGGGGTATAGAGTATAAAAGCTGGAGTCTGATGATGCAGCTGTATAGAATGCTGGTTAGGCCACATTTGGAGTACTGCGTCCAGTTCTGGTCACCGCACTACCAGAAGGACGTGGAGGCGTTAGAGAGAGTGCAGAGAAGGTTTACCAGGATGTTGACTGGTATGGAGGGTCTTAGCTATGAGGAGAGATTGGGTAGACTGGGGTTGTTCTCCTTGGAAAGACGGAGAATGAGGGGAGATCTAATAGAGGTGTACAAGATTATGAAGGGTATAGATAGGGTGAACAGTGGGAAGCTTTTTCCCAGGTCGGAGGTGACGATCACGAGGGGTCACGGGCTCAGGGTGAGAGGGGCAAAGTATAACTCAGATATCAGAGGGACGTTTTTTACACAGAGGGTGGTGGGGGCCTGGAATGCGCTGCCAAGTAGGGTGGTGGAGGCAGACACGCTGACATCGTTTAAGACTTACCTGGATAGTCACATGAGCAGCCTGGGAATGGAGGGATACAAACGATTGGTCTAGTTGGACCAATGAGCGGCACAGGCTTGGAGGGCCGCAGGGCCTGTTTCCTGTGCTGTACTGTTCTTTGTTCTTTGTTCTTTGAGTGATGAAAGAGCGGTGCTCCGAAAGCTCGTATTACCAAATAAACCTGTTGGACTTTAACCTGGTGTTGTGAGACTACTTACTGTGCCCACTCCAGTCCAACGCCGGCAACTCCACATCATCACTGCAATGGGGTTACTCTGAAAATCTCCTAGTCGCCACACTCCGGCACCTATTCGGGTACACTGGGGGAGAATTTAGCATGACCAATGCACCTAACCAGTACGTCTTTCAGACTGTGGGAGGAAACCGGAGCACCCGGAGGAAACCCACACAGACATGGGGAGAACATGTAGACTCCGCACAGACAGTGACCCAAGCTGGGAATCGAACCCGGGTTCCTGGAGCTGTGAGGCAGCAGTGCTAACCCATTGTGCTATCGTGAGGAGATGGCATTAAGGTGATTGCGACTATTGCTCACTCAGAGGGTAAAGGGTGTCAGAGGTTGGTTGGGCTGAATGATATGTTTCTGTGCTGGAACCTGTCTGCTCCAGCCCATATATCCATGCTCTCTGTCTCACTGTAACGATTCTGCCACTATCGCCAACCCTGCTTGCTCAAGGACCAATTGTGACTTAGTTTGAGGAGAAGGTTTCTGAGGAGGCAATGGAAGTGGATTACTCAATACAGATCCAGGGAGGGCTAACATGTTACTGAGAAATGGCAATCAACATAATTCTGAGCACAGGACTGAGGCCACAGGATGTGGCAGAGGGCAGGATGCAAGAATTGGTACCAGGAGATAAGGAGCAGAGAGAATTGTAGCAACACTGAATCTGCTAAAGTGTCTGTTACTGCACCAACCCAGAGCGGAATTTTCCTGTCCCACCCACCACGGGAATCGTATCGGGTGGGACACCGACCATGCAAAGACCCGCTGACCTCGGGTGGGATTTTCCAGTCTTGGGGCGAGCCTGGACAGGAAATCCCACCCACAGATACAACAGCGGATTAAATAATGCTCAGATTCCAACATTGACAAGCTGTTCTCAAACTCAGCACGGACCTGGGACAGGACTGCCTCGACACTGCAACAATTAACGTTCTGCACTGTCAGCGGGTCAGTATTGAGGGAGTGCCGCACTGTCAGAGGGTCAGTACTGAGGGAGTGCCGCACTGTCAGAGGGTCGGTGCTGAGGGAGTGCCGCACTGTCAGAGGGTCAGTACTGAGGGAGTGCGGCACTGTCAGAGGGTCAGTACTGAGGGAGTGCTGCACTGTCAGAGGGTCAGTGCTGAGGGTGTGCCGCACTGTCAGAGGGTCAGTGCTGAGGGAATGCTGCACTGTCAGAGGGTCCGTACTGAGGGAGTGCTGTACTGTCAGAGGGTCAGTACTGAGGGAGTGCTGCACTGTCAGAGGGTCAGTGCTGAGGGAGTGCTGCACTGTCAGAGGGTCAGTACTGAGGGAATGCCGCACTGTCAGAGGGTCAGTACTGAGGGAGTGCCGCACTGTCAGAGGGTCAGTACTGAGGGAGTGCCGCACTGTCAGAGGGTCAGTGCTGAGGGAGTGCCGCACTGTCAGAGGGTCAGTGCTGAGGGAGTGCCGCACTGTCAGAGGGTCAGTACTGAGGGAGTGCCACACTGTCAGAGGGTCAGTGCTGAGGGCTATACATGTTTATGTCTGCTCGATATAAACAATCCTATGGCACTGTTTCAGGGAGTACGGAGGTGTTTTACCCGTGTCTCTGGCAGCATCACCGAGCCAGGCGGTCAGTTTCTCACATTCCTGCTTGTGGGATCTTTCTGTGTGTCAATTGATGCTGCCTTTCGTACATTCTTCTCAGAATTCATTGGCTGTCAAGTGCCCTCGGGGGGCCTGAGGGAGGTGAAAGGCACTACATAAATGCACATCTTTCTAACTTTAGCATGGCACTCAGGCACTCACCTGAAGAAGGAGCAACACTCCGAAAGCTTGTGCTACCAAATAAATCTGTTGGACTTTAACCTGGTGTTGTGAGACATCTTACTGTATCTTTAGCATGTTGAGCAGAGCAGTTACTAATTGTCAGAATGTTGTATTCTGCGGCACAGTGTCACACTGGGCTGGGTGACTGCGTTCTGTCGAATTGTGGATTTAGTTTGACCAGCTGCTCAGTAACTCCTGCCTGGAGTCCCAAGCTGCTTCAGTTGCAACTGTTTCTGTTGAGAAATATGCAAAAGCACAAAGTGAAACAAGTTGAGAAAGGTAACTCTCACAGAATAGCAACTTGTTCTGCATTCTGCTTCCCATACCGCAGGGTTAGGGGGCATCGGGTGTTTGTGTTTGTGTTTCTGTTTTTTTTATTATTGCCACAAGTAGGCTTGCATTAACACTGCAATGAAGTTACTGTGAAAATGTCCTAGTTGCCACACTCTGATACCTGTTCGGTTACATTGAGGGAGAATTTAGCACGGCCAATTCACCTCACCAGCTAAGGTGAGGATAAGGCCTGATGCCCAGGAGGTGAAGTGCGTTGGTGCAACGTTACAACGGGGTGGGGGAGGCCAAACGCTTTGTTAAATAATCCTGCATCTGAATGTCTTTACAGTAAGAAGTTTAACAACACCAGGTTAAAGTCTAACAGGTATATTTGGTAGCAAATGCCACGAGCTTTCGGAGTGCTGCCCCTTCGTCAGGTGGAGTGGAGAAATGCTCACAAACAGGGCACAAAAACACAAACTCAATTTACAGAATAATGATTGGAATGCAGTCTTTACAGATAATCAAGTCTTAAAGATACAGACAATGTGAATGGAGGGAGCATTAAGCACAGGTTAAAGAGATGTGTATTGTCTCCAGACAGGACAGCCAGGGAGATTCTGCAGGTCCAGACAAGCTGTGGGGGTTACAGATAGCGTGACATGAACCCAAGATCCCGGTTTAGGCCGTCCTCATGTGTGCGGAACTTGGCTATCAGTTTCTGCTCAGCGACTCTGTGCTGTCGTGTGTTGTGAAGGCCGCCTTGGAGAACGCTTACCCGGAGATCAGAGGCTGAATGCCCGTGACCGCTGAAGTGCTCCCCCACAGGAAGAGAACAGTCTTGCCTGGTGATTGTCGAGTGGTGTTCATTCATCCGTTGTCGTAGCGTCTGCATGGTTTCCCCAATGTACCATGCCTCAGGACATCCTTTCCTGCAGCCTATCAGGTAGACAACGTTGGCCGAGTTGCAAGAGTATGTACCGTGTACCTAGTGGATGGTGTTCTCACGTGAGATGATGGCATCCGTGTCGATGATCCGGCACGTCTTGCAGAGGTTGCTGTGGCAGGGTTCTGTGGTGTCGTGGTCACTATTCTCCTGAAGGCTGGGTAGTTTGCTGCGGACAATGGTCTGTTTGAGGTTGTGCGGTTGTTTGAAGGCAAGAAGTGGGGGTGTGGGGATGGCCTTGGCGAGATGTTCATCTTCATCAATGACATGTTGAAGGCTCTGGAGGAGATGCCGTAGCTTCTCCACTCTGGGGAAGTACTGGACGGCGAAGGGTACTCTGTCCACTGTGTCCCGTGTTTGTCTTCTGAGGAGGTCGGTGCAGTTTTTCGCTGTGGCGCGTCGGAACTGTCAATCGATGAGTCAAGCGCCATATCCTGTTCTTATGAGGGCATCTTTCAGCGTCTGGAGGTGTCTGTTGCGATCCTCCTCATCCGAGCAGATCCTGTGTATACGGAGGGCTTGTCCGTAGGGGATGGCTTCTTTAACGTGTTTAGGGTGGAAGCTGGAGAAGTGGAGCATCGTGAGGTTATCCGTGGGCTTGCGGTACAGTGAGGTGCTGAGGCGACCGTCCTTAATAGAGATGCGTGTGTCCAAGAATGCAACCGATTCCGGAAAGTAGTCCATGGTGAGTCTGATGGTGGGATGGAACTTGTTGATGTCATCATAGAGTTGTTTCAGTGATTGTTCACCATGAGTCCAAAGGAAGAAAATGTCATCGATGTATCTAGTGTATAGCATCGGTCGAAGGTCCTGTGCGGTGAAGAAGTCTTGTTTGAACCTGCGCATGAAGATGTTGGCATATTGAGATGCGAATTTGGTCCCCATGGCTGTTCCGTGTGTCTGGATGAAGAACTGGTTGTTGAAGGTGAAGATATTGTGGTCCAGGATGAAGCGGATGAGTTGTAAAATTGCATCTGGAGACTGGCAGTTGTTGGCGCTGAGCACTGAGGCCGTTGCAGCAATGCCATCGTCATGGGGGATGCTGGTGTAGAGTGCCGAGACATCCATTGTGACGAGGAGTGTCTTTGACAGCAGACATGTTCATTTTAAGAACAGATAAATCCTCTGTATTTCCCTGTGAGAGCTTTAAAACAGATCAAAGTGCAGAGTTTGCAACAGATCTGGTCCACAAGAAGTTACTCCAGTGCAACAGGCTGGTGTGTGAGAGTGACTGCAGCCCAGCCTCACTCACAGAAGCTGCAGCAACACATGGAACAGTTGTGAATTTAAGATTCAGTCTGGACGTTGCTAAACTTGCCCCATCTCTGAGTTAATTCCAACCCACTATCATCTCGAGGGTCTTACCTGCACCCGAAAGCTTTGCATTCCTTCCTGTTCAACATCCTCACAGAGACCCCCTGTAAATACTGACACACTCCCCGGGACCCCCTGTAAATACTGACACACTCCCCGGGACCCGCTGTAAATACTGACACATTCCCCGGGACCCCCTGTAAATACTGACACACTCCCCGGGACCCCCTGTAAATACTGACACACTCCCCGGGACCCGCTGTAAATACTGACACATTCCCCGGGAACCCCCTGTAAATACTGACACACTCCCCGGGACCCCCTGTAAATACTGACACACTCCCCGGGACCCCCTGTAAATACTGACACACTGTGGTGAACCATCGTTGGTTACCACTGTGGGGTTATTCCAATGTTACTGTTGGGTTAGGGTGTTGACACTGTGGGGTTGTTATAATGTTGTTGGGTTAGGGTGTTGCCACTGTGGGATTAATATACCTGTGGTGGATGCTGTTATGGCACATCCCGGTCGGGCCCCGCCTCCTGGGAGAGGTATAAGACCCTCTGCTCAGGCGGGACCCCTCCAGTCTGGAATGGTGTACTCGTGTTAGATAGTTCCATTGTTTGTCAATAAAAGCCTTCAATCGCTGAAGCCTTGTACCTCGTGCTTGATTGTCGCGCATCAATTTTATTGACAAACACGAAACTCTCGACAGTAAAGAGAGTATGGAGCAAATGCTGAAACCAGAGCGGCTGACGCTGGACCCACGTGCGGTCGGTGCCTCTAATACCTTCGACCACTGGTTGAAGTGTTTCGAGGACTACCTGGCAGCCTCTGCATCAGTTACTACGGACGACGACAAACTCCAGGTCCTCCACGCGAGGGTAAGCGACACGGTCTATCTTGCGATTCGTGCGGCCACCACTTACCCGAGGGCCATCGAGCTCTTGAAGAAACGATACACGAGACCACCCAACGAGATTCACGCTCGTCACCTCCTCGCTACACGACGTCGGCAGTCGGGCGAAACCATGGAGGATTACGCCAATGAGCTCTTGCAGCTTGCCAGGGGCTGCAACTGCAAAGATGTGTCGGCAGAGCAATATATGTACGACCTCGCCCGAGATGCGTTCGTAGCAGGGGTAGGGTCCTCGTACATCCGCCTTAAGCTATTAGAGAAAGGGAACCTCAACCTGACCCAAGCGATGGAGATGGCTGAGATGCTGGAGGCAGCATCGAAAAGCTTGGCTCTGTACCCCGAAGACAACGTGGCAGGAGCAAGCACAAATCCCTCCTCGCCCCACGGGCTCGCGCTCCCATATCGACCCGACGACGGCGGCAGCTCCAGGCGGCCAGCGATGCTATTTTTGCGGAGGAGCCAAGCACCCACGGCAACAGTGTCCAGCAAAAACGGCGATTTGCAGTCAGTGCGGTAAAAAGGGGCACTATGCTAAAGTTTGCAGGTCGAAGCCCAAGAACGGCAGTGCAGCCTGTGACCCTCCAGAGCGGAGACAATCTCCTTCGACGTCGCAGTACCCGCGAGGCCCGACCACGTGCGAATCCAGGACAGCACCATCGTGGCTGACGGAGGAGGAGGATGACCACCAGGAGTCGCTACGCTTGGCGCCCTCACCCACGTGCGATTCATGGGGGCGGCCATCATGGTCAACGACGACCAGGAGCGACCAGCAGGGGTCCTCAGTATCAACCTCGGCTGCATGCAGTGACGCCCGGGGGCCAACGGTGGCATCGATCTCTCTGGACCAGACAAAGCATCACAGGCTTGACAGTTCCATGATGAACATCAAGGTAAATGGTCGTACTGTGTATTGTCTGTTTGACAGTGGGAGCACCGAGAGTTTTATTCACCCTGACACTGCAAAAAGGTGTGGACTCCGGGTTCTACCTGCCAAACAGACAATTTCTATGGCATCACGGTCCCGGTCTGTACCGATCCAAGGACGTTGTATGGTAACCCTAGAGGTGCAGGGCACAATTTACGAGCGATACAGGCTCCTTGTGTTGCCAGCAGGACCATGACACGAATCTCCAAAACTTTCTGCGCCTGAATCTGACCTATAACAGGGAGAAGTGCGTATTCCGTATGCGCAGGTTAGCTATCCTTGGATACGTGGTGGAAAACGGGGTCATCGGCCCTGATCCAGACCGTATGCGCCCCCTTACTGAACTTCCCTTGCCCGCTAGCACAAAAGCACTGAGGAGATGACTCGGCTTCTTTTCTTATTATGCGCAGTGGGTCCCCAACTACGCGGACAAAGCCCGTCCGCTCATCAAGTCCACGACCTTCCCACTCATGTCGGAGGCCCAATTGGCCTTCAAGGCTTTGAAAAGCGACATTGCGAAAGCCACAATGCACGCGGTGGATGAATCCATCCCTTTTCAGGTGGAAAGTGATGCATCGGATTTCGCCCTGGCCGCCACACTGAACCAGGCAGGCAGGCCCGTCGCGTTTTTTTCCCGCACCCTTCAAAGTCCCGAAATTCGGCATTCAGCGGTGGAGAAGGAGGCTCAGGCCATTGTGGAGGTCATCAGACACTGGCGCCATTACCTGGCGGGGAAGCGGTTCACACTGATCACGGATCAACGATCCGTGGCGTTTATGTTCAGTAATACGCAGAGGGGCAAGATCAAGAACGAAAAGATCTTGCGGTGGAGAATTGAGCTCTCCACCTATAATTACGATATTATGTATCGTCCAGGGAAGCTCAATGAGCCCTCGGATGCCCTCTCGCGCGGAACATGCGCTATCATGCAGGAGGACCGCTTGAAGGCCCTCCACAATGACCTGTGCCATCCTGGAGTCACTCGACTCTACCACTTCATAAAAGCCCGCAACCTGCCCTACTCGGTGGAGGATG
This sequence comes from Mustelus asterias, assembly GCF_964213995.1. Classification (NCBI taxonomy): domain Eukaryota; kingdom Metazoa; phylum Chordata; class Chondrichthyes; order Carcharhiniformes; family Triakidae; genus Mustelus; species Mustelus asterias. Next base: position 109,945,395 of record NC_135811.1, read on the forward strand.
TCAGGTCAGTAACGAGAAGCTGTCGGATTTGCGCGGAATGCAAACCGCACTTTTATCGACCGGACCGGGCACAATTGGTCAAGGCCACTCGCCCCTTCGAGAGGCTGAGTGTGGATTTTAAGGGCCCCCTTCCCTCAACGGACCGGAATGTCTATTTTCTCAATATCATAGATGAATACTCCCGGTTCCCGTTTGTTGTCCCCTGTGCGGATACGTCGACTGCCACAGTGATTAAGGCATTCAGTGATCTTTTTACCCTGTTCGGGTACCCCTGCTACATTCATAGCGACAGGGGCTCGTCGTTCATGAGTAACGACTTGAGGCAATTCCTGCTCTCATACGGGATTGCCTCTAGTAGAACCACGAGCTACAACCCTAGGGGTAACGGACAGGTGGAGAGGGAGAATGCTACAGTCTGGAAGGCTGTCCTATTGGTGCTGAAGTCCAGGGGCCTTCCAGTCTCCCGTTGGCAGGAGGTCCTTCCAAATGCGCTTCATTCCATTCGCTCCCTCCTGTGTACGGCAACCAATGCTACTCCCCACGAGAGGATGTTCTCATTCCCTCGGAAGTCGTCCTCGGGGATCTCCTTACCAGCCTGGCTGACGTACCCAGGACCCGTCCTTCTGCGGCGACATGTGAGGGCCCGCAAGTCCGACCCCTTGGTCGAACCGGTCCAACTCCTCCACGCCAACCCTCAGTATGCCTATGTGGCATATCCTGACGGGCGAGAGGACACAGTCTCGATTCGAGACCTGGCGCCCGCAGGGGACGTAGCAACTCCTGTCGCTCCTATACCCCCTGTCACGAACCCCCTTTCACTTCTTTCTTCCCCAGACGTGGTGCGGTCAGCACCGGGACCAGTGCATAACAGTTATACTCCCATGTACAGCTTGCCTGAGACTCGGAGATCGGCGCCACCACAGAAGGTTCCAGGATCCCCTGCACCACCGCCTCACCAGGGTCAACCGGCCCGGGAGTCCTCGAGGGGACAGCCGGACGCTGTTTTGGAGAGAACGCCACCGCAAGCACCTGCTCCGGTGTCGCAACCGGTGTTGAGGAGATCACAGCGACGGTGCGGTCCTCCAGACCGTCTGGACTTGTGAATTTTGTGTATATGTGATCTGTTTTCGCACCCCGCCGGCCTTTGTTTTTAAAGGAGGGGTGAATGTGGTGAACCATCGTTGGTTACCACTGTGGGGTTATTCCAATGTTACTGTTGGGTTAGGGTGTTGACACTGTGGGGTTGTTATAATGTTGTTGGGTTAGGGTGTTTACACTGTGGGATTAATATACCTGTGGTGGATGTTGTTATGGCACATCCCGGTCGGGCCCCGCCTCCTGGGGAGAGGTATAAGACCTCTGCTCAGGCGGGACCCCTCCAGTCTGGAATGGTGTACTTGTGTTAGATAGTTCCATTGTTTGTCAATAAAAGCCTTCAATCGCTGAAGCCTTGTACCTCGTGCTTGATTGTCGCGCATCACACACTCCCCGGGGACCCCCTGTAAATACTGACACACTCCCCGGGACCCCCTGTAGATACTGACACACTCCCCGGGGACCCCCTGTAAATACTGACACACTCCCCGGGACCCCCTGTAGATACTGACACACTCCCCGGGGACCCCCTGTAAATACTGACACATTCCCCGGGGACCCCCTGTAAATACTGACACATTCCCCGGGGACCCCCTGTAAATACTGACACACTCCCCGGGACCCCCTGTAGATACTGACACACTCCCCGGGGACCCCCTGTAAATACTGACACACTCCCCGGGACCCCCTGTAGATACTGACACACTCCCCGGGACCCCCTGTAAATACTGACACACTCCCCGGGACCCCCTGTAGATACTGACACACTCCCCGGGGACCCCCTGTAAATACTGACACACTCCCCGGGACCCCCTGTAGATACTGACACACTCCCCGGGGACCCCCTGTAAATACTGACACACTCCCCGGGGACCCCCTGTAAATACTGACACACTCCCCGGAGACCCCCTGTAAATACAGACACACTCCCCGGGACCCCCTGTAAATACTGACACACTCCCCCGGGGACCCCCTGTAAATACTGACACACTCCCCGGGGACCCCCTGTAAATACCGACACACAACGGCTGGGGACGCCCTGTAAATACTGACACACTCCCCCCAGGGACCCCCTGTAAATACTGACACACTCCCCGGGGACCCGCTGTAAATACTGACACACTCCCCCCAGGGACCCCCTGTAAATACTGACACATTCCCCGGGGCCCCCCTGTAAATACTGACACACTCCCCGGGGACCTCCTGTAAATACCGACACACTCCCCGGGGAGCTCCTGTAAATACCAACACACTCCCCGGGGTCCTCCTGTAAATACTGACACACTCCCTGGGGACCTCCTGTAAATACTGACACACTCCCCCCACCTCCCTGTAAACACTGATGAACCTCCAGGAGGAATAGAATTATTTAGAAATCCTTGGTTAATATCTGTAATCTCTCAGGAACCCCCTTGTAAACAATGTTACATCAATGCGTCAGAATGGTTCCTAAGTGACTGTATTATCACTGACAGGATTAGCAGCCAATGGAATTAATAAATGCAGAATTCTCGACTTGCAATCCAGTGTTCAAAGCTGAAACTCAATAACCGTGTAGTTTTGAGATGATCTGATTGGGAAGGGAGAGAATAACCATTCGCCCAATCTGACTGTCAGCCTGTGATTGGAGGAGAATGTACAATCCCTCAAGTAGCTCCATAACTGATCTCCTACATCAGCCTCTCTGCCCCACAGCCCAGGTCCCATCAGAGTCAAAACATTTATCCACTTCTGCTCTGAATATCCTCAATGACTGAACATCCACAGCCCTCTGGGTAGAGAATTCCAAACATTCACAACCCGCTGAGCGAAAGCATTCTTCCTCACCGGAATCCTAAAAGTCCATCTCCTTGGGGAGCGCGAGAGAGAGAGAGCCACTCAGTTAATTTTATATATTTCATCAGATCAACTCTTATTCTTTTAAACTCAAACCCATTCGACACAATCTCTCCTCATAAGAGAACCCTCGGACTCAATCTCGTGAACCTTCATTGCAAAGCAAGCATATAATTTCTTTATTCCAAACTATACAGATACGAGGAGCTGAAAGGCCCATTCCTGGAACGATGGTTATTCTGCAAAATCTATCAGTCCCATGTTTAATGGGGTAGTTATACACATGATTGATCTTGTGTTTGATTGGCTAGTCCTGTGTTTGATTAATTAGTTAGACATTGAATTGGTTAATTGGTTAATTGGTTAGTTGGTTAATTGGATCATTGGTAGACTGGTTAGTTATGTATTTGATCAATTAAATAACAAACACATTGAATGAGTAAATTGTCTTTATTTAATTAGTTGGTGATGCACCTTCTCACTGATTGGTGTCAGTGTTGCTTTGTGCAAATGATTCTCAGATTCTGATTTCTTTTATTTAATCACTCGACCGCAAAAAGCAAATGGTTAAAACAAGGGAAGGTTCAATGAATTTTATGAAATGTGGCTCAGACTTCACATAATCTGAGCAGTTTGATGTGGTTAATTTGCTGCATATTATAATAATTCCCGGAATGTTCTGGTCCTTCACGCCAGCAGGATTTTGCCTTCCCACTGCACTGAATGGAGATTTGGCTGGTCACCAAATTCTCCGGCCTTATTGCAGCGTGAGGTGAGTAACGGGATCTGCGCCGGTTCCCCCTTTAGCAAGACCTGAAAATGGCCGCGATCGGGACCGCGCCCGAAACGGGTGCAACGGCCATTTGAATGCACTTAAATTGACTTAATGGGCTGCACGCCCAACTTTCCCGCCACTTCCCCGTTCACCATCGCGTTCACCCACCAGAATCGACGTGAAACTGACATGCTCCGTATTAGTCCGATCTGGGCGCTCCAGTTAGTGAGGACGTAAGTGCCTAGCGTCCGACGGCTCTCTGCTTGAGATCGGGAGGGGGGAAGGGGGGTCCGCTGCCCCTCTGCCTGAGATTGGTGGGGGGAAAGGGGGGAGGGATCCGTGATTGGTCTGAGTGGTGGAGGGGGTGGGGGGATGAGGGGGTCAGTAATGTTGTGGGGGGGGATACAATACCTGTGGGGACCAGGGGAGGTGTTACCCGGCCCGGGAGGGATGTGGCAGGGGAGCCTCATTCTATTATTTTTTCTCTGCGCGTGCGCAGTTGGAGGCTCTGATTGGAGCTGCAGGATTTCGGGCGCGTTAAGCCCCGCCCACAGGCTTGTGCAGCGCGATTCGGATTCGCTGATATTTTTGCAGACAGGGTGCGTATGGGGGCGCCTGAGAACGGGAATAAAAGTCGGATCTGAAACACTCCCAGTTTCAAGTCTGCCCAACACTTAGAATCAAAATGGTAAAATAGGGTCCAAAGAGCCATCCTCCCTATCACTGAAATCTCCTCCAATCCCACAACCCTCCAAGATTTCTGCGCTTCTGGAATTCTGCTCTCTTGACCATTATTCTGCCGTTGGCGGCTGTGCCTTCAGCAGTCTGGGGTCCCGAGCTCTGGAATTCCTTCCGGGAATCTCTCTGCCTTTCGCCTCCTTTCAAAATTGACTCTCTGTGACTGAGTATTTGTTCACAAGTCCCGATATCTCCTTAAGGAGCTCAGCGTCCACCTGTCTCTGATAACATTCCTCTGAAATTCCTGGGGATATCCTACTGGGATAAAGATGCTGGTAAATGCGCATCCCGGGTTTTGTTCTATTTCAGGAGTGACGCTGTGTAACCTGACGGACGCAGTCAGCAGAGATGGGCTTTGGGACTCAGAGGTTTCTGTCAGAGGGTTAACATGCTGACAGATGTTAGGAGGGCAGGATTGTGTGAGGTTGACTGTTTCTCTCTGCACACATACGGAATTGTAGATTCATCAACTGTGACAAACAAAGTTTCACTTCCCAATCAACAATTAAAATAAACTAAAATGAGAATTGCTAATTTTATCCTGTGTTATATTTACTCCAATCTGAGACGGTGCTGCGATGTGGTCACACGGCAGAAACACGAGCATCTGTCAGACTGGAGATAAAATTCCTCCGAGGCACTGGGGTGAGGATGCCCGCTTCAGTTTCCGATATTTCCCTGTGCAATCCAAAGTTAACGTTAAAGTTTATTTATTAGTCACAGTAAGGCTTATATTAACACTGCAATGAAGTTGCTGTGAAATTTTCCTAGTCGCCTGTTCAGGTCAATGCATCTAACCAGCACGTCTTTCAGACTGTGGGAGGAAACCAGAGCACCCGGAGGAAACCCACGCAGACACGGGGAGAACGTGCAAACTCCACACAGACAGTGACGCAAGCTGGGAATCGAACCCGGGTCCCTGGCGCTGTGAGGCAGCAGTGCTAACCACTGTGCCACCGTGCCGCCCCGGGTCCCTGGCGCTGTGAGGCAGCAGTGCTAACCACTGTGCCACCGTGCCGCCCCGGGTCCCTGGCGCTGTGAGGCAGCAGTGCTAAACCACTGTGCCACCGTGCCGCCCCGGGTCCCTGCCGCTGTGAGGCAGCAGTGCTAACCACTGCGCCACCGTGCCGCCCTAGTCTCTGACCATCCGTCATTATGAGAAATGAACTGGAACAGTCAGCAGGGTGGGATGGTCAGCAGGTGTGGGACGGGCAGCGGGTGTGGGACAGGCAGGGGGATGGGCAGGGTTGCAGGATGGGCAGTGGGTGTGGGACGGGCAGGGGGATGGGCAGGAGTGTGGACGGGCAGGGGGATGGGCAGGGGGATGGGACGGGCAGCGGGTGTGAAAAGTCACTAGTTTGGCCTCAGTTGGAATATTGCAAAGAGTTCTGGGCACCGTACGTTAGGAAGAATGTTAAGGCACTAGACAGGGTGCAGAAAAGATTCAGGAGAATGGTTCCTGGGATGGCATTAATGAATCATTTGACAGTGAAGATGCCCTTCAGAACAATGACCATAATATGATTGAATTTTACATTCAGTTTGAGGGAGAGAAGAGTGGGTCCAAGAATATGTTTTTAAACTGAAATAAGAATACTTATGAGGACACCTTGAACAGAGTTGTCCAAAGTGAATTGGCAAATTAGGTTCATGGAAAGGTCAATCGAGGTCCCATGGCAAACATTTCAGGCGATATTTCGGGAATGCTCAGAATAGATACATTCCAATGAGTAAGAAAATGTCCAGGAGACGGACACACCATTGTGGTGAACTAGAGAGGTTAAAGATTGTATCAAACTTAAAGAAAAAAACATATAATCGTGCAAAGATAGGTGGAAGGTTAGAAGATTGGACAGAATATCAGGAACAGAATGACTTAAAAGATTTAGGCTGGAATTTTACCATCCCACCCACCACGGGAACCGGAGCAGACAAGGATTATGGAACGGTCCGTTGACCTCGGGCGGGATTTTAAGTTTCTGGACGAGCGAGGTTGTAAATATCCCGTCATTAGTCTTTATGAGGCTGGATCAGGCTCTGGCTCCGGTCAGACCACATTTGGAATATTGTGAGCCATTTTGGGCCCCGTATCTAAGGAACGATGTGCTGGCCTTGGAAAGGACCCAGAGGAGGTTCACGAGAATGATCCCAGGAATGAAAAGCTTGACGTATGAGGAGTGTTTGAGGACTCTGGTTCTGTATTCGATGGAATTTAGAAGGATGAGGGGGGAATCTCATTGAAACTTGCAGAATAATGAAAGGTCTGGACAGAGTGGATATGGGGAAGATGTTTCCATTATTAGGGGAGACTGGGATCCGAGGGCACAGCCTCAGAGTAAAGGGACGACCCGCTAGAACTGAGATGAGGAGGAATTTCTTCAGCCGGAGGGTGGTGAATCTGTGGAATTCAGGAATATTAAAATCACCAGGGAAGTGATACTGAGTATATTGTAGGAGCTGCAGGCTGACAAAGAACAAAGAAAATTACAGCACAGGAACAGGCCCTTCAGCCCTCCAAGCCTGCACCAACCATGCTGCCCGACTGAATTAAAACTCCCTACCCTTCCGGGGACCATATCCCTCTATTCCCATCCTATTCATGTATTTGTCAAGACACCCCTTAAAAGTCACTACCGTATCCGCTTCCACTACTTCCCCTGGCAGCGAGTTCCAGGCACCCACCACCCTCTGTGTAAAAAATCTGCCTCGTACATCTCCTTTAAACCTTGCCCCCCGCACCTTAAACCTGTGCCCCCTAGTCATTGACTCTTCCACCCTGGGAAAAAGCTTCTGACTGTCCACTCTGTCCATGCCTCTCATAATCTTGTAGACTTCTATCAGGTCACCCTCAACCTCCGTCGCTCCAGTGAGAACAAACAAGTTTCTCTAACCTCTCCTCATAGCTAATGACCTCCATACGAGGCAACATCCTGATAAATCTTTTCTGTATCCTCTCCAAAGCCTCCACATCCTTCTGGTAGTGTGGCGACCAGAATTGAACACTATATTCCAAGTGCGGCCTAACTAAGGTTCTATAAAGCTGCAACATGACTTGCCAATTTTTAAACTCAATGCCCTGACTGATGAAGGCAAGCATGCCGTATGCCTTCTTGACTACACTCTCCACCTGCATTGCCACTTTCAGTGACCTGTGTACCTGTACACCCAGATCCCTTTGCCTATCAATACTCTTAAGGGTTCTGCCATTTACTGTATATTTCCTACCTGTATTAGATCTTCTAAAATGCATTACCTCACATTTGTCTGGATTAAACTCCATCTGCCATCTCTCCGCCCAAGTCTCCAACCAATCTATATCCTGCTGTATCCTCTGATGGTCCTCATCGCTATCCGCAAATCCACCAACCTTTGGGTTGTCCGCAAACTTACTAATCAAACCAGTTACATTTTCCTCCAAATCATTTATATATATTACAAACAGCAAAGTTCCCAGCACTGATCCCTGAGGAATGCCATTTGTAAAAGCCCACAAGAGATTAAATCCTGATGGGCCTCATCCTAGTGTCTTAAAGGAAGTGTCGAGTGAGATAGAACATAGAACAGTACAGCACAGTACAGGGCCTTCGGCCCTCGATGTTGTGCCGAGCTTTGTCCGAAACCAAGATCAAGCTATCCCACTCCCTATCATTCTGGTGTGCTCCATGTGCCTATCCAATAACCGCTTGAAAGTTCCTAAAGTGTCTGACTCCACTATCACAGCAGGCTGTCCATTCCACACCCCAACCACTCTCTGAGTAAAGAACCTACCTCGGACATCCCTCCTATGTCTCCCACCATGAACCTTATAGTTATGCCCCCTAGTAACAGCTACATCCACCTGAGGAAATAGTCTCTGAACGTCCACTCTAACAATCCTCCTCATCATCTTATAAACCTCTATTAAGTCGCCTCTCATCCTCCTCCGCTCTAAAGAGAAAAGCCCTCGTTCCCTCAACCTTTCCTCATAAGACCTACCCTCCAAACCAGGCAGCATCCTGGTAAATCTCCTTTGCATTCTTTCCAATGCTTCCACATCCTTCTTATAGTGAGGTGACCAGAACTGCACACAATATTCCAAATGTGGTCTCACCAAGGTCCTGTACAGTTGCAGCATAACCCCACAGCTCTTAAATCCAAACCCCCTGTTAATAAATGCTAACACACTATAGGCCTTCTTCACAGCTCTATCCACTTGAGTGGCAACCTTCAGGGATCTGTGGATATGAACCCCAAGATCTCTCTGTTCCTCCACATTCCTCAGAACCCTGCCATTGACCCTGTAATCTGCATTCAAATTTGTCCGACCAAAATGAATCACCTTGCACTTATCAGGGTTAAACTCCATCTGCCATTTTTCGGCCCAGCTCTGCATCCTATCAATGTCTCTTTGCAGCCGACAACAGCCCTCCACCTCATCCACTACTCCACCAATCTTGGTGTCATCAGCAAATTTACTGATCCACCCTTCAGCCCCCTCCTCCAAGTCATTGATAAAAATCACAAATAGCAGAGGACCCAGCACTGATCCCTGTGGTACACCGCTGGTAACTGGTCTCCATTCTGAAAATTTTCCATCCACTACCACCCTCTGTCTTCTATGAGATATGATGTGGAGATGCCGGCGTTGGACTGGGGTGAACACAGTAAGAGTTTTTTAAAAAACAGGTTAAAGTCTGGTTTTTTAAAAACCAGGTTAAAGGTTACAAAGATTGGAGGTGTAGTGGACAGTGAGGAAGGTTTTCAAAGCTTGCAGAGGGATTTGGACCAACTAGAAAAATGGGCTGAAAAATGGCAAATGGAATTTAAGATGTGGAGATGCCGGCGTTGGACTGGGGTAAACACAGTAAGAATTTTAACAACACCAGGTTAAAGTCCAACAGGTTTATTTGGTAGCAAAAGCCACACAAGCTTTCGGAGCTGCAAGCCCCTTCTTCGGTTGAGTGGGAATTCTGTTCACAAACAGAGTTTATAAAGACACAGACTCAATTTACATGAATAATGGTTGGAATGCGAATACTTACAACTAATCAAGTCTTTAAGAAACAAAACAATGGGAGTGGAGAGAGCATCAAGACAGGCTAAAAAGATGTGTATTGTCTCCAGACAAGACAGCCAGTGAAACTCTGCAGGTCCACGCAACTGTGGGCGTTACAGATAGTGTGACATGAACCCAATATCCCGGTTGAGGCCGTCCGCGTGTGTGCGGAACTTGGCTATCAGTTTCTGCTCAGCGACTCTGCGCTGTCGTGTGTCGCGAAGGCCGCCTTGGAGAACGCTTACCCGAATATCAGAGGCCGAATGCCCGTGACCCGAGGCATGGTACATTGGGGAAACTATGCAGACGCTGCGACAACGGATGAATGAACACCGCTCGACAATCACCAGGCAAGACTGTTCTCTTCCTGTTGGGGAGCACTTCAGCGGTCACGGGCATTCGGCCTCTGATATTCGGGTAAGCGTTCTCCAAGGCGGCCTTCGCGACACACGACAGCGCAGAGTCGCTGAGCAGAAACTGATAGCCAAGTTCCGCACACACGCGGACGGCCTCAACCGGGATATTGGGTTCATGTCACACTATTTGTAACGCCCACAGTTGCGTGGACCTGCAGAGTTTCACTGGCTGTCTTGTCTGGAGACAATACACATCTTTTTAGCCTGTCTTGATGCTCTCTCCACTCCCATTGTTTTGTTTCTTAAAGACTTGATTAGTTGTAAGTATTCGCATTCCAACCATTATTCATGTAAATTGAGTCTGTGTCTTTATAAACTCTGTTTGTGAACAGAATTCCCACTCACCTGAAGAAGGGGCTTGCAGCTCCGAAAGCTTGTGTGGCTTTTGCTACCAAATAAACCTGTTGGACTTTAACCTGGTGTTGTTAAAATTCTTAAAATGGAATTTAATGCAGACAAGTGTGAGATATTGCACATTGGAAGGACAAACCAAAGAAGAACATACAGGGTAAATGGTAGGACTCTGAAGAGTGCAGTTGAACAGAGGGATCTGGGAATACAGGTACAGAATTCCCTAAAAGTGAAGTCACAGGTGGATAGCGTCGTAAAGAGTGCCTTTGGTACATTGGCCTTTATAAATCGGAGTATCGAGTATAAAAGTTGGAGTGTTATGGTAAGGTTATATAAGGCATTGGTGAGGCCGAATTTGGAGTATTGTGTACAGTTTTGGTCACCTAATTACAGGAAGGATGTAAATAAGATTGAAAGAGTGCAGAGAAGGTTCACAAGGATGTTGCCGGGACTTGAGAAGCTGAGTTACAGAGAGAGATTGAATAGGTTGGGACTTTATTCCCTGGAGCGTAGAAGATTGAGGGGAGATTTGATAGAGGTGTATAAGATTTTGATGGGTATAGATAGAGTGAATGCAAGCAGGCTTTTTCCGCTGAGGCTAGGGGAGAAAAAAACCAGAGGGCATGGGTTAAGGGTGAAAGGAGAAAAGTTTAAAGGGAATATTAGGGGGGCTTCTTCACGCAGAGAGTGGTGGGAGTGTGGAATGAGCTGCCGGATAAAGTGTTAAATGCGGGGTCACTTTTAACATTTAAGAAAAACTTGGACGGGTTCATGGATGAGAGGGGTGTGGAGGGATATGGTCCAAGTGCAGGTCAGTGGGACTAGGCATAAAATGGTTCGGCACAGACAAGAAGGGCCAAAAGGCCTGTTTCTGAGCTGTAATTTTCTATGGTTCAATGGTTCTAAGTCCAACAGGTTTATGGTATTTGCTACCAAATAAACCTGTTGGACTTTAACCTGGTGTTGTTAAAACTCTTTCTATGAGATAGCCAGTTACTTATCCAATTGGCCAAATTTCCCTCTATCCCACACCTCCTTACTTTCTTCATGAGCCGACCATGGGGAACCTTATCAAACGCGTTACTAAAATCCATGTATACGACATCAACTGCTCTACCTTCATCTACACACTTAGTTACCTCCTCAAAGAATTCAATCAAATTTGTGAGGCAAGACTTACCCTACCCGTGTTGACTATCCCAGATTAAGCTGCATTTTTCCAAATGGTCATAAATCCTATCCCTCAGGACCTTTTCCATTAACTTACCGACCACCGAAATAAGACTAACCGGCCTATAATTACCAGGGTCATTCCTATTTCCTTTCTTGAACAGAGGAACATCATTCGCCACTCTCCAGTCCTCTGGCACTATCCCCGTGGACAGTGAGGACCCAAAGATCAAAGCCAAAGGCTCTGCAATCTCATCCCTTGTCTCCCAAAGAATCCTAGGATATATCCCATCTGGCCCAGGGGACTTATCGACCCTCAGGTTTTTCAAAATTGCTAATACATCTTCCGTCAGAACATCTACCACCTCCAGCCTATCAGCCTGTATCACGCTCTCATCCTCAAAAACATGGTCCCTCTCCTTAGTGAACACTGAAGAAAAGTATTCATTCATCGCCTCTCCTATCTCTTCTGACTCCATGCACAAGTTCCCACTACTGTCCTTGACCGGCCCTAACCTCACCCATGTCATTCTTTTATTTCTCACATAAGAGTAAAAAGCCTTGGGGTTTTCCTTGATCCGACCCGCCAAGGACTTCTCATGTCCCTCCTAGCTCTCCTAAGCCCTTTTTTTAGCTCATTCCTTGCTACCTTGTAACCCTCAATCAACCCAACTGAACCTTGTTTTCTCATCCTTACATACGCTTCCTTTTTCCTCTTGACAAGACATTCAACCTCTTTTGTGAACCATGGTTCCCTCACTCGACCATTTCCTCCCTGCCTGACAGGGACATACCTGTCAAGGACACGCAGTATTTGTTCCTTGAACAAGCTCCACTTTTCATTAGTGCCTTTCCCTGACAGTTTCTGTTCCCATCTTATGCTCCCTAATTCTTGCCTAATCGCATCATAATTACCCCTCCCCCAATTATAAACCTTGTCCTGCCGTATGGCCCTATCCCTCTCCATTGCAATAATGAAAGACACCGAATTGTGGTCACTATCTCCAAAGTGCTCTCCCACAACCAAATCTAACACTTGGCCCGGTTCATTTCCCAGTACCAAGTCCAATGTGGCCCCACCTCTTGTCGGCCTATCCACATATTGTGTCAGGAAACCCTCCTGCACACACTGCACAAAAACTGCCCCATCCGAACTATTTGACCTACAAAGGTTCCAATCAATATTTGGAAAGTTAAAGTGCCCCATGACAACTACCCTGTGACCTCCACACCTATTCATAATCTGCTTTGCAATTTCTTCCTCCACATCTCTATTACTATTTGGGGGCCTATAGAAAACTCCTAACAACATGACTGCTCCTTTCCTATTTCTAACTTCAGCCCATATTACCTCAGTAGGCAGATCCCCCTCGAACTGCCTTTCTGCAGCCGTTAAACTATCCTTGATTAACAATGCTACTCCTCCACCTCTTTTACCACCTTCCCTACTCTTACTGAAACCTCTATACCCCGGAACTTCCAACAACCATTCCTGTCCCTGTTCTAACCATGTCTCCGTAATGGCCACATCGTAGTCCCAAGTACCAATCCACGCTCCAAGTTCACCTACCTTCTTCCGGATGCTCCTTGCATTGAAGTAGACACACTTCAACCCACCTTCCTGTCTGCCAGTACACTCCTGCGACCTTGATACCCTCCTCAGTACCTCACTAAACTCAACACTGGCTTCTGGACTACAGCTCGTTTTCCCATCCCCCTGACAAATTAGTTGATGCACTGGTTTTAATTTTCCAAAATTCACTGGACTCGGGGAAAGTCCCATTTTATTGAAAGAAGCAAATGTAACTCCATTATTCAAAAAGGGAGGGAGAGAGAAAGCGGGAAGTTACAGGCCAGCTACCTTCACATCTGTCATAGGGAAGTAAGTTGTAGCAGGGCACTGGATAAATTCAAGGTAATCGGGCAGAGCCAACATGGTTTTGAGGGAAGGGAAATCACGTTTAACCAACTTGTTGGAGTTCCTTGAGGAAGTAAGATATGCTGTGGATAAAGGGGAACCAATGGATGTACTGTACTTAGATTTCCATAAGAAATTTGATAAAGTGTAACATTAAAGTTTACTGTGGAAAATAGAAGCTGATGTTATTGGGGTAACATTATCGGCACAGATAGAAGGTTGGCTGGCTAACAGGAAACAGAGAGTAGGCATAAACGGGTCATTTCCTGGTTGGCAGGGTGTAACGAGTGGTGTGCCACAGGGATCAGTGCTGGGACCTCAACTTTTTATAATCTATGTAAATGACTTGGATGAAGGAATGCCAAATTCACTGATGACTCAAAGACAGGGAGGAAAGTAAATTATGAAGGAGACATGAGAAGGCCACAAAAAGATTTCAATCGATTAAATGTGTGGGCAGAGAGGTCACAAATGGAGTAAAATGTGAACTTGTCCATTTTGGCAGGAAGAATAACAAAGAAGCTTGTTATCTAAATGGTGAGAGATTGCAGAACTCTGAGGTACAGAGGGATCTGGGTGTCCGAGTGTATGAATCACAAAAGGCTGGTTTACAGGTACAGCAAGTAGTTTGGAAAGCTCAGTGAATGTTATTGTTTATTGTGAGGGGAAATTATAACTGAAGTAGAGAGGTTCTGCTTCATTTATACAGAGCATCGATACTGCATCAGATCACATCAGGAATATTGAAGCAAGATCAAAGAACAGTACAGCACAGGAACAGGCTCTTCGGCCCTCCAAGCCTGCACTGATCACATTGTCCTATCTAGACCAAGCACCTGTATCCCTCTATTCCTCGCCTGTTCATGTGTCTATCCAGGTGAGTTGTAAATGCCACTAACGTAACTGCCTCAACCACCTCACTTGGCAGCGCATTCCAGGCCCCCACCACCCTCTGTGTAAAAAACTCCACTGAACCTTTTCCCTTATCTTGAACTTGGGCCCCTTTGTAATTGTCATTTCTGCCCCTGGGAAAAAGCTTCCAACTGTTCACCCTATCCACACCCCTCATAATTTTATAAACTTCTATCAGGTCGCCCCCTCAGCCTCCGTCTTTCCAGGGAGAAAAATCCCAGTTTATTCAATCTCTCCTCATAGCCAATACCCTCCATACCAGGCAACATCCTGGTAAACCTTTTCTGAACTCTCTCCAAAGCCTCCACATCCTTCTGATAGTGTGGCGACCAGAATTGGACACAGTATTCCAAATGTGGCCTAACCAACGTTTTATATAACTGTAACATAATTTGCCAACTTTTATACTCGATGCCCCGGCCAATGAAGACAAGCGTGCCGTATACTTTCGTCACCACCTTTTCCACCTGTGCTGCAACTTTTAAGGATCTGTGGATCTGTACTCTCAGATCTCTCTGTACTCCCAGATCTCTCTGTGTGTCAATGCTCCTGATGGTTCTGCCATTTATTTTGTAGCTCCCACCTGAATTGGACCTACAAAAATGCATCACATCGCATTTGTCCATAAATTCCATCTGCAATTTCTCCACCCAATGTTCCAGCCTATCGATATCCTGCTGTATTCTCTGACAATCTTCATCACTATTTGCAACTCCAACAATCTTAGTATCATCCGCAAACTTGCTAATCAGACCAGCTACATTTTCTTCCAAGTCATTTATATACATTACAAAGAGCAGAGGTCCCAGCTCTGATCCCTGCAGAACATCACTAGTTACAGACCTCCATTCAGAAAAACACCCTTCCACCGCTACCCTCTGTCTTCAATGGCCAAGCCAGTTCTGAATCCATCTAGCTATTTCTCCCCTGATCCCGTGAGATTTAATTTTTTGCACCAGCCTGCCATGAGGGACCTTGTCAAATGCTTTACTAAAGTCCATGTAGACAACATCCACGGCCCTTCCCTCGTCAATCATTTTTGTCACCTCCTCAAAAAACTCAATTAAATTTGTGAGACATGACCTCTCTCACACAAAACCATGCTGTCTGTTGCTAACAAGACCATTCAGTTCCAAATGTGTTTAGATCCTATCCCTAAGAATCTTCTCCAACAATTTCACTATCACTGACGTCAAGTTGACTGGCCTATAATTGTGCACAGTGTTGGTGACTGTATTTGTGTAAATGTGCTAGAAACACTCAGAGAAAACCCACGAAGACACGGGGAGAACGTGCAAACTCCACACTGACAGTCACCCAAGTCAGGAATCGAACCTGGGTCCCTGGTGCTGTGAGGCAGCAGTGTTAACCACTCTGCCAACATGCCACCCCAAAGAGTCTGGGAAAAATTTTAAGGGAGAGGTAGATAGATTAACAAGAGGATGAAAGGTTATTGGGGGTCAGCAGGAACGTAAGGTTGAGTTACAATCAGATCAGCTGTGACCTTATTGAGTAGTACAGCAGGCTCGAGGGGCAGAATGGCCTACTACTGCTCCTTGTTCACATGCTTGTATGAGAAACTTCAGCTATGAGGATAGATCGGAGAGGTTGGGACTGTTCCCCTCGGGGAGGAGATGGATAAGAGGAGATTTGTTACAGATGTTCAAAATCATGAGGGGGCTGGACAGAGTAGATCGGGAGAAACTGTTCCGGCTGTTAAAAGGATCGAGAACGAGAGGGCACAGATTTAAAGTGATTTGCAAAAGAAGCAAATATGATGTGAGAGAAGATTTTCACCCAGCGAGTGGTTGGCGTCCGGAATTCTCTGTCTGAGAGAGGGGGTGGAGGCAGCTTCAAGATTCAAGAGAATGAAACGGCTGAAGGGAGAGAGAGTTGCAGGGTCACGGGAAGAAGGCGGGAGGATGGCACTCAGTGACTGGCTCATTCGGAGAGTCAGAGCAATAACGATGGGTGAATGGCCTCCTGCACGGTAACAATTCAGCGATTCAGAATCCCGACCCTGATGTTCGCACGATAACAGACTTTCAGATAAAGGAATGAGATCATTTGGAGGTAGAAATGAGAATAGAACAAAGAACAAAGAAAATTACAGCACAGGAACAGGCCCTTCGGCCCCTCCAAGCCTGCACCGACCATGCTGCCCGACTTAACTAAAACCCCCTACCCTTCCAGGGACCATATCCCTCTATTCCCATTCTATTCATGTATTTGTCAAGACGCCCCTTAAAAGTCACTACCGTATCCGCTTCCACTACCTCCCCCGGCAACGAGTTCCAGGCACCCACCATCCTCTGTGTAAAAAATCTGCCTCGTACATCTCCTTTAAACCTTACCCCTCGCACCTTAAACCTGTGCTCCCTAGTAATTGACTCTTCCACCCTGGGAAAAAGCTTCTGACTATCCACTCTGTCCATGCCTCTCATAATCTTGTAGACTTCTATCAGGTCTCCCCTCAACCTCCGTCGCTCCAGTGAGAACAAACCAATTTTCTCCAACCTCCCCTCATAGCTAATGCCCTCCATACCAGGCAACATCCTGGTAAATCTTTTCTGTACCCTCTCCAAAGCCTCCACATCCTTCTGGTAGTGTGGCAACCAGAAGTGAACACTATATTCCAAGTGTGGCCTAACTAAGGTTCTATAAAACTGAAACATGACTTGCCAATTTTTAAACTCAGTGCCCTGACTGATGAAGGCCAGCATGCCGTATGCCTTCTTGACTACACTTTCCACCTGCATTGCCACTTTCAGTGACCTGTGTACCTGTACACCCAGATCCCTCTGCCTATCAATACTCTTAAGGGTTCTGCCATTTACTGTATATTTCCTATCTGTATTAGACCTTCCAAATACATTACCTCACATTTGTATGAATGTGCTGGTTCTGCAAATAACTCAGACTGACAAACCTCCCGTTCCCCAATGCTGATCACCAGCTCTCAGACCCAGCATCCACTGCTGGCTTCTATCTCACAAGTTCCAAGTGCTGGGACCAGATTCCAATTCTCAGGAATGTTGGAAATGCTATTCCTGAGACTTGGAGCACGGCTCTGTCTGATTGGAGCTCAGACAATAGGCAGCTGATCAGAATTGAATCCAGGCAAGAATGAATATCCTGTGCAGATCACTCTGTAGATCACTCTGTAGATCACTGTGTGGATCACTGTGTGGATCACTGTGTAGATCACGATCACTGTGTAGATCACTGTGTGGATCACTGTGTAGATCACTGTGCGGATCACTGTGTAGGTCACTGTGTGGGTCATTGTGTGGATCACTGTGCAAATCACTGTGAAGATCACTGTGTGGATCAATGTGTGGTTCACTGTGGGGATCATTGAGCGGATCACTGTGTGGATCACTGTGTAGATCACTGTGCAAGATCACTGTGCACCCCAAACCTCTGTGTGGATCACTGTGCGGATCACTGTGTCGATCACTGAGCGGATCACTGGGCGGATCATTGTGTGGATCACTGTGTAGATCACTGTGTAGGTCTCTGTGTGGATCACTGTGTGGATCACTGTGTAGATCACTATGTGGATCACTGTGTGGTTCACTGTGGGGATAATTGTGTGGATCACTGTGTAGATCTCTGTGTGGATCACTTTGTGCATCACTGTGTATATCACTGTGTACATCGCTGTGTCGATCACTGTGTCGATCACTGTGTAGATCACTGTGTCGATCACTGTGTAGATCACTGTGTAGATCACTGTGCAGATCACTGTGTAGATCACTGTGTCGATCACTGAGCAGATCACTGGGTGGATCATTGTGTGGATCACTGTGTAGATCACTGTGTAGATCTCTGTGTGGATCACTGTGTAGGTCACTGTGTGGATCACTGTGTCGATCACTGTGTGGATCACTCTGTGGATCACTGTGCGGATCACTGTGTCGATCACTGAGTGGATCACTGGGCGGATCATTGTGTAGATCACTGTGTGGATCACCGTGTAGATCACTGTGTGGATCACTGTGTGGATAACTGTGTGGATCACTGTGTGGATCACGGTGTAGATCATTGTGTATATCACTGTGTTGATCACTGCGTAGATCACTGTGCGGATCACTGTGCGGATCACTGTGTGGAACACTGTGTAGATTACTGTGAGGATCACTGTGTAGTTCGCTGTGCATATCACTGTGTGGATCACTATGCGGATCACTGTGTAGATCATTATGTGGATCACTGTGTGGATCACTGTGCGGATCACTGTGTAGTTCATTATGTGGATCACTGTGTGGATCACTGTGCGGATCACTGTGTAGATCATTATGTGGATCACTGTGTGGATCACTGTGCGGATCACTGTGTAGATCACTGAGCAGATCACTGGGCGGATCATTGTGTGGATCACTGTGTAGATCATTGTGTAGGTCTCTGTGTGGATCACTGTATAGATCACTGTGTGGACCACTGTGTAGATCACAGTGTAGATCACTGTGTGGATCACTGTGTAGATCACCGTGTAGGTCACTGTGTCAATCACTGTGTGGATCACTGTGCAGATCACTGTGTCGATCACTGTGTAGATCACCGTGTAGATAACTGTGTGGATCACTGTGTAGATCACTGTGTAGATCATTGTGTATATCACTGTGTTGATCACTGTGTGGATCACGGTGTGGATCACTGGAAGGATCACTGTGTAGATCACTGTGCGGATCACTGTGCGGATCACTGTGTGGATCACTGTGTAGATCATTATGTGGATCACTGTGTGGATCACTGTCGACCACTGTGTAGATCACTGTGCGGATCACTGTGAGGATCACTGTGCGGTTCACTGTGTGGATCACTGTTTGGATCACTGTGTAGATCACTGCAGATTATCCTCAGGTGTCTAGATCATTGTATAGATCACTGTGTAGGTCAGTGTGCGGATCACTGTGCAGATCACTGTGCGGATAACTGTGTGGATCACTGTGTAGATCACTGTGTGGGTCACTGTGTAGATCATTGTGCGGATCACTGTGTGGATCACTGTGTGGATCACTGCAGCTTATCCTCAGCTGTGTAGATCACTGTGTAGATCTCTGTAGATCTCTGTGTAGATCACTGTGTCGATCACTGTGTAGATCTCTGTGTGGATCACTGTGCGGATCACTGTGTAGATCATTGTGTAGATCACTGTGTCGATCACTGTGTAGATCTCTGTGTGGATCACTGTGCGGATCACTGTGTAGATCATTGTGTGGATCACTGTGTGGATCACTGTGTAGATCACTGTGTAGATCACTGTGCAGATCACTGTGAGGATCACTGTATGGATCACTGTACAGATCACTGTGTGGATCACTGTGTGGGTCACTGTGTAGATCACTGTGTGGATCACTGTGTGGATCACTGTGTGGATCACTGCAGTTTATCTTCAGCTGTGTAGATCACTGTGTCGATCACTGTAGATCTCTGTGTTGATCACTGTGTCGATCACTGTGCAGATCTCTGTGTGGATCACTGTGCGGATCATTGTGTAGATCACTGTGTCGATCACTGTGTAGATCTCTGTGTGGATCACTGTGTAGATCATTGTGTGGATCACTGTGTGGATCACTGTGTGGATCACTGTGTAGATCACTGTGTAGATCACTGTGCAGATCACTGTGAGGATCACTGTGCGGATCACTGTGTGGATCAGTATGCGGATCACTGTGTGGATCATTGTATGGATCACTGTGTAGATCACTGTGTGGATCACTGTGTAGATCACTGCAACTTATCCTCGGCTGTGTAGATCACTGTGTAGATCACTGTGCAGATCACTGTGTGGTTCACTGTGTAGATCATTGTATGGATCACTGTGTAGATCACTGTGTAGATCAGTGTGCGGATCACTGTGTGGATCATTGTATGGATCACTGTGTAGATCACTGTGTAGATCAGTGTGCGGATCACTGTGTGGATCATTGTATGGATCATTGTGTAGATCACTGTATGGATCACTGTGTGGATCACTGTGCAGATCACTGTGTGGATCACTGTGTGGATCACTGCAGCTTATCCTCAGCTGTGTAGATCACTGTGTCGATCACTGTGTAGATCTCTGTGTGGATCACTGTGCGGATCACTGTGTAGATCATTGTGTCGATCACTGTGTTGATCACTGTGTAGATCTCTGTGTGGATCACTGTGCAGATCACTGTGTAGATCATTGTGTGGATCACTGTGTGGATCACTGTGTAGATCACTGTGTAGATCACTGTACAGATCACTGTGTGGATCACTGTGCGGATTACTGTGTGGATCATTGTATGGATCACTGTGTGGATCACTGTGTAGATCACTGCAGCTTATCCTCGGCTGTGTAGTTCACTGTGTAGATCACTGTGTGGATCACTGTGCAGACCACTGTGTGGATCACTGTGTGGTTCACTGTGTAGATCAGTGTGCGGATCACTGTGTAGATCATTGTATGGATCACTGTGTAGATCACTGTGTGGATCACTGTGTAGATCAGTGTGTGGATCACTGTGTGGATCACTGTGCGGATCACTGTGTGGATCACTGTGTGGATCAGTGTGCGGATCACTGTGTAGATCACTGTGCGGATCACTGTGTAGATCACTGTGTGGATCACTGTGTAGATCAGTGTGTGGATCACTGTGTGGATCACTGTGTGGATCAGTGTGCGGATCACTGTGTGGATCACTGTGTAGATCACTGTGCGGATCACTGTGTAGATCACTGTGTGGATCACTGCAGCTTCTCCTCACCTGTGGGAAAGGAAAGCTGAGGCAGTTTAAAAGCAGCTGCTCTCGATATTCAGGTGGTTTGGGTGAGATTTGCACTCGGGGGATTTTAGCTGTTCAGGTTTTTTTTCAAGCCTTTGACTGGGAAATTCCCGCTGCTTTTGCCTATAGTTGGCAGCACGGCAAATCCTGGGAGAATCCCATAAACACTGTTACACGGAGCAATGTGAGGAAATCAGCTTAGCTCAGTGGGCCGGACGACTGGTTACTGACGCAGAGCAACACCAACAGTGTTCAACGTGGGTTTAATTCCCGGACTGGCTGAGGTTATTCATGAAGATCCCACCTTCTGAACCTTGCCCTGGCCTGAGGTGTGAAAGGTTAAATTAAAGGCCCTCAGGTTAAATCGCCAGCTCTCCATCTCAATGTAAAGCCAAGATGATGCTGGACTGTGCTGACTTCTTGTGAGCTGGGCCCAGAAAACCCTTGAATTCTCTACACCCCGGCTATGACTGTAACACTACATTCTGCACTCTCTCCTTCCCTTCTCTATGAACGGTATGCTTTGTCTGTACAGCGCGCAAGAACCAATACTTTTCACTGTATGTTAATATGTGTGACAATAATAAATCAAATCAAAGGGGGAGGGGCCTATGGTCATCTTGTGAATTTTTTTAATACTTTATTCATAACGTTTATAAAAGTACATTTTGTCAAAGTTGACTTTACATGAAATGCAAATCAGATCTGATTCTTTCAACACAATATGTGACGCTCTGAGAAGCCTGACCCCATTTACAATTCCAGCTTATATTTACCATATTGATTCCATGTCAAACATACTGTCCGCGAGGTTTCACGTATTTCCTCTCATTCCTTGTCAAAGGTGGACAACATTAAACAAACCCCCAAGACCACCCCCTGTAGCTGGAAACGGAGAGATTCACATCCAACCAATTTTACTCTCTTACTCTCAGTGTGATTGGCACCAGGTACAACACACTAAACCTATCCCGGGGATTTAGTCAAAGCCTCCTGCTTGCTAGGGAAGGAGTTACACGCTTCACTGACCCTGAGCACAGCGGATCCAGTAGCTTCTCTGTAACAGTAACTGATTCTGCACAAAACAATGACTCAAATAAAAAAATCATTAATTAGCAGAAAATTGGAAGGCTGATGTGTGGGTTTAAATATCTGATCAACAGTGAGGTTTCCAGGGAAATAAACCACTAATTGACATCACCTATCATCTGTGGGTTATGAGGTTCGTGTTATTAGTGTTTATATTTCAGTAAAATCTCCGTTTTTGGTATCAATAATGGGCCTTGTTTTTTACTGATTTGCTCACAATACAAACCATATGAAACAGTCAGTATCACACCCCCCATTGTAACAGTCCCTGATACACCACATCCTCCGATGCACGCGGGTCCACCTGCAAAACAGAAACTAGAACAAAACAGATTGAGGGAGACGCCTAAAACTCACCTCATAACAGAATGCTGCTTGCAGAGCCATCCCATTGCTCCAAGACACATCAAACTAACAATGGCTGTGATGAGACAAAGCTCCGTCCTCAATGATTGCAGAGCCCAGCACACAAGTGCAAAAGCCTTTGCAACAATCTTCAGCGAGAATTCCCGATGGATGAAGCATCTCAGCCTCCTCCTCACACTCGCTGCATCACAAACACCAGTCCTTGGACAATTCAATTCACCCACATGGAAACAGCTGAAGGCACTGGATACTGCAAAAACTATCAGCCCTGACAATATCACATTGTGTTACTGAAGATTTGTGCTCCAGAACTTGCTGCGTCCCTGGCCAAGTTGTTCCAGTGCAGCTATAACACTGGCAGCTACCCGGCAATGTGGAAAGTTGCCCAGTGAGTCCTGTTCACAAAAAGCAGGAAAAATCCAACCAGCCAATTACAACTCCATCAGTCCACTCGCGATTGATGTTCAGAATTATGAGATGTTTTTATAGACAAATCACAATCATTTGTTCCCACTGATCGATGAGTGGGTAACGAGAGGGATTTCACAAGTTATTGGTTAACTCATCCACACCGCCAGCTTGGGTGGGGTCCTGAGAGGTTTGGCCAGAGTGGCAAGCCTGCTTCAGATAGGAGACTTCTGCCCCTCCCAATGCCCCTGCAACTACCTCCCCCTCCACTGTACAACTGCCCCCCACAACCCTGCCCACTGTACAACAGCCCCTCCCACTGCCCCTCCCACTGCCCCTCGCACTGCCTCTCGCACTGCCCCTCGCAATGCCCCTGCAACTACCTCCCCCACTGTACAACTGCCCCCCACAACCCTCCCCACTGTACAACAGCCCCTCCCATTGCCCCTCCCACTGCCCCTCCCGCTGGCCCTCGCACTGCCCCTCGCACTATCCCTCTCACAGCCTCTCCCACTGCCCTTCGCACTATCCCTCCCACTGCTTATCTGGGTCTAAGGAGCCTTGGTGAGTTTCTGCAGTGTATCTTGTAGATGGTACACATCGCTGCTACGGTACATCAGTGGTGTGAATATTTGTGAATGGGGGACCAGTCAATGGCTGCTTTGTCCGGGATGGTGTTGAGCTTCCTGAGTGTGGTTGGAGCTGCCCTCTTGTTAAACAGCTACCTCGAGTTTTAGATTCCCCCAAGACCGGCAGCACCTTCCCAGTGTCTATCTTGTCAAAGCCCACTCAGAATCTTATTGAATAGGAGCAGTGTACGGAGCCCCAAACAGACGCCACACGGTCGGAAAGGGTTTAAACCAGCAAATAACAGGAGCATGTAAAAAGAATAGAGCAATAATTATGGCGGACTTTAATTTTCACGTTGATTGGGTTAATCCAGTTGGAAAGGGTAGCTATGACAACGGGCCCGATTTTACCAAAATTCCGCGCCCATTTTCGGGCGCGAAACCGCGGTAAAGTTGGGCGTCGGGCTGAAAACGCGATCTGCACCCGATTCATGGCAGATCGCGTCTTTACCGAGCCCCGATCCGGGCGCGGGTCTGGCGCGTGCCTGAATCGGCCGGCGCGACGATTTAAACGCATTTGCATGCATTTAAATCGACTTAATGAAGCTCGCACCCAACTTTACCGACGAATCCGACTTTACCAGGTTGTGGCCCATTCCGCGTCTGCGCATTAAACGACCTGCTAAATGAAAGTCCGAATGGGACTCCAATTCAGCAGGGGAACCGCCGAAGCCAATCCCCCCCAACCATCCTTCGCGGACCCCCCCCCCGCGAACCAACCCGGCAGCCCCCCCCCGCACCCCCCCGGGAGGCAGGGCCCGCTGGCAGACCCCCCCCCCACACCGGGATCGGACCCCCCTGGGAGGCACACCCCTGACCGAGCTTGATCACTGGTCTCCCTCCACCATCCTTCCGATCTGCGGTCCGTCGACAGCCTCCTGCACGTTCCTGGCCTTGCCCTGCCTTTCCCTGGGGCGGGGGGGCGGGGGGGTGGGGTCATGGAGAAGGGGAGTGACGTGTTTCCCCATGGGGGGGGGGGGGGGGATGGAGAAGGGAAGTGACATGTCTGCCCCTGGGGGTGGGGGCGCTGCCAGTCTGCGGCCGATCCCTCCTCCCCACCGGAGGATGGATCGGAGGACGGATCCCCCCCCCCGACCCAGGGGCAGACACGTCACTCCCCTTCTCCATGCCCCACCCCCCCATGGGGAAACACGTCACTCCCCTTCTCCATGCCCCCCCCCCCCGCCGCCCCCCAGGGAAAGGCGAAGCAGCACAGACAGCAGAGAGGATGAAAGGAATTCCCTTTGGAGGATAATGTCCAAATCACAGGAACTAAAAACCTGACAATCCAAAATCTGGGATAATATTACAGGACAGGGATGGGGGGATATACATTTTGAAATATTATCCCAGATTTTGGACTGTCAGGTGTTTAGTTCCTGTGATTATAACGTGGACATTATCCTCCAAAGGGAATTCCTTTCACCCTCTCTGCTGTCTGTGCTGCTTTGCCTTTCGCGCCTGGGCGCACTGCCTGCGGTCTGTTCTGAACTGAGCATGTGCAGTTGGAGCTCCGGCCGCTCCAACAGCGCTAAGCCCCGCCCTGTAGACTGGCGCCAAAAAAAGGCGTATGGGCGCGCTGGAGCGTGGCTGCCGGGCGCGGATCCGTTTGACGACCGGATCCGGCACTTAGTCCCGATTTGGTAAAATCGGCCCCAACGTATTCGTCGAGTGAATTAGGGATAGTTCCCCAGAGCGATTCGTCATGGAGCAGGGAACAGGCTGTCTTGGAGCTGGTATTGGGTAATGAAGCAGGTTTAATAAATTACCTCAGAGTAAAAGATCTCCTGGGAAGTCGTGATCATAACATGATAGAATTTAATATTCAGTTTGAGGGTGGGATACTTGGGTCTAAAACAACTGTATTTAACTTAAATAAAGAGAATTACAGTGAAATCAGGATAGAGTTAGCTGAAGTGGACTGGGTGGAGAGATTAGCAGGAAAGCAGTGCTTACAAAATTATATCCCAGTTAGGAGAAAGATTCTAAGAGAGGGATAAACCGACCATGGCTAACCAAGGAAGTTAAGGAGAGTATTAAATTGAAAGAAAAGCATTTAAAGAGGCAAAAGTTAGCGATAGCCCCAAAGACTGGAATAAAACCTGTTGGACTTTAACCTGGTGTTGTTAAAACTCTTACTGTGTGAACAAGGAAATGGCAGTGGAGTTAAACAGATATTTTGCATCAGTTTTCATGGTCGAAAATATTTTGAACATCCCATTAATACGAAAGAATACAGGGGGGAATTAATTACCATCACTGGAGAAGCAGCATTAGACAAACTCATGGGGCTAAAGGCAGATCCGTCCCCTGGCCCTGATGGTTTGCATCCTAAGATCCTAAAAGCAGCAGCTACAGAAATAGTGGATACATTGGTTGTAATTTTCCAAAAACCCTTGAATTCTGGAGAAGTACCGGAGGATTGGAAAACTGCCAAAGCGACACCCCTATTCAAAAAGGGAGGGAGGCAAAAAGGGGTAACTATAGGCCAATTAGCCTGACATCTATTGTTGGAAAAATGTTGGAATTAATTATTAAGGAAGCAATAGCAACACATTTGGAAAATTATAATCTAATCAAGCAGAGTCAGCACGTTTTCATGGAAGGGAAATCATGTCTGAATAATTTATTAGAGTTTTTCAAGGAAATCTCAACTAGAGTGGATAGAGGGGAACCAGTAGATGTGATGTATTTAGGCTTTCAGGAGGCATTTGATAAAGTATCTCACAAAAGGTTAAGTCATAAGATAAGAGCCCATGGCACTGGAGGTAGTTTATTGGAGAGAGAATTGGCCAATGGGCAGGAAACAGCGAGTGGGGAGAAGGGGTTCATTTTCTGGTTGGCGACCTGTAACCAATGGGGTTCCACAGGGATCAGCGCTGGGACTGCAACTATTTACAATATATATTAATGGAGGAAGGAAGTGAGTGTCCTGCAGCCTAATTTACAGAAGACACAAAAATAGGTGGAAAGACAAGTTGTGAGAGGGATACAGTTTACAAAGAGAAATTGATAGGTTCAGTAAGTGGGCAAAAGTGGGAGTATAATGTGGGAAAATGTGAACTTTGGAAAAGAAAACAAAAGAACAGAGTATTATTTAAATGGAGAAAAACTGCAGAAAGCTGCAACACAAAGGGACTCGGGGGAACTTGTGCACAAAACACAGAAAGCTCGCACACAGGTACAGAAGGTAATCAGGAAGGGTAATGGAATGGAAAGAGCTGGAAAGTGGACATGAGGAATGTCGGATCAGCCATGGTCCCATTAGACCATAAGACCATATAACGCAGGAGCAGAAGGAGGCCATTTGGCCCATTGAGTCTGCTCCGCCATTCAATGAGATCATGGCTGATCTGATGTAATCCACAACTCCACTTTCCTGCCTTATCCCTATAAACCTCGATTCCCTTCCTGATAAAAATCTGTCTATCTCCACCTTGAATATACTGAACGATCCAGCCCCTACAGCTCTCTGCAGGAAAGAATTCCACAGATTCACTCCCCCTGAGAAAAGAAATTCCTTCTCATCTCTGTCTTAAATGGACAGCAGCTTACTCTGACATCATACCCTCTGGTCCTAGACTTTCCCACAAGGGGAAACAACCTCTCAGCTTCTACCTGGTCAACTCCCCCTGAGGTTACTATGGGGGAAATATTACCAAAAAGATTCTAAGTTTTGAACGAGCATGAAAACGGGAGAGTTTTGTTGGCAAGGCCACAAGTCCAATCTTATGCCACTCTGTGCAAAAAAAATGCTAAATTTGTTTCCCACCTGTAGGAGGAGGGGGCGGGGCCTGAGCTTGCCAGAAAGCCAGTGTTGACAGTGTGCCAGGCTGGCACTGACTAAGAGGCATCCCTCCTGCCCCTGACCTCCCAGGGGGCCTCAATAACCTCCTGTCCTACTGGCAAGGCCATCACCACAGCTCCCCATTGATGGGGCCCAGATGTGATCCTCACCAGTAAGGTCTTCACCCACAAGGTTGCCAATGCAAGTGAGCTGGACAATTGTGTCCGGTAACACTTGCAATATTTAAATCAACATTTTCATTGATTTAAATATTATAATCAGCCTCGTCCCTTCCCAGGTGCCAGATTGCGCCGGAAATCCGGGCGCGGTCAGATCGTGAGCGGCGAGAAATCGGGCGTGAATATTTCACCTCTTTTGCAATCTTACCAGGTCGCCCGACTCATCGACTGGCGGGATGAGAAGGTAAGACCGCTCCTTATGTGTCTCAATAAGGTCACCTCTCATTCTTCTAAACTCCAATGAGTACAGGCCCAACCTACTCAACCTTTCCTCATAGCAAAATCCCTCCATCCCTGGGATCAACCTGAGGCTTACCTGGACTACCTCCAATGCCATTATATCTTTCCTTGGATAAAGGGACCAAAATTGTTCACAGTATTCCAGGTGTGGCCTAACTAGTGCCTTGTATAGTTTCAACAAAACGTCCCTATTTTTATACTCCATTCCTTTTGAAGTAAAGGCCAACATTCCATTTGCCTTCCCTATTAGCTGCTGAACGTATATGGAGCCCTTTGTGCTTTACGCCCAGATCTCTCTATGCTGCAGCTTTCTGCAGTCTTTCTCCATTTAAATAATCTTCAGCTCATTTATTCTTCCTGCCAAAGTGCATAACTTCGTATTTTCCTACATTGTATTCCATCTGCCAAGTTTTTACCCACTCACTTAACCTGTCCACATAGAGTCATGGAGGTTTACAGCATGGAAACAGGCTCATATCTCTCTGTAGACTCTGGGTGTTTACTCAGCACTTACCTTCCCGCATATTTTTGTCTCATCCACAAAGCTGTCAATGGTATATTCACTTCCCTCGTCCAAGTCATTAATATATATTATAAATAATTGTGGCCCCAGTACTGATCTCTGCGGCACTCCCCTGTTTATAGGTTGCCATCCAGATCCACATAGACACACCCAGAAGCCAGAGAAACCCAGACACACCCAGACACCTGGGTCCATCCAGACAGATCCAGACACACTCAGACACCCAGACCCAGACACACACAGAATGCCAAACACACCCCTGCACATCAAGACACTCAGACACCAGGACAGACAGACACCAGGACACTCAGACACCAGGACACTCAGACACCAGGGCACTCAGACATCAGGACAGACAGACACCAGGACACACAGACACCAGGACAGACAGACACCAGGACACTCAGACACCAGGACAGACAGACACCAGGGCACTCAGACATCAGGACAGACAGACACCAGGACACACAGACACCAGGGCTAGACTGGAGAAGCTGGGATTGTGTTTTGAGCAGAGAAGGTTCGGGGGGTGGGATTTAATTGAAATGTTTAAATTAATGAGGGATTTTGATGGGGTAAAATCGGATGGTCTGTAACCCGAGGGACACGGAGAATGTTTCAATTTATTCTCATTCCTGGATCTTGTTATTTCTCACTCTCCATCATTCTGATATCCTTCAGCAGTGGCAGAACTGAACCTTTCCCCAGTTATGGTCTGACTAATCCAATGGGAGGGACACTAACCAGCTGCATGGAGCAGAGATTAAAAAGAGAGAGTAGAATTTCTCTCATGCATTTGAACAATTCGCAACGTGGGCAAAGTGCGTTCAGCCACTCACTGCGTGCCTGCTGGAATGTAAAAAAATAAAGCAAACAATTTAATTACAGCCAACTTCCACAAAGAGAAACAGGCCGAAACATTCGCCCGAACCGGAATCGGGGAAATCTCCGTGGCCTTGGGCAGGATTTTACGATCTCGCCCGAACAAGGTTGGAAAATCCAGCCCATAAAGTTTCGAGAACCTGTTTTTAATGAGGTTTGGTTCCGAGGTAAACATTGGTGAGCTTTTTGAACAAGTGCAAGGGGATCATGTGTAGGGAAAGCAGGAAGGGCCTCAGTTTAATATCTAATCCCAAATATGGGCACCTCCAACAGTGCAGTGTTCCCCCAGTACTGCCCCAGGAGTCCCAGTTCAATACATTAGAGTTAGACCGAATGGGGCTCATAAGCTGAATGATCTTTTCCTGTCTCAGGTTTTGGATCCCAGTATTGTCGTAAAAGAAGTGTTTGAGGACTCTGGGTCTGTACCTGATGGAGTTTAGAAGGATGAGGGAGGGAATCTCATTGAAACTTACAGAATACTGAAAGGCATGATGTGGAGATGCCGGCGTTGGACTGGGGTGGGCACAGTAAGAAGTCTCACAACACCAGGTTAAAGTCCAACAGGTTTATTTGGCAGCACGAGCTTTTGGAGCTCCAAAAGCTTGTGTTACCAAATAAACCTGTTGGACTTTAACCTGGTGTTGTGAGACTTCTTACTGAGAATACTGAAAGGCCTGGATAGAGTGGACATGGGGAAGATGTTTCCATTATTAGGGGAGACGAGGATCCGAGGGCACAGCCTCAGAGTAAAGGGACGACCCGCTAGAACTGAGATGAGGAGGAATTTCTTCGGCCAGATGGTAGTTTAATAATATCCTTTCTATAATAGGGTGGCCAGAACTGTACACAGTATTCCAAGTGTGGCCAAGTGACAAAAGCGGTTGACGAAGGAAGGGCCGTGGATGTCGTCTATATGGATTTCAGTAAGGCATTTGACAAAGTCCCACATGGCAGGTTGGTTAAGCAGGTTAAGGCTCATGGGATACAAGGAGAAGTGGCTAGATGGGTGGAGAACTGGCTTGGCCATAGGAGACAGAGGGTAGTGGTCGAAGGGTCTTTTTCCGGCTGGAGGTCTGTGACCAGTGGTGTTCCGCAGGGCTCTGTACTGGGACCTCTGCTATTTGTGATATATATAAATGATTTGGAAGAAGGTGTAACTGGTGTAATCAGCAAGTTTGCAGATGACACGAAGATGGCTGGACTTGCGGATAGCGATGAGCATTTTCGGACAATACAGCAGGATATAGATAGGCTGGAAAATTGGGCGGAGAGGTGGCAGATGGAATTTAATCCGGATAAATGCGAAGTGATGCATTTTGGAAGAAATAATGTAGGGAGGAGTTTTACAATAAATGGCAGAGTCATCAAGAGTATAGAAACACAGAGGGACCTAGGTGTGCAAGTCCACAAATCCTTGAAGGTGGCAACACAGGTGGAGAAGGTGGTGAAGAAGGCATATGGTATGCTTGCCTTTATAGGATGGGGTATAGAGTATAAAAGCTGGAGTCTGATGATGCAGCTGTATAGAACGCTGGTTAGACCACATTTGGAGTACTGCGTCCAGTTCTGGTCGCCGCACTACCAGAAGGACGTGGAGGCGTTAGAGAGAGTGCAGAGAAGGTTTACCAGGATGTTGACTGGTATGGAGGGTCTTAGCTATGAGGAGAGATTGGGTAAACTGGGGTTGTTCTCCCTGGAAAGACGGAGAATGAGGGGAGACCTAATAGAGGTGTACAAGATTATGAAGGGGATAGATAGGGTGAACGGTGGGAAGCTTTTTCCCAGGTCAGAAGTGACGATCACGCGGGGTCATGGGCTCAAGGTGAGAGGGGCGAAGTATAACTCAGATATCAGAGGGATGTTTTTTACACAGAGGGTGGTGGGGGCTTGGAATGCGCTGCCAAGTAGGGTGGTGGAGGCAGGCACGCTGACATCGTTTAAGACTTACCTGGATAGTCACATGAGCAGCCTGGGAATGAAGGGATACAAACGATTAGTCTAGTTGGACCAAGGAGCGGCACAGGCTTGGAGGGCCGAAGGGCCTGTTTCCTGTGCTGTACTGTTCTTTGTTCTTTTGTACCAATGTCCTGTACAACTTCAACACGACATCCCAACTCCTGTATTGAATGTTCTGACCAATGAAACCAAGCATGCTGAATGCCTTCTTCACCACTCTGTCCACCTGTGACTCCACTTTCAAGGAGCTATGAACATGTACCCCTGTTACCCTGTAACTCTCCCCAATGCCCTACCATTAACTGAGTAAGTCCTGCCCTGGTTCAATCTATCAAAATGCATCACCTCCCATTTATCTAAATTAAACTCCATCTGCCATTCATCAGCCCACTGGCCCAATTGATCAAGATCCCGTTGCAATCTGAGATAA
Organism: Mustelus asterias; assembly: GCF_964213995.1. Taxonomy (NCBI): domain Eukaryota; kingdom Metazoa; phylum Chordata; class Chondrichthyes; order Carcharhiniformes; family Triakidae; genus Mustelus; species Mustelus asterias. The sequence continues at coordinate 109,976,948 of NC_135811.1, forward strand.
CTTTCTTCAATGTCCATTATGCCACCACTCTTGATGTCATCTGCAAACTTACTAACCATGCCCCCTATATTCTCATCCAAATCATTAATATAAATGACAAATAACAGTGGACCCAGCACTGATCCCTGAGGCACACCGCTGGTCACAGGTCTCCAGTTTGAAAAACAAACTTCTACAACCACCCTCTGGCTTCTGTCAAGAAGCCAATTTTGTATCCATTTGGCTGCCTCACCCTGGATCCCGTGAGGTTTAACCTTATGCAACAACCTACCATGCGGTACCTTGTCAAAGGCCTTGCTAAAGTCCATGTCGACAACATCAACTGCACTGCCCTCATCTACCTTCTTGGTTACCCCTTCAAAAAACTCAATCAAATTGTGAGACATGATTTTCCATTCACAAAGCCATACTGACTGTCCCTAAACAGACCTTGCGTCTCTAAATGCCTGTAGATCCTGTCTCTCAAAATACCTTCCAACAACTTACCCACTACAGATGTTAGATTATCTGGCCTGTAGTTCCCAGGCTTTTCCGTGCAGCCCGTTTTAAACAAAGGCACAACATTTGCCACTCTCCAATCATCAGGCACCTCACCTGTGACTATCGATGATTCAAATATCTCTGCTAGGGGCCCTGCAATTTCCTCCCTAGCCGCCCACAATGTCCTGGGATACACTTCATCAGGTCCTGGGGGTTTATCTACCTTGATGCGCTTTAAGACTTCCAGCATCTCCTTCTCTGTAATATGTAGACTCCTCAAGACATCACTATTTATTTCCTCAAGTTCATTAACATCCATGCTTTTCTCAACAGTAAATACTGATGAGAAATATTCATTTAGGATCTCACCCATCCCTTGTGGATCCGCACATAGATGACCTTGTTGATCCTTAAGAGGTCCTACTCTCTCCCTTGTTACTCTTTTGCCCTTTATGTATTTGTAGAAGCTCTTTGGTTCCCCTTTGCCTTATCTGCCAAAACAATCTCATGTCCCCTTTTTGCCCTCCTGATTTCTCTCTTAACTCTACTCCTACACCCCCTATACTCTTCAAGATGTGAAGATTATCTCAGAGAATGATGCTGGAGGGATGGGAGGGTGATTGGAGGTCAGAAGTGATTCCCAGTCAAAGATCGGATGAACCGACAGAGGAATTGTTGAATAGAATTGGGAAAACTAGAAATAAAACGATAAAGAGTGTCTCAGTTGCAGAGTTTCTGTAGGGTTTCTGTCTGAACTCAAACCTGTCTCTCCGTGTTCAGATGCTGTACATTTCTAGATTGTCACTAGCCCAGTCTTCAGAGGAGAATTACCAGGCCACTTTCACACTCACTCACACACACACACACTCACTCTCTCTCTCTCTCACACACACACACACTCTCACACACATTTGCACACACACTCGCACACACACACTCTCACACACTTGTGCATTTGCACTCACACACACTCTCCCACTCGCGCACACTCACACTCGCACACACACACACTCATACTCACACACACACACTCTTGCACTCACACTCTCGCACTCACACACACACTCACACACACTCTCACACACTCACTCACACTCTCACACACACTCTCACACACATACACACTCTTTCTCACACACACTCTCTCACACACACACACACTCTCTCTCACACACACTCTCTCACACACACACAAACTCTCTCACACACACTCTCACACACACTCTCTCTCTCTCACACACACTCTCTCTCACACACACACAACTCTCTCACACACACTCTCACACACACACCTTCTCTCTCACACACACACACTCTCTCTCTCTCTCACACACACACTCTCTCACACACTCTCACACACACTCACTCACACGCATACACTCTCGCACTCACACCCACACACACACTCACGAACACACTCACGCACTCATACACTCTTGCACTCACACACTCTCGCACTCACACACACATCTCTCACACACACACACATCTCTCTCACATACACACACACTCTCTCTCTCTCTCACACATACTCTCACACACACACACACACTCTCTCTCACACACACACTCACACACACACTCTCTCACACACACTCTCTCACACACACACACTCACTCACACACACACTCTTACACACACACTCTCACACACACACTCACTCACACACACACTCTCTCTCACACACACACTCACTCACACTCTCTCACACACACACTCTCGCACACACTCTCTCGCACTCACACACACACTCTCTCACACACTCTCTCTCTCACACACTCTCGCACACACTCTCACGCTCACACACACACTCACTCGCGCACACACACACACACACAAACTCCATTGGCTATGAGGAAGTTTGAATGTTCCGCGCAGTGAGAGATGGGAATCAGCTGGAGATGTTTTATGCAGAAAATGGAATGGAGACATTCAGGAATAAGGCAAGCTGCTGATGTTGAAATAAAAACAGCAGCAACTCCCCCAAAGCAGAAACAAGTTGTTTCTTTAATCATTTAGTTTTGTGAAACTGTTTGAGGACTAAGCGATGAAGTGTCTGTACAGGCTCATAATTTGAGCGTTATATTTTGTGGTTAAATTCTTTGTGATCGCTATCTCAGAGATCTACAGTTATTTGTGTGGGGAGCAGTGGAAATTGCAGTACTGAGCCCCAGCATTGCATTAAAAATAGATGAAAGAACTCGGATTGGAGTCTTGCTGCTTCACCTCACAGAGAGGCTGAGAGTATCACTGCCTCGGTGATCAGTCCAAGCTGATAAAAACCTTTCTTTACTTGTAACAGTCTGGATAGTAACCGTTTCAATGCCAAATATCACCTCTTTAACCATCGATGCACATCCAGCTGGATTGAATTAAAAAAACATAGAACATAGAACAGTACAGCACAGTACAGGCCCTTTGGCCCTCGATGTTGTGCCGAGCTTTGTCCAAAACCAAGATCAAGCTATCCCACTCCCTATCATTCTGGTGTGCTCCATGTGCCTATCCAATAACCGCTTGAAAGTTCCTAAAGTGTCTGACTCCACTATCACAGCAGGCTGTCCATTCCACACCCCAACCACTCTCTGAGTAAAGAACCTACCTCTGATATCCTTCCTATATCTCCCACCATGAACCTTATAGTTATGCCCCCTTGTAATAGCTCCATCCACCCGAGGAAATAGTCTCTGAACGTCCACTCTAACAATCCCCCTCATCATCTTATAAACCTCTATTAAGTCACCTCTCATCCTCCTCCGCTCTAAAGAGAAAAGCCCTAGCTCCCTCAACCTTTCCTCATAAGACCTACCCTCCAAACCAGGCAGCATCCTGGTAAATCTCCTCTGCACTCTCTCCAATGCTTCCATATCTTTCTTATAGTGAGGTGACCAGAACTGCACACAATATTCCAAATGTGGTCTCACCAAGGTCCTGTACAGTTGCAGCATAACCCCACGGCTCTTAAACTCCAACCCCCTGTTAATAAACGCTAACACACTATAGGCCTTCTTCACGACTCTATCCACTGGAGTGATAACCTTCAGAGATCTGTGGATATGAACCCCAAGATCTCTCTGTTCCTCCACATTCCTCAGAACCCTGCCGTTGACCCTGTAATCCGCATTCAAATTTGTCCTACCAAAATGAATCACCTCGCACTTATCAGTGTTAAAATCCATCTGCCATTTTTCAGCCCAGCTCTGCATCCTATCAATGTCTCTTTGCAGCCGACAACAGCCCTCCACCTCATCCACTACTCCACCAATCTTGGTGTCATCAGCAAATTTACTGATCCACCCTTCAGCCCCCTCCTCCAAGTCATTGATAAAAATCACAAATAGCAGACGACCCAGCACTGATCCTTGTGGTACACCGCTGGTAACTGGTCTCCAGTCTGAAAGTTTTCCATCCACCACCACGCTCTGTCTTCTATGAGATAGTCAGTTACTTATCCAATCGGCCAAATTTCCCTCTATCCCACACCTCCTTACTTTCTTCATGAGCTGACCATGGGGAACCTTATCAAACGCCTTACTAAAATCCATGTATACGACATCAACTGCTCTACCTTCATCTACACACTTAGTTACGCCCTCAAACAATTCAATCAAATTTGAGTACAATATAAAGGGAAAGACTCTTAGCACTGTAGAGTACAATATAAAGGGAAAGACTCTTAGTACTGTAGAGAATCAGAAGGACCTTGGGGTCCGGGTCCATAGGACTCTAAAACCGGCCCCGCAGGTGGAGGAGGTGGTTAAGAAGGCCTATGGTGTGCTGGCCTTTATCAATCAAGGGATTGAGTTTAGGAGTCCGGGGATAATGATGCAGTTATATAAGACTCTCGTCAGACCCCACTTGGAGTACTGTGCTCAGTTCTGGTCGCCTCACTATAGGAAGGATGTGGAAAAGATTGAAAGGGTGCAGAGGAGATTTACAAGGATGTTGCCTGGATTGAGTGGCATGCCTTATGAGGATAGGCTGAGGGAGCTCGGTCTTTTCTCCTTGGAGAGACGAAGGATGAGAGGAGACCTAATAGAAGTGTATAAGATGTTGAGAGGCATAGATCGGGTGGACTCTCAGAGGCTTTTTCCCAGGGTGGAAATGTCTGCTACGAGAGAACACAGGTTTAAGGTGCTGGGGGGTAGGTACAGTGGAGATGTTAGGGGTAAGTTTTTCACACAGAGGGTGGTGGGCGAGTGGAATCGGCTGCCGTCAGTGGTGGTGGAGGCGAACTCAATAGGGTCTTTTAAGAGACTCCTGGATGAGTATATGGAGCTTAATAGGATGGAGGGTTATAGGTAGTGCTAGAAGGTAGGGATGTGTTCGGCACAACTTGTGGGCTGAAGGGCCTGTTTGTGCTGTAGTTTTTCTATGTTTCTATGTTTCTAAATTTGTGAGGCAAGACTTACCCTTCACGAATCCGTGCTGACTATCACGGATTAAGCTGCATCTTTCCAAATGGTCATAAATCCTATCCCTCAGGACCTTTTCCATTGACTTACCGACCACCGAAATAAGACTAACCGGCCTATAATTACCAGGGTCATTCCTATTTCCTTTCTTGAACAGAGGAACAACATTCGCCACTCTCCAGTCCTCTGGCATTATCCTCGTGGACAATGGGGACCCATAGATCAAAGCCAAAGGCTCTGCAATCTCATCCCTTGTCTCCCAAAGAATCCTAGGATATATCCCATCTGGCCCAGGGGACTTATCGACCCTCAGGTTTTTCAAAATTGCTAATACACCTTCCCTCAGAACATCTACCTCCTCCAGCCTATCAGCCTGTATCACACTCTCATCCTCAAAAACATGGCCCCTCTCTTTGGTGAACACTGAAGAAAAGTATTCATTCATCGCCTCTCCTATCTCTTCTGACTCCATGCACAAGTTCCCACTACTGTCCTTGACCGGCCCTAACCTCACCCATGTCATTCTTTTATTTCTCACATAAGAGTAAAAAGCCTTGGGGTTTTCCTTGATCCGACCCGCCAAGGACTTCTCATGCCCCCTCCTAGCTCTCCTAAGCCCTTTTTTTAGCTCATCCCTTGCTACCTTGTAACCCTCAAGTGACCCAACTGAACCTTGTTTTCTCATCCTTACATACGCTTCCTTTTTCCTCTTGACAAGACATTCAACCTCTTTTGTGAACCATGGGTCCCTCACTCGGCCATTTCCTCCCTGCCTGACAGGGACATACCTGTCAAGGACACCCAGTATTTGTTCCTTGAACAAGCTCCACTTTTCATTCGTGCCTTTCCCTGACAGTTTCTGTTCCCATCTTATGAACATAGAACAGTACAGCACAGAACAGGCCCTTCGGCCCACGATGTTGTGCCGAGCTTTATCTGAAACCAAGATCAAGCTATCCCACTGCCTATCATCCTGGTGTGCTCCATGTGCCTATCCAATAACCGCTTAAATGTTCCTAAAGTGTCTGCTCCCTAATTCTTGCCAAATCGCATCATAATTACCTCTCCCCCAATTGTAAACCTTGCCCTGCCGTACGGCCCTATCCATCTCCATTGCAATAATGAAAGACACCGAATTGTGGTCACTATCTCCAAAGTGCTCTCCCACAACCAAATCTAACACTTGGCCCGGTTCATTTCCCAGTACCAAGTCCAATGTAGCCCCACCTCTTGTCGGCCTATCCACATATTGTGTCAGGAAACCCTCCTGCACCCACTGCACAAAAACTGCCCCATCCGAACTATTTGACCTATAAAGGTTCCAATCAATGTTTGGAAAGTTAAAGTCCCCCATGACAACTACCCTGTGACCTCCACACATATCCATAATCTGCTTTGCAATTTCTTCCTCCACATCTCTATTACTATTTGGGGGCTTATAGTAAACTCCTAACAACGTGACCGCTCCTTTCCTATTTCTAACTTCAGCCCATATTACCTCAGTAGGCAGATTCCCCTCGAAGTGCCTTTCAGCAGCCGTTAAACTATCCTTGATTAACAATGCTACTCCTCCACCTCTTTTGCCACCTTCCCTACTCTTACTGAAGCGTCTATACCCAGGAACTTCCAACAACCATTCCTGTCCCTGTTCTAACAATGTCTCCGTAATGGCCACAACATCGTAGTCCCAAGTACATATCCACGCTCCAAGTTCACCTACCTTATTCCGGATGCTTCTTGTATTGAAGTAGACACACTTCAACCCACCTTCCTGTCTGCCGGTACACTCCTGCGACCTTGATACCCTCCTCAGTACCTCACTACACTCAACACTGACTTGTGAGGTATTAAGGGCTTACATTAACACTGCAATGAAGTTACTGTGAAAATCCCCTGCTTGCCACACTCCGGCACCTGTTCGGGTACACTGAGGGAGAATTTACCACGGCCAATTCACCTAAGCAGCACGTCTTTCGTACTGTGGGTGGAAACCGGAGCATCCGGAGGAAACCCACGCAGACACGGGGAGAACGGTCTCTGGCGCTGGGTGGCAGCGGTGCTAACCACTGTGCCACCATGCCGCCTCAACTTGGATAAGCAGAGAGGTTACTTGTTCAAAATGGTGAAAGGGAATATGGGAGTGGCAGAATGTGCAACAGGCGGCCAACCAAAGAGTGAGTGGAGAATTCCAGAATCAGCTGGAGGCTTTTCAACCTGAAGGAACTGCCCGGCCACTCCGCACATGTCCATTTGCCGATGGAATCTGATTTGTGTCGTCCAGACATTAACAACCTCTGTGAAAAGACATTTTCCTCATTTTCCCCCAAGTTTCTATGCTAATTATTATAAATCTGCATCCTCTGGTCCTAACCCTAAAATAAATCATTTTCCCTCTTTGTTCTAACGAAACCCCTCTGTTAAGTTTCAATATTCTGTTGTAAAGAAAGCAATCCCAGCTTCCTCCGATCTGTCCAAATTCACCAATCTCCCTCAATCCTGGGAAAACTTCTCTGAACCAATCCTAAGGCCATGACAACCATCCTACAGTTTGGTGTGCTGGGTTCAACAGTCTTCTCCAGCTCAGGTCGAACTGGTGATCTGTCAAAGTTCACCTTCAATGAGCTATTTTCAAAATCAGTTTAGTGTAATGTCGTTCATTACATCGGATGGATTTCAGGAAAGGAAGGGAAGGCAAAAACATTTTCACTTGGCAACCAATCAGCACTCTCTTCTCAACATTGTAAATTTGTCCTTTCTCCTGACATTGGGATTCTTGAGATTATCCTGATGAGTGCAAGACTAAGTTTTCCCAGGACTAAAAAATGTATTTTTTCAACAATACTCAAAACTGCCAAATGACGATTAACGTTGAGATGTTGTGAATGGATGAATTAGATGGGCCGAATGGCCTTACTATACTGTAACTAGCTTGTGTCTTGTGAAGAGCTTCACACAGAACACAACGTCATGAGATAGACTTTAAACATCATGAGAACTATTTAGTACAGTGTAGATACCAGGAGCGGGAGAGCCAGGGGGACTGGGGGCAGGGCAGAGTGTAAGACAGAGAGAGAAATTGTGGGACGGGGAATTGGAGTTTAGGGGAACAAAATAGATAATCTCCGAGAGTTCAAAACTTCTGACAAAGCAGAAGCAGTAATGAATAGGATATGAGAAAGAGACAGAGAGAGACAAAGAGGAAGAGGGAGAGAGAGACAGACAGAGAGAGAAAGAGAGAGACAGAGAGGGAGAAAGAGACAGAGAGAGAGAGACAGCAACAGAGAGAGAGAGACGGAGAGGGAGACAGACAGAGAGAGACAGACAGAGAGAGACAAAGAGAGAGACAGAGAGGGAGAGAGAGAGAGAGACAGAGAGGAAGACAGACAGACAGACAGACAGACAGAGACAGACAGAGAGAGACAAAGAGAGAGACAGAGAAGGAGAGAGAGACAGAGACAGAGAGAGAGAGAGACAGAGCGAGAGACAGAGAGAGAGAGACAGAGAGACAGAGAGAGAGATACATAGAGAGAGACAGAGGGAGACAGAGAGAGAGACAGACAAACAGATATATAGAGAGACAGAGAGAGACAGAGAGAGATAGACATATAGAGAGAGACATAGAGAGAGAGAGAGAGACAGAGAGATATAGAGACAGACAGAGACAGACAGAAAGTGAGAGAGAGAGAGACAGAGAGATATAGAGACAAACAGACAGAGACAGACAGAGAGAGACAGGGAGAAACTGAGACAGACAGATAGACAGAGAGAGACACAGAGACAGAGAGAGAGATATATAGAGAGAGACAGAGACAGAGGGAGACAGAGAGAGAGAGAGACAGAGAGAGAGAGAGACAGAGAGAGAGAGAGACAGAGAGAGAGAGAGGCAGAGAGAGAGGGACTGAGAGAGAGAGGCAGAGATAGTGAGACAGAGAAAGAGATTGGAGTCTCGTGCTGAGAGTGGGATCAGAATATTGGGGTCTGTTTAAATGTATCTGACAAGCTCTGTCAGTCACACTCTAATGAAATGTTTTATTAAATCCAATTCCTCTTTCAAAAAGAGTGTCTCTGAGCAGGTGTAACCGCAGTGTGTGAGAGTCTCTGGCCTTCCAGCCGGGTCCCTGTTGGGTGAATTGTTTACTGGGTTAAATGAGAGATCAGCAGTTGGGACTGTCTGAGAGCAAAAAGGGTTACACAGCACTCCAGCGCCGTCTGAGAGAGAAACCGACAGCGCCATAAACCAACCAGAGACTGGGATGAGGGTGTGTGGGTCCTAGAAATAACTGGGAATGAGATCCAGACACAGAGACCAGAAAAACAGAACAGTCCCAATAACTGGGGCAGTGAGGCAGGTTAAAAACACAGACATTGCTTCATTTAGCATTTCCTAACTCTTCTGTGCAACATTTTTCCACGCAGTGAGTTACGCTGCACTGCACACACTGTTTACAATGCGTCCAGTATACAAATCACTTACATTTAATCTACAGGTTTCAAATGTTGGCCTTTATCTCCTGGTGGCTGAATTACAGAGTGGAGGGAATGATGCTTCAGTCAGTCAGAGCTTTGGCTACATCCTGTCTGGAGTAAGAGCGTTCGATTCCAACTGCAAGTTGCATCGGTCTTAAATTGGGTGCAGCTTGGATTCACTACAATAATACTAGCACTTAAAGGGTTAAATGATGAGAACAGTTGTATAGGCCAGGGCTTGGAGTTCTCCAATGTTGTAAAACCAGAGAATCCCAGCCCCGGGCGAGTCGGAGAATCCCAGCTCCGGGCGAGTCGGAGAATCCCAGCCCCGGGCGAGTCGGAGAATCCCAGCTCCGGGCGAGTCAGAGAATCCCAGCCCCGGGCAAGTCGGAGAATCCCAGCCCCGGGCGAGTCGGAGAATCCCAGCTCCGGGCGAGTCAGAGAATCCCAGCCCCGGGCAAGTCGGAGAATCCCAGCCCCGGGCGAGTCAGAGAATCCCAGCCCCGGGCGAGTCGGAGAATTCTGGCCTAAGTTTTTTTGGAATGTTGAATCTTGTTCCAAAAAGTGTTCAAGAAAGGTAATCCCAGCAATTACACATCAGTCAGTTTAATTTGTTAGGAAATGGAGATAATTTTAAGTAAATTGCACTTGTATTTGTGTGTGTGTTTATAGTTCTTCAGTTTTAAAAATTGCCTGTAAATCTGTGGGTTCGTTTAGATGCCTGAATTGTACAACACTAAAGCAAACACAGGGTACAAAAAACACAGGGTTGTTGCCTAGTGACAGAGAGGCCACAGTGGAACAGAGGGCAGTTTGAGTGCAGGTGAAAAATTGTAACCTAGAACTGAGGAGATTTTCACAGAATCTCCTGGGACAGGAACATCAAGAGAGATTTAGAAACATAGAAACTAGAAGCAGGAGGAGGCCATTCGGCCCTTCGAGCCAACTCCACCATTCAGTTTGATCATGGCTGATCATCAAATTCAATATCCTGAACCCCCCCTTCCTCCCATATCCCTTGATCCCTTTAGCCCCAAGAGCTATATCTAATTCCTTCTTGAAATTCTTCTTGAAATAGCAGTCCGAGACATTCCTGTGCCTAGCACCAGGGAGGCAACATACCATCCTGGAGTCTCGTTTGCAGCCGCAGAAACACCTGTCTATTCCCCTATTTCCAATTGAGTTCTCTATAACTACAGCATTCCCACACTTTTTACCCTCCCCTCTGCAGCAGAACCAACCGTGGTGCAATGGATTTGGCTGCTGCTGCTTTCCCCTGAAAGGCCATTCCCCTCAACATTATCCAAAGCGGTATATCTGTTTTGCAGGGGAATGGCCACAGGAGGTTCCTGCACTGCCTGCCTAGCTCTCTTGCTCTGCCTGGTGGTCACTCATTCCCTTCCTGTCTGTGGAGCCTGAGCCTGCGGTGTGACCACCTCTCTATGTGCTGTCCACGATACTCTCTGACTCGCGGATGCTCCACTGCGTCCCCAGCTGCTGCTCCAGCTCTGAATCGCGGGTTTCCAGGAGCTGCAGCTGGAGACACTTACTGAGCACATGCTGGCCCCGGGCACTGGAAATGTTCCCGGCCTCCCACATGGAGAATGAAGAGCAGACCACGGCTTGGAGCTCTCCTGTCATGACTTTCCACGTTTAGATTAAACATTTGCAAGATGCTTGATATCAGATTCTATACAATTCTCCGGGGCTCTTCTTTCCTGCCCCTGCGCTCCTCGTTACTCCTGAATATAACCTTTACAAACTATAAACCCCCAGAACAACCTCTGAAACAATAAGTGATAAAACTATTAAATACTTACCGGGCTTTACACACTACTTACCAATCAGTACTTCCCTTCTGTCCAGGGGCAAGACCACGCCTAGGTTTTAAAAGTTCGAAAGCAGGGAGAAAAAGCAGAAAGCACCTTTCCCCTCAGCTCCAAATTCCCCTCAGCTCCAAATTCCTGATAACCCCACGTTCACTCTGGCTGTGTCTCACTCCAGATGAGGTCTCTCCCACCATTCAGAGACTGCAGAGAGCTGATCCCAAACTGGAGAACAGAGGAGTCCCAGAAACTAGGGAATGGGACAGATGAAACTTCCAGGGAGACGGTGAAGTTAAGGAACAAAGAACAGAAACCTGGAAAAAAATGTGTTCAGTGAAGTTGAGTGTGGGGAACAAAGAGGCTCCAGGTTAAGGACAGAGCCGCAAGGTGCAGAACTGGGCACATTGGCCAGAGATCCAAGTTGACCCTAAGGTTGGTGACACTTTCATACGGCCTGTGAAGCAGTGGCGTTCTGTTGTCACAGCTGCATTTCTGAGAGATTACATGAAGTTTGGATGTATGTGTTGATCCAACAGAGAGAACCAGTGGAAGGAGAGGTAGAAACCTTGGAGGTGGATCCTTGGTGCAGGCATCTGAGAGAAAGCATCATTTTGGGAGAAGATTCCAAGGCGTGTTCTTCGAGAGCCGAGTTTGGAAACCCGCATTTGAAAGGTCGAGTTTGAGTGAGAGCAGTTATCTCCCAATGTGACAAGCATTGGGAGGAATTGATGAGAAATCCATAGAAGTTATTGGGTGGCACCTGTCACTTGGTTTCAGAGTGTGGTGTGTCTGACCACATATGGCCGGTTGGTTTACATGGACTGTGTAATTACTGAGAACATTAGAGTATAAGACAGATTTTGTAACATGTGTTATCCTTACGAAGCTGTATATATCTGCAAAAGTACAATTTGGGTATATTATAATTCATTGTTTCGTCTCGTAAATGTTTTATTCTTTTGTTACAAGTTTATCAGCAGACTCTGTGACTCTGTTCAGTAGCCGCCCTCCACCTATCTAAACAAAAATAAAATCTACCCAGCCAGGTTCCACCCTGGGATCTGACTTGGCTGGTAGTAACACCAGCTAGGGTCATAACAAACTGAAGACGTGGGAAAACTTCCAGAAACACTCTGGCGCCTGTTCAGGTACACTGAGAGGGAATTTAGCATGGCCAATACACCTAATCAGCATGTCTTTCGGACTGTGAGAGGAAACTAGAGCACCCGGAGGAAACCCACGCAGACACGGGGAGAATGTGCAAACTCTGCACAGACAGTGACCCAAGCTGGGAATCGAACCCAGGTCCCTGGTGCTATGAGGCAGCAGTGCTAACCACTGTGCTACCGTGCCGCCCCGTAGAATAGAATTAGTAGAGTTGACCAAAGAGAACCGGGGGATATGATTTATTTAGACTTTCAGAAGGCTTTCGACAAGGTCTCACATAGCAGACGTTAAGATGTTAAGTAATTGGCAAATAAAGCGAAAGTGACAATGAGGCGAAAGGTTTTCACACAGCGAGTCGTTAATGTCTGGAATACACTGACTGAGAGCGTGGTGGAGACAGGTTTAATCAAGACTTCCAGAAAGGAATGAGACAGTTACCTGAAGAAGAGGAATGTCCAGGGTTACATGAAAAAGGCAGGAGAATGGCACTAAGTAAATTGCTCATTCGGAGAGCCAGTACAGACACAATGGGCTGAATGGCCTCTGTCTGCATGTAACAATTTTGTGATTCTGTATTCTCTTGAGTTTAAAACATGGAGGAACCATCTCCTCGGATAGTTAAATGATTAAAGGTGGTAATAATTATTCTTTATTTCAAATTGCTCCCTTTCCGCAGGATAACAACAGAAAATAAGACAGAGAAAGCAGCTAACCTGACAGTGCCCTTGATGTGTTGACAAATTTAGAGTGTGTGGTGACAGGCACAAATTAATTCACTGTTAATATCAAAACTGAAATTCACTCATCGACATCCCACACAAAGTCAGTTATCAATGCAATCACTGATGACCCTCCACAATTCCTGTCACTTCACACAGTGCTCATAACTTTCCTGTAAATCAGCTCTGCCAGTTTTGAAATATTGGATTTCATTATGTGTGAAAATCATTAAATAATCAGCAAAACCTCCCACCTGACCATCACCAATTCACCAATCATTTTCAATGATTCAGTGACTTTGGAACATTGCCACAGTCAGGTCAAAGTGACTAACACAGACATCCTGGAGATTACTATCGGGTCAGTGAGTGTGCACTTGAGTTTATTAGGGACAGGGACTGCGCACTGGAGTTTATTGCAGGTTTACCCCAGTCCAACGCCAGCATCTCCACATCATGTTTCATAGAATCATAGAAGAATCATAGAAACCCTACAGTGCAGAAGGAGGCCATTCGGCCCATCGAGTCTGCACCGACCACAATCCCACCCAGGCCCTACCCCCACATATTTACCCGCTAATCCCTCTAACGTACGCATCTCAGGACTCTAAGGGGCAATTTTTTTTTAACCTGGCCAATCAACCTAACCCGCACATCTTTGGACTGTGGGAGGAAACCGGAGCACCCGGAGGAAACCCACGCAGACACGAGGAGAATGTGCAAACTCCACACAGACAGTGACCCGAGCTGGGAATTGAACCCGGGACCCTGGAGCTGTGAAGCAGCAGTGCTAACCACTGTGCTACCGTGCCACCCCATGTTTATTACAGGGACAGGGACTGCGTACTGGAGTTTATTACAGGGAGAAGTTTAACAACACCAGGTTAAAGTCCAACAGGTATTTGGTAGCAAAAGCCACAAGCTTTCGGAGCCTTAAGCCCCTTCTTCAGGTGAGTGGGAATTCTGTTCACAAACAGGGCTTATAAAGACACAAACTCAATTTACAAAATAATGGTTGGAATGCGAATACTTACAGCTAATCAAGTCTTTAAGAAACAAACAATGTGAGTGGAGAGAGCATTGAGACAGGTTAAAGAGATGTGTATTGTCTCCAGACAGGACGGCCAGTGAGACTCTGCAGGTCCAGGCAAGCTGTGGGGATTACAGACAGTGTGACATGAACCCAACATCCCGATTGAGGCCGTCCTCGTGTGTGCGGAACTTGGCTATCAGTTTCTGCTCAGCGACTCTGCACCGTCGTGTGTCGTGAAGGCCGCCTTGGAGAACGCTTACCCAAATATCAGAGGCCGAATGGCCGTGACCGCTGAAGTGCTCCCCAACAGGAAGAGAACGGTCTTGCCTGGTGATTGTCGAGCGGTGTTCATTCATCCGTTGTCGCAGCGTCTGCATGGTTTCCCCAATGTACCATGCCTCGGGACATCCTTTCCTGCAGCGTATCAGGTAGACAACGTTGGCCGAGTTGCAAGAGTATGTACCGTGTACCTGGTAGATGGTGTTCTCACGTGAGATGATGGCATCCGTGTCGATGATCTGGCACGTCTTGCAGCGGTTGCTGTGGCAGGGTTGTGTGGTGTCGTGGTTACTGTTCTCTTGAAGGCTGGATAGTTTGCTGCGGACAATGGTTTGTTTGAGGTTGTGCGGTTGTTTGAAGGCAAGAAGTGTCCCGTGTTTGTCTTCTGAGGAGGTCGGTGCGGTTTTTCGCTGTGGCGCATCAGAACTGTCGATCGATGAGTTGAGTGCCATGTCCTGTTCTTAAGAGGGCATCTTTCAGCGTCTAGAGGTGTCTGTTGCGATCCTCCTCATCCGAGCAGATCCTGTGTATACGGAGAGCTTGTCCGTAGGGGATGGCTTCTTTAACGTGTTTAGGGTGGAAGCTGGAGAAGTGGGATACGGTGGACAGTACTTCCGGAGCGGAGAAGCTATGGCATCTCCTCCGGAGCCTTCAACATGTCATTGATGAAGATGAACATCTCGCCAAGGCCATCCCCACACCCCCACTTCTTGCCTTCAAACAACCGCACAACCTCAAACAGACCATTGTCCGCAGCAAACTACCCAGCCTTCAGGAGAACAGTGACCACGACACCACACAACCCTGCCACAGCAACTTCTACAAGACGTGCCGGATCATCGACACAGATGCCATCATCTCACGTGAGAACACCATCCACCAGGTACACGGTACATACTCTTGCAACTCGGCCAACGTTGTCTACCTGATACGCTGCAGGAAAGGATGTCCTGAGGCATGGTACATTGGGGAAACCATGCAGATGCTACGACAACGGATGAATGAACACCGCTCGACAATCACCAGGCAAGTCTGTTCTCTTCCTGTTGGGGAACACTTCAGCGGTCATGGGCATTCGCCATCTGATATTCGGGTAAGCGTTTTCCAAGGCGGCCTTCACGACACACGACGGTGCAGAGTCGCTGAGCAGAAACTGATAGCCAAGTTCCGCACACACGAGGACGGCCTCAACCGGGATATTGGGTCCATGTCACACTATCTGTAACCCCCACAGCTTGCCTGGACCTGCAGAGTTTCACTGGCCGTCCTGTCTGGAGACAATACACATCTCTTTAACCTGTCTTAATTCTCTCTCCACTCACATTGTTTGTTTCTTAAAGACTTGATTAGCTGTAAGTATTCGCATTCCAACCATTATTTTGTAAATTGAGTTTGTTTCTTTATATGCCCTGTTTGTGAGCAGAATTCCCACTCACCTGAAGAAGGGGCTTAAGGCTCCGAAAGCTTGTGGCTTTTGCTAACAAATAAACCTGTTGGACTTTAACCTGGTGTTGTTAAACGTCTTACTGTGTTTACCCCAGTCCAACGCCGGCATCTCCACATCATTTATTACAGGGATAGGGAGTGTGCACTGGAGTTTATTACAGGGATAGGCAGTGTGCAATGGAGCACAGTGGTTAGCACTGCTGCTTCACAGCTCCAGAGACCTGGGTTCGATTCCCAGCTTGGGTCACTGTCTGTGTGGAGTTTGCACATTCTCCTCGTGTCTGCGTGGGTTTCCTCCCACATAGAACATAGAACATAGAAAGCCACAGCACAAACAGGCCCTTCGGCCCACAAGTTGCGCCGATCACATCCCCACCTCTAGGCCTATCTATAGCCCTCAATCCCATTAAATCCCATGTACTCATCCAGAAGTCTCTTAAAAGACCCCAACGAGTTTGCCTCCACCACCACCGACGTCAGCCGATTCCACTCACCCACCACCCTCTGAGTGAAAAACTTACCCCTGACATCTCCTCTGTACCTACCCCCCAGCACCTTAAACCTGTGTCCTCTCGTAGCAACCATTTCAGCCCTTGGAAATAGCCTCTGAGAGTCTACCCTATCCAGACCTCTCAACATCTTGTAAACCTCTATCAGGTCACCTCTCATCCTTCGTCTCTCCAGGGAGAAGAGACCAAGCTCCCTCAACCTATCCTCATAAGGCATGCCCCCCAATCCAGGCAACATCCTTGTAAATCTCCTCTGCACCCTTTCAATGGCTTCAACATCTTTCCTGTAATGAGGTGACCAGAACTGCGCGCAGTACTCCAAGTGGGGTCTAACCAGGGTCCTATAAAGCTGCAGCATTATCTCCCGACTCCTAAACTCAATCCCTCGATTAATGAAGGCCAGTACGCCGTACGCCTTCTTGACCGCATCCTCCACCTGCGAGGCCGATTTAAGAGTCCTATGGACCCGGACCCCAAGGTCCTTCTGATCCTCTACACTGCTAAGAATGGTACCCTTCATATTATACTGCTGCTTCATCCCATTGGATCTGCCAAAATGGATCACCACACACTTATCCGGGTTGAAGTCCATCTGCCACTTCTCCGCCCAGTCTTGCATTCTATCTATGTCTCGCTGCAACTTCTGACATCCCTCCAAACTATCCACAACACCACCTACCTTGGTGTCGTCAGCAAACTTACCAATCCATCCCTCCACTTCCTCATCCAGGTCATTTATGAAAATGACAAACAGCAAGGGTCCCAGAACAGATCCCTGGGGCACTCCACTGGTCACTGACCTCCATGCAGAGAAAGACCCCTCCACAGCCACTCTCTGCCTTCTGCAGGCAAGCCAGTTCTGGATCCACAAGGCAACAGCCCCTTGGATCCCATGCCCTCTCACTTTCTCAAGAAGTCTTGCATGGGGGACCTTATCGAACGCCTTGCTGAAGTCCATATAGACCACATCCACCGCTCTTCCTTCGTCAATGTGTTTGGTCACATTTTCAAAGAACTCAACCAGGCTCGTAAGGCACGACCTGCCCTTGACAAAGCCGTGCTGACTACTTTTGATCATACTAAACTTCTCTAGATGATCATAAATCCTGTCTCTCAGGATCCTCTCCATCAACTTACCAACCACTGAGGTTAGACTCACCGGTCGGTAATTTCCCGGGCTGTCCCTGTTCCCTTTCTTGAATATAGGGACCACATCTGCAATCCTCCAATCCTCCGGAACCTCTCCCGTCTCCATCGACGATGCAAAGATCATCGCCAAAGGCTCCGCAATCTCCTCCCTCGCCTCCCACAGTAACCTGGGGTACATCCCATCCGGTCCCGGCGACTTACCAACCTTGATGCCATTCAATAGTTCCAACACATCCTCTTTCTTTATGTCCACATGCTCGATCCTTTCTGTCCACCGCAAACCAGCAGTACAACCACCCAGATCCCTTTCCACCGTGAATACCGAGGTAAAGTATTCATTAAGCAGCTCCGCCATTTCTAACGGTTCCGCACAAACTTTTCCCCCTTCACCTTTTAAGGGTCCTATGCCTTCACATCTCATCCTTTTACTCTTGACATATTTGTAGAAAGCCTTGATCTTACCCGCCAAGGCCTTCTCATGACCCCTTCTCGCTCTCCTAATTTCCTTCTTAAGCTCCTTCCTACATCCCGTATACTCCTCTAAATCCTTAACACCTCCTAGCTCTCTGAACCTTCTGTACGCCTCTCTTTTCTTATTCACCAGGTTCATCACAACCTTCGTGCACCACGGTTCCCGTACCCTACCAACACCCCCCTGTCTCATCGGAACGTTGTCATGCAGAGCTCCAGACAAACATTCCTTGAAAATCCTCCACTTTCCTTCGGTACTTTTCCCCAAGAATGCCTCCTTCCAATTTACCCGTCTAATTTCCTCCCTGATGACACTGTATTTCCCTTTACTCCAGAGAAACACTTTCCTAGCCTGCCTGATCCTATCTCTTTCCAATGCTATCGTGAAGGAGATAGAATTATGATCGCTATCCCCAAGATGCTCACCCACCGAGAGATCCTCCACCTGTCCAGGTTCATTAGCCAGCACCAGATCAAGTACAGCCTCTCCTCTAGTAGGCTTATCCACATACTGTGTCAGGAAACTCTCCTGGACACACCTAACAAACTCCTCTCCATCCAAACCCCTAGCCCTAGGGATATTCCAATCTATGTTTGGGAAATTAAAATCTCCCATCACGACAACTCTGTTATTCCTACATCTCTCCAGGATCTGTTTCCCCATCTGCTCCTCAACATCTCTGTTACTATTGGGCGGCCTATAGAAAACACCCAGCAACGTTACCGACCCCTTCCTGTTCCTAACCTCCACCCACAGAGACTCCGTAGTCAATCCCTCCACGGCGTCCACCTTCTCTACAGCCGTGACACTATCCCTGATCAACAGTGCCACTCCCCCCCCTCTCTTGCCTCCCTCCCTGTCCTTCCTGAAACATCTAAAACCCGGCACCTGAAGCACCCAGTCCTGTCCCTGAGACATCCAAGTCTCCGTAATGGCCACCACATCACAATTCGAAGCAGCAATCCACGCTCTAAGCTCATCCACTTTATTCACTACACTCCTGGCATTAAAATAGACACATCTCAGACCTTCAGCCTGAGCACTTCCCTTCTCCATCACTCGTCTAACCTCCCTCTTACCCTGTTTACATTCCTTATCTATTTGCGAGCTAACCTCCTCGCTCTCAGTCCCCTCATTTCGATTCCCTCCCCCCAACCTTTCTAGTTTAAAGTCTCTCCAGTAGCCTTAGCCAACCTTCCCGCCAGGATATTGGTCCCCCTGGGATTCAAGTGCCACCCGTCTTTTTTAAACAGGTCACACCTGCCCCTAAAGAGGTCCCAATGATCCAAGTACCCAAATCCTTGTCCCTTGCTCCAGTCCCTCAGCCACGCATTCATTCTCCACCGATTCCTGTTCTCACTCTCCCGCGGCACAGGCAGCAATCCCGAGATTACTACCTTTGCATTCCTCTTTCTCAGCTGTCTACCTAACTCCCTATATTCTCTTTTCATGACCCCTTCCCTCTTCCTACCTATGTCAGCAGTACCTATATGCATCACGTCCTTCGGCTCCTCTCCCTCCCCCTTCAGGATTTCTGGGACTCGACCAGAGACATCCCGGACCCCTGCACCAGGGAGGCAAACCACCATCCGAGAGTCCCGTCTGTGTCCGCAAAAACGCCTATCTGACCCCCTCACCGTAGAGTCCCCAATTAGCACTACCCTCCTTTCCTTACCCTTTTGCACTACTGGGCCAGGCTCAGCTCCAGAGACACTGCCACCGCTGCTTCCCCCAGGTGGGCTGTCCACCCCAGGAGTACTCAGACAGGAGTACTTATTATTAAGGGGCACATCCACCGGGGTGCTCACCATCAACTGAGCTTTCTCCTTCCTCACTGTTACCCAGTTACCCTCCTCCCGTGGTCCCGGTGTGACCACCTGCCGATAGCTCCTGTCAATGACCTCCTCACTATCCCTAACCCGGCGAAGGTCCTCGAGCTGCAATTCCAGTTCCCTAACATGGTCCCTTAGGAACCGCAGCTCAACACACCCAGCACAGATATGGTCGTCCGGGAGGCTAGGAGCCTCCAGGACCTCCCACATCCTACATTGGGAACAACATACTGGCCTCACACTCATAATTGCCCCTTTAAACACACAGGGAAAAAAAAAGTGAATGAAAATTTTAAACTTACCTTTCCTCCTCCTGTTTTCTGCAAAGCCCTGCTCTCACTGGGTCTTTTTTTTAGGTTAGAGGAGGAGGGAGGGTGGGATACTCTACAAGTGTAGAGTATCGGGATTCCTCTCTGTTCCAATTTATTGGGGAAAAAAAAATCTCTCTCTCCCAGACCTCCCTGCGCGACCACTTCCGGGTTTAGATATTTTTTAAGAAAAAACCCGCGAAAAAGTAAGTTAAAAATAACAGCGCTTACCCGCAGCACCCCTCTCGCGAATCTCTCCCTCTCTGCTGCACTTCCAAGACACAGTCCAAAGATGTGCGGGTTAGGTTGATTGGCCATGCTAAAATTGCCCTTAGTGTCCTGAGATGCGTAGATTAGAGGGATTAGTGGGTAAAATATGTAGGGATATGGGGGTAGGGCCTGGGTGGGATTGTGGTCGGTGCAGACTCGATGGGCCGAATGGCCTCTTTCTGTACTGTAGGGATTCTATGATTTATTACAGGGACAGGGAGTGTGCGCTGGAGTTTATTACAAAGACAGTGAGTGCACACTGGAGTTTATGACAGGAGCAGGGACAGCACAGTGGAGTTTATTAGAGGGACAATGCACTGGGATTTATTACAGGGACTGTGACAGCGCACTGGAGTTTATTACAGGGCAGCGCACTGGAGTTTATTACAGGGCAGCGCACTGGAGTTTATTGTGGCATCATTGTTGATCCTGGAATTGATGGTAATGTCACAGGAGTCGCTGCAGGAACCTAGTCTTTGTGCTGCTGCGTCTTCGTTATTTCTGGACAGTCGTCCAAATTCAATCTTGTGGCAGTTAGTTACTGTTCACTTCGAGCCCTTGGGTCAAATCATGTCCCGATCAATGTGACGAAGCATTCGTCAGACTGTGGATTAAGTGTTTTGGAAAACCTTTAATCAATTCTCTTTGCAGCACTCATATATTTCCAACTGATAAATGTGACTGACGGAGGCAGCAGGGTGACTGTGCGGCTGGTGGATTGCCTGGTTTGGGGCAGGGAAAGATTCTCCACAACTTTGGATAAAAATACGTTTTACTTTTTGAGAGTTAAACGGCAGACTGCAAATTTGATCATATTTATGGAATTGTTTGTGTTTGGCACAACATCAGATGTAAATTCTCATTCCGTTTTGTATTCAAATGACTTCTTAAAATACTTCAGTTGATCTGCATCTGTTCTGATCTTCCCAGTAGCCGCGTGTGTGGACAATGTCTGTGATCACTGACCTGTGACTTACTCTACATGACGGGGCCACCGTCTGGTATCTAAAACACCAGGAGGATGCCGACCGTTGATTAAACTCAGAATTAATTCATGCCACAGCCAATCCCCTGGTCTGTTTGTTAGTTCCTCAGAAACAGTGAAACTGACTAATGTCCCTCAGGGTTGCTTACAATCCTGTTTCACTCAGTGGCATTCTAATTATAAAAATAAATTTGAATTGCCAGCACAGAATGGGCCTGGAGTGAGTGGTGTGATATGTGTCAGTCTGTTGGGAAACCTCTGCAAGTGGGAGGTGTGTGCGAGTTCTGTTTATCGGGGAAATTTATAACATTTGCACAAATTGCCAAGGGACTGGGAGTTGGTGAGACCAGCATTCTGAGAATGCATCAAGAACCCTGCCATGGTTATCTCCAGATGTGGAGATGCCGGCGTTGGACTGGGGTAAACACAGTGTGGCTTTTGCTACCAAATAAACCTGTTGGACTTTAACCTGGTGTTGTTAAACTTCTTACTATGGTTATCTCCTGCAGTTACTTGTTGCACAAATAATGTTCACAGTCACTGCCTTTGTGTTAATACAAGTGGACCAGTCTCCTCACCATCGGGGATATCTAGTACATGCGGGCAACTGAACTGCTCTCTTCCCATGAGTTGTGCAGTCAGTGCTGGGCCCTTTAAAAGCAGTGGTCAAACAGGCAGTTAAAAATCAAACCTACTTGCAATATTAGAAAATATTCCAGTTTCTCTAAGTAAAAGGCACAGGTATGTTGTAATCAGAATGAACACTAAATGATTTGATCTGTTTGGGGCAGCATGGTGGCACAGTGGTTAGCACTGCTGCCTCACGGGGACCTGGGCTCGATTCCCGGCCTCGGCTGTCTGTGCGGAGTCTGCATGTTCTCCCCATGTCTGCGTGGGTTTCCTCCGGATGCTCCGGTTTCCTCCCACAGTCCAAAGATGTGTGGGTTAGGTGGATTGGCAATGCTAAATTGACCCTTAGTGTCAGGGGGACTAGCTAGGGTAAATGCATGGGGTTATGGGGATAGGGCCAGGGTGGGATTGTGGTTGGTGCAGACCTGATGGGCCGAATGGCCTCCTTCGCACTGTAGAGATTCTATAGATTCTGTTAGTTTAACATTGGTGTTTCTCGATTGCAATCTGCGTATCTCCCAGCTATCCCAACAAAGAGAAAATAAAACGGACTTCACATCACAACAGAGTATTTGCTAACTCTTTATTTAATTGACAATTTGTTAAACAGTAACATAATCCTGCATTACACCAGAAAATGATTTAAAAATAGAATGTTTTACATTTACATAGTGCCTTTGGTAACCTCCCCAAAGCACTTTACAGCCAAAGGAATCATTTGGAACACAGACACTGTTGCATTGTAGAAACTTTTGTGCAAATATATCAATTTGCAGACAGCGCACTCCCACAAAGAGCTCTGCGATCATGACCAGATCATCCGTTTTTCAGTAATGTTGATTGAAAGATAAATATTGGTAAGGTCACTTGGAAGAAATCCCCTACTCATCTTCAAGACAGCCCTGGGAGGTTTTAGGTCCAGCTGATTGGACAGATGGAACCTTGGTTTAAAGTTTCATCTGAAAGACAGTGCCTCCAACAGTGCAGCACTCACTCAGTACCACAACGGAATGCCAGCCTCAATTTTTACACTCAACTCTCTGGAGTAGGAATATGAACTTACAGCCTCCTGACTCGGCGAAAGTGTTCCCCGCTCAACCAGGGTGGAGACAAATACTACAGCAGGGTTTTCCAGTCTGGCCTGTTGGCGGGGCCTCCTGGTGCCACAGAAAGCCATTGGAACTTTGGCTGGCCTACTCCATCTCGTGACGGAGAAGCCAGGGTGGTGTCAGAAAACACTGGCCTAAAACCCAAAGCAGCAAAGGCCTGTTAAAGAGAAACTTTAGTGCTGTCAGGTTTGGCCCAAAAGTTAAAATTTTAAATTGGGGCAAGGCCAATTTTGATGGTATCAGGCAGGAACTTTCAACAATTAATTGGGGGAGTCTGTGGGAAGACAAAGGGACGTCTGGTAAGTGGGAGGCTTTCAAAGTGTGTTAACCAGGGTTCAGGATAAGCACATTCCTCTTCGAGTGAAGGGCAAGGCTGGTAGAAGTAGGGAATCCTGGATGTCTCGGGATATTGAGGCCCTGGTCAAGGGGGCACATGACATGCATAGATCAATTGAATCCCTTGAAGAGTACATGGGGGTGTAGGAGTAGAATTAAGAGAGAAATCAGGAGGGCAAAAAGGGGACATGAGATTGGTTTGGCAGATAAGGCAAAGGAGAATCCAAAAAGCTGCTACAAATACATAAAGGGCAAAAGAGTAACAAGGGAGAGAGTAGGATCTCTTAAGGATGAACAAGGTCATCTATGTGCGGATCCACAAGGAATGGGTGAGATTCCAAATGAATATTTCTCATCAGTATTTACCGTTGAGAAAAGCATGGATGTTAGGGAACTTGGGGAAATAAATAGTGATGTCTTGAGGAGTGTACATAGTACAGAGAGAGGTGCTGGAAATTTTAAAGCGCATCAAGGTAGATAAATCCCCGGGACCTAATGAAGTGTATCCCAGGACATTGTGGGAGGCTAGGGAGGAAATTGCGGGTCCCCTAGCAGAGATATTTGAATCATCAATAGTCACAGGTGAGATGCCTGAAGATTGAAGGGTGGCAAATGTTGTGCCTTTGTTTAAAATGGGCTGCACGGAAAAGCCTGGGAACTAGAAGTCAGTGAGCCTCACATCTGTAGTGAGTAAGTTGTTGGAAGGTATTTTGAGAGAGAGGATCTACAGGCATTTAGAGATGCAAGGACTGATTAGGGACAGTCAGCGTGGCTTTGTGAGTGGAAAATCATATCTCACAAATTTGATTGAGTTTTTTGAAGGGGTAACCAAGAAGGTAGATGAGGGCAGTGCAGCTAATGTTGTCTACATAGACTTTAGCAAGGCCTTTGACAAGGTACCACATGGTAGGTTGTTGCATAAGTTTAAATCTTACGGGATCCAGGGTGAGGTAGCCAAATGGATACAAAATTGGCTTGATGACAGAAGTCAGAGAGTGGTTGCAGAGGGTTGTTTTTCGAACTGGAGACCTGTGACCAGCGGTGTGCCTCAGGGATCAGTGCTGGGTCCACTGTTATTTGTCATTTATATTAATTATTTGGATGAGAATATAGGAGGCATGGTTAGTAAGTTTGCAGATGACACCAAGATTGGTGGCAAAGTGGACAGTGAAGAAAGTTATCTCCAATTGCAACGGGATCGTGATCAATTGGGCCAGTGGGCTGACGAATGGCAGATGGAGTTTAATTTAGATAAATGCGAGGTGATGCACTTTGGTAGACTGAATCAGGGCAGGACTTACTCAGTTAATGGTAGGGCTTTGGGGAGAGTTATAGAACAAACAGGCCTAAGGGTACAGGTTCATAGCTCCTTGAAAGTGGAGTCACAGGTGGACAGAGGTGGGGTGGGGTGGGGTGAGGTGAGGCGAGGCGAGGCTGGGGGTGGAAGCGGTTGGGAGAAGTGAGGCTGGGAGCAGGGGAGGCTAGTCTGGGAAAGAGTGATTGTTGGTTGAGTTTGGATTTCATCCCAGAACCTCTGATCCATGACAACTTGCAACAGGATCAAACTGCAGTGACTTCTACAGCACAGGAATATAGGGGGTTCTATTGAGCTGAGCAATAGGCAGTTCAAAGTCCTTCCCCTGCTGCTCTATTAGGGTGAGGTGCCCCCTAAAGTGACTCTGTGCAATTCTTGTGCTGAAAGTACTCACACAATTATAGAGTTAGGTGTGTTACAAAGCTGCTTACTGCTCTTGCTAATATTGAAGGGAGAGGCTTGTAAGTATTTTAAAATCTAACTGACCCAACAACCTACACTGTGAAGTAGGACTGGATTCAGTGTAACGGTTCATTGGTTATTTGAAGGGTGGAATTTTCCCGTCCCACCCGCCAGGGGAATGGTAGTGGGCGGGGCCGGACCATGCAAAAGTCCATTGGCCTCGGGCAGGAATTTCCGGCCCAAATTGGAGTCTGGAGTTAGCGGCAGGTTTGGGATTTTGCCCACTCTGGCGAGGTAATTTCCAGTGGCTGGAATCGGTGTCTATTTCAAACATGATTGTAATCCACTTTTAAAAAAATTACGAGCAACAAGCTTCCCATCAGTATTCCGTTGTCAGTGAGTTGCACTCACCGAGGTGTGGTGGGTCTGTTGCTTCAGAAATCATGCTCATTGCATGGAACCTTCATTTTCAAAGATTCTATTCACTTCACTAATTTTTAAAAAATGGGTCCAGATAAAAGGAATTATATTACAGAAAGCAAACGAAGCACAGCTCAATAGTTAAAAACACAACTATATAAAATTTAAAAAATCTTTTGTTTGGAAATAACTTTACTGTTTCAATCTAGTGTAAAATCTAGTGAAGCAGGAAATATAAAAACGTTTCACATTTACATTCACAATAGAAATAGTTATTCTGGGTGTTTATACAGCAACAGCTGCTTATTTCAGACAGCACAGTGAATCTACTTTCCTGTTTTCACAGACTGTTCCCGCGGGTCCCCGATCACTCAGTCTGCAGTCTCAATTACTGCTCTAATAATGGAACCTGACTGAAGTGTCAGCAAGTGGTGGACAGTGCAGACGCCTGACTGCCTGTTCTCTCCCTCTGCCCCATTCCAATTCCTCCCAGTACCACTCTGTTGAATGTTTGTGACAGCAGAGCTCTGTGCAGACAGACTCCACGCTACAACACAAGTAAAACAGGGGATGCTCAAAGGTGAAAAATCCTTCAATTCAGATTAATAAATCAAACAGCACAGCCATTCACCTCTGGAAGGCAAAGACAAGTACAAGATTCCTATTGAGACTGTTGGTTAGAACTTTCCAGGCCAATTTGACTTTTCCCTTTTCCGATACTGACAGGATTGCTGTGCATCTCCAGAATTTAGATATTTTTGGGTTTAAGTTCTTTGTTATAAAGTTGCATTGGTTACTTTGCAATAGATAAAAAAGCCGAGAGAAGATAAAGGGTTAATGAGTTGGGGATGCAATATGAACCATAGAAGCTATAGAAATATGAACAAACTCTTGTAATTAGATGCTGCGTGTGAGATATATATATGTTAATGAACGATATCACAAGTCTATGTCTCAGACCAAAAAGGACAGGCTCCTAGGAAAACTGTAATTGCTGTGCACATTACACAGTCCATTAGATCTGTATTGAAAAATGAGATGATCTGAAAAGGTTTATTTACTGTACCATCCACGTGCTGAATTTGAACCCACTGTGCAGGCTCCAGCAATCTGCTTTCAACATTTACAAGGTCATCCAAAGTTTCTAATGTTAATAGATTACGCCTCAGTAAATGTAACTGAAAGTGGGTTCACAACCTGCCAAGATGAGATTAATAGTTTCAAGATTCTCATGGACTCCCCGCTCGCAATATTACTGGATATTGTAAAGCTCCCAGTAAAACTTGTTAAGTATAGAAACATATCAGGAGTAACTGGGGTTCCCCAGGGCACAGGCTGGGCAGAGGCTGAAATTGGGCACACGGTTGGACGGATGGCCTGAAAGACTCAAAAGGTCGCCCAAGAAAAGAACAAAAACTAAAGCAGAAATAAGTTGGGAATCTAAAGCCAATCACAGGGCATTAAACTCTGATGGGGCAACTCCTCATGTTACACTGAATTTTACATGAACAAAAGGAATACTTGGGTCCACATGCAATCTGAGGGGATTGTGCCAACACACAAGGCCTTGGTGCAGAGTGACATTGCTCAGATGCAGCTGTCAATGAGCACAGGTTAGACTGTGACACCTGCACAATATCGTTAGACAATTATAAAAGGGAATAATTTCTGCATTTCTTATTTACTCGTGCCGAATTGGGAAATAAAAGTGCTTTGTCAGTACATCCTGAGATCTGAGATTCCTATCTTCCCTGCAACACACAGACAGGCTGTCTATAATTTTGTGTATTTAGTATCTTACAGCAACACTGCGTAAAAAGTACAATGATGAAATTCATTAAAAGTAATACAAAAATTAAAATAATGTCACTAAGGATGGAATGTAAAGAATGAGATTCAAATGATACTTCATAGAATCATCAAATCCCTACAGTACAGGAGGAGGCCACTCGGCCCATCGAGTCTGCACCGACAACAATCCCACCCAGGCCCTATCCCCATAACCACATGTATTTACCCTGATAATCCCCATGACACTACGGAGCAATTTAGCATGGCCAATCCCTCAAACCCGCACTCTTTGGACTGTGGGAGGAAACCGGAGCTTCCGGAGGAAACCCATGCAGACAAGGGGAGAACGTGCACACTCCACACAGACAGTCACCCAAGGATGGGATTGAACCCGGGTCCCTGGCACTGTGAGGCACCAGTGCTAACCACTGTGCTACTGTTGTTGAAGCCAGTATCCTAAAAGATTTGTATAAATTCAGAACTACACCATTACATGATTTTTCTGCGTGTAGTTAAAGGAAGGAGCAATGAGTGCCCATTCTTGGTGCACACCCAGCGCACGGGGTCATCCTCATGGCAACTTCGCTCAAGCAATAAGGGAAGTCAAAACTTGACAAGGCACCAACTCTGCAACAGACACTTGTGAAACTACGGTTTTTTTCTGTTCCAAAATTACTGCCTTTACACAATACAAAAGCAGTGTTAAAATGAAGGTGGAAGCCATTTACAAAAGCTGAAAGAATGTGACAAGGAAAGCAATCTGAGGTTTGATGTTGTCCGTGCGGGCTTCTCCCTTTGATTGGCAGATAACAGCACCTGATGCTGCTCCAATCCGACTGGGAATGTGTGCCGTTCTTCCCTTCAGCACGGATGGAATGAAGTGACACTTCCTTTGTAATCTGCATTTGCTGTCACTCATCCAGGTGACTCTGAGATGACCCTTTGAACTGCAGCGAATGTTCGAGTGTCAGGGGCACTGGAATGAGCTCCTTTCATGACAGGTGCATGAGTTCTGAACACCAGAAAGCTCGGGAATTCACATTTATAACTATCTGGTAGGAGCCAAGAGATTGAGTTAATGGAGTCAAGAAAAAATACTCTTTGCAGAGAGTTCCACAGCAACCGGAGGAGCAGAGAGGTGTCTGACTCCATCAAGGCCAGAATTCCACTAACTTCCAGAAAGAACAAATTACATCCTGTTACAGGGACACAGATAGATCTTCATTAAATACCTGAGGAAGCAATGAAGTACACTGCTCACAATGGTAACTGTGATGGATCATCTGATTGTCCTTCAGCTGTTAACACAGGAGGATGATTTATAAAAAGGTGGCAACTCAATCTGGTGCCTACTTCTTCACAGAGAGTCACAGAATATTGAAGATTAACTGTTCTAATTGGTTAAGTTTATTGTTCTTTTAGAAGGTATTTGTGCAATGTTCAGATCCAATCTGTGTGCCTGGACAACACCTTACTGAAGGTAGTCACTCCACGTTTAGCATTGCTCGATGAGTTCATTACTGCTACAGTGTAATGCCTCCAAGTGATTCAGGTCATTGCTCAACAAATGAAACGTCTTTTACCTGAGTGCAGGTATATAGATTTTAGATTTGTGCACAATAAGGCACACAGCGTTAAGTATGAAAGCAAAGCATGAGGTTTAAAAATATTTTTGTTCTTTTTTGATCCCTGGATAGAATATGATCTCTACAGCTCATTTCCTGTAGTAACGGTGCTCGCCTCGTGCTATATGTGAGGAGAACTCGTATCTGTCCTGGCTGTGATACCCACACACATTACATTCAAAAGGATCACGAAAACCGTGGCAGCCCATGTGTATCGTGAACATCACGTAATCCAGGTACAGCACTCGACAGTGGTCACACTTGAAGACTCTGACCTGTTCGCCCTCGTTGGTGATCACTTTGAACATATCACGACCCAATCCCCCGGCTGTTTTGATGATGTCAAATGGTTTGGGACCCTCTTTGGTGGCAGGGACCCCATTTCGTATTCGGGGCGCGATCATCTGATGCTGCAGGTAGGCCTGATTCTGCCGCTCCTCGTGGTTACTCTCTGTGTCTGTGGAGTCCTGGCAACTGTTGCTGGGGGACGTTCCTCTTTCCGAGGACTTGGTTTTTAATTGGGAGCCGCTGTTCTCTGTGGCTGCTTCTCGCGTATGGCCATTCGGGGCATCTGAACGTGTGAGTGACAGTGGATAAAGGCTGCTGATAACAGATACCATCTCTGATGTGGGAGCAGGGGCTGTCTGGACAAGGGGTCGCAAAGATTCTGCCCCCAGGTAAGAGATGGCATTGTTGATGGCCTGGTCCATGAAGCGGCTCTGCATCATTTCACCCTCCTTGTCATAAGATGGGGCTGAGGTGTACTGCAGGTCAGGATAGCCTAGACAATATTGTTTCTCACCTGTATACAAAAAAAGCATATTTTAGGGTTCAGGAGAAGCATCACAAAACTCAAATTCTGCATCAGCTGAAGAGTATAGAGACATCAGGGGAATGATTTGAATCCTGTGGATAACCGGTTTTATGGGCAACATAAATTGCAATTTGTTGTAAGGAGCTGGTTCACCCACTGAAATGGGAGCCTAATATCTGGGACAATATGAAGCGGGCTCTGTGAGGGGAGGCAGATCTGCAATTTAACCAGTCTGGTTAATCACTGTCACTGCCTCAGCCACCGGGGAATATCCAGGATTTGTCCCGGAGCCCAGAATGTGTGGAATATCCCACAGGCGGCTCTCAGGATTCTGCTTAGTCCAGTTTTAATGTTTGTGTGTTTTACTACAAGTGGGAATGAGTTCTGCAAAATGAGAGAAATCATTTTTTATGTTACTGTGAACTAATGCTGTATGAAACTGAGACCGTCATATTAGATATCAACAATCAAAACCCTTGTTAATTTCTTCTTAATGTTAATTTCCTGTTCCGTATTTATGTCACCCACATTATGAATTTTCCAAATGTCACTTTTTGGGGGGTGCTGTATGGCCTTAACCCAAAGTTCAAAACTTTTTCATTTTTTTGCCTCTATTATATTTTCTAAAATAGTGCCACCATTTCTATTTTCTTTACAATACGAATCCTCAGCATTCGATTTCAACCCACTCGCTACCATTGGAAGGGTAACTTTATGATCCTATGTTCCCAATATAGAGCTACACGTGTAGGGAAACATAGAAGATGGGAGCAGGAGGAGGCCATTTGGCCCTTCGAGCCTGCTCCACCATTCATTACGATCATGGCTGATCATCCAACTCAATAGCCTAATCCTGCTTTTTCCCCATAACCTTTGATCCCATTCGCCCCAAGTGCTATATCCAGCTACTTCTTGAATACATTCAATGTTTTGGCATCAACTACTTCCTATGGTAATGAATTCCACAGGCTCACCGCTCTCTGGGTGAAGAAATGTCTCCTCACCTCCGTCCTAAATGGTCTACCCAGAATCCTCAGACTGTGACCCCTGGTTCTGGACTCCCCCCACCATCGGGAACATCCTCCCTGCATCTACCCTGTCTAGTCCTGTTAGAATTTTATAAGTCTCAATGAGGTCCCCCCCCTCATTCGTCTGAACTCCAGTGAAAACAATCCTAACCGAGTCAATCTCTCCTCATACATCAGTCCTGCCATCCCAGGAATCAGCCTGGTAAACCTTCGCTGCACTCCCTCGAGAGCAAGAACACCCTTCCTCAGATAAGGACACCAAAACTGCACACATTACTCCAGGTGTGGCCTCACCGAGGCCCTGGAGTTATAGAATGTTACAGGTTTTTCTCCAACCTCGCCTCCTGGTGGGGGGAAAAAAGATGGAAAGCGCGATTTTACAAAGTTATAAATGAAACAATTTAAGAAATGAAACTAAAAGAAAATAAAAATAAAAAATGAAATAAACTAAATTGATGGAAATGGGGTGAAGGTGGAGGAGAGAGTTCAGCCTCTGAAGTTGTTGAACTCAATGTTCAGTCCGGAAGGTTGTAAAGTGCCCAGTCGGAAGATGAGCTGCTGTTTCTCCAGTTTGCGTTGGGCTTCACTGGAACATTGCAAAAGGCCCAAGATGGACATGTGGACAGGAGAGCAGGGCGGTGTTGAAATGGTAAGCGACAGGAAGGTGCAGGCCATGCTTGCAGGTGGACTGAAGGTGTTCTACAAAGCAGTCAGTCCCACCGGTCGATCAGCATGGCAAGCCAGTAGGTTGTGAGAGAGGTTAAAATCCTGGCTGGGGGTGGACGGATGGATGCGATGTTCCGGGTGGGGGGTAATATCGGAGGTGGGGGTACTCGTACACTGAGATATCGAGGCACATGCGCAATAACACCCTCTAGCAGTCAGCTTCCCAGCGAGACAGACCAGGAGGTGCACGAGAAACACTGCTTCACATGAAAAGTGGGTTTGGGCCCTAGAATGGTGAGTAGTAAGGGGGTAGGTGTTGCGACTTCTGCAGTTGCATGGGAAGGTGGTGTGGGAAGGGGTGAGGTGTTGGGTATGATGGAGGAATAAACCAGGGTGGAATAATGACAGGGGGAGAGAGGGGAAGATGTGTTTGGTGACACCATGCTGGAGTTGGTGGAAATGGTGGAAGATGATCCTTTGGAGGTGGCATTCAAGGGATTGAAAGGATCATCTTTACGTTCGCCTCCTTTAATCTAGTCTTTTCCACTATCATTTAATTCCCTTTTTCTTTTTGTCCATGACAACTTTGTCAATTTCTCCAGTCTCCACCAACTAGTGGTTTTCTACCAGCCACTCCTCCTCCTCCCCCCTCACCACAACAGAATAAACCTCATCCCATTTTCTATTGTCTTTAGCACTGATGAGGGGTCATCCAGACTCAAAACTTTGCCTCTGTTCTCTCTCCACACTTGCTGTCAGAGCTGCTGAGATTTTCCAGCATTTTCTGTTTTTATTACTGACTGATACTGGAGATTGGGAGCGGGGTGGGTGTGTGTTAAACGATTGTAGAGATTACAGGACAGAATCGAGTCATCCTGCCTGTGCTGATGGTGCTGACTCTTCAAATGGGAAGTGACACAATTGGTCCAGATTAGATTGTACCTCCCCAGGCACAATTTCTCCAAACCTGTCGAACTTTATCAGACATCTGTTCTTGACACAGTTGTTTATAGTTTTGTTGCAGTGACTAACATTTCAAAAAATGAAGCTTAATGACTGGAACCCTCTAATACGGCTGCACTGTTCAGTAATAAAAAAAACCCTTAACGCTATCGGCTGCTGGATTCTCTGAAGACAGTCAGGATGACTGGTTCTGCCAGAGTGCGCAGGTTATGTGGGGGAGTGTCACTGAAGGAAACGGGGTGGGAGAAGGTTCATGTGGATTACAGGAACAGTTTCTTTCTGTGCTGTAAATCCCGTGTAACCTTTTGACTGATCAGTCTGTCCCAAGTCTGTTCTGCAGATATTGTAGCTTAGTAAGACTCCAAATTGTGACTGCGCAGACATGCCAATAAAATTTAAAGGGGTCGTGCACTTAAACAGGTTGTCTCTGTAGTCAAAAAAAATGAGAGAGTATGTTGCTTCTAATCCCCCAGATAGGGAAACGTTATTGAACTGGCTCCAGATGACTCAGTGTGAACAGACAGATATGTGAATCATACCCTTTTAAACTCAGCATGTAAAAAAGAGGATTTCACTTTTAACAATTAAGAATGATCAAATCACTTTACATTCAGACTTCAATCAAACATCTGGGTGAAAGGAAAAATAAATCCAATATCTGTCTTTGTGCCAATGTTGCTAAAGACCCCAGAGCAAAACAGACCGCTGAAAGTCACTGAGTAAACCAGAGGTTCCGATTAACAACAATCTCCCCTCCTGGGCTGCACTTTGTATTCCCACTTCAAAGGTCAGACAGATACAGTAGATACCTCCCTGTGTGCAACTACTCATTGCTCCAGGTTTCCTGTATATTCCAGTGCAGAGAGATGTGGCCAGACACAGCAAAAGGGGAAAAAGAATGAAAGTGTTAGTATACTTACTGTACTGACTTCCCAGTCATGTGTACACATCAACATTCCTGATGTGAATATGATTGGTGTCTCTCTCTTACATCAGATGATGTAACTCTCTATTCCATTCCCTCACATCCTTCTCTAACCTCTGCTTAAAGGTATCTATTCTAGCCACCCCGATTGTTCTCTGTGGTAACAAGTTCCACATTCTCACCACTCTCTGGGTAAATGAAGTTTCTTCTGAATTCCCGATTTGATTTCTTGCTATCTCAGAGCGATTGTCTCTAAGCTTTCTCCGTTCACTCTGTGTCTACTCTATCAAAACCATTCACAATTTTAAAGGTCAGGCCCCTACTCTATATTTCAGCTTTTAGCTTCTCTCTTTTAGCTTGAAGATTGGAGAGTGGCAAATGTTGTGCCTTTGTTTCAAAAGGGCTACAGGGAAAAGCCTGGGAACTACAGGCCGGTGAGCCTCACATCTGTGATGGGTAAATTGTTGGAAGATATTTTGAGAGACAGGATCTACAGGCATTTAGATGTGCAAGGACTGATTAGGGACAGTCAGCATGGCTTTGTGAGTGAAAAATCATGTCTCACAAATTTGATTGAGTTTTTTGAAGGGGTAACCAAGAAGGTAGATGAGGGCAGTGCAGTTGATGTTGTCTACATGGACTTTAGCAAGGCCTTTGACAAGGTACCGCATGGTAGGCTGTTGCATAAGGTTAAATTTCACAGGGTTCAGGGTGAGGTATCTAAATGGATACAAAATTGGCTTCTTGACAGAAGCCAGAGGGTGGTTGTAGAGAGTTGTTTTTCAAACTGGAGGCCTGTGACCAACGGTGTGCCTCAGGGATCAGTGCTGGGTCCACTGTTTTTTGTCATTTATATTAACGATTTGGATGAGAATATAGGAGGCATGGTTAGTAAGTTTGCAGATGACACCAAGATTGGTGGCATAGTGGACAGTGAAGAAAGTTATCTCCAATTGCAACGGGATCTTAATCAACTGGGCCAGTGGGCTGACGAATGGCAGATGGAGTTTAATTTAGACAAATGCGAGGTGATGCATTTTGGTAGATTGAACAGGGCAGGACTTACTCAGTTAATGGTAGGGCGTTGGGGAGAGTTACAGAACAAAGAGATCTAGGGGTACATGTTCATACCTCCTTGAAAGTGGAGTCACAGGTGGACAGGGTGGTGAAGAAGGCATTCGGCATGCTTGGTTTCATCGGTCAGAACATTGAATACAGCAGTTGGAATGTCTTGTTGAAGTTGTACAAGACACTGGTAAGGCCACACTTGGAATACTGTGTGAAATTCTGGTCACCCTATTATAGAAAGGATATTATTAAACTAGAAAGAGTGCAGAAAAGATTTACTAGGATGCTACTGGGACTTGATGAATTGAGTTATAAGGAGAGGCTGAATAGACTGGTACTTTTTTCTCTGGAGTGTAGGAGGCTGAGGGGTGATCTTATAGAGGTCTATAAAATAATGAGGGGCACAGATCAGCGAGATAGTCAATATCTTTTCCCAAAGCTAGGGGAGTCTAAAACTAGAGGGCATCTGTTTAAGATGAGAGGGGAGAGATACAAAAGTGTCCAGAGGGGCAATTTTTTCACACAAAGGGTGGTGAGTGTCTGGAACAAGCTGCCAGAGGTAGTAGTAGAGGTGGGTACAATTTTGTCTTTTAAAATACATTAAGTTACATGGGTACGATGGGTATAGAGGGATATGGGCCAAATGCGGGCAATTGGGATTAGCTTACGGGTTTTAAAAAAAAAGGGCTGCATGGACAAGTTGGGCCGAAGGGCCTGTTTCCATGCTGCAAACCTCTATGACTCTATAACTAACATCTATGACTATGACTCAACTCCAAGGCTTCAAATTGCAATGCCATCCTTTCTGAAGCAATCATAGCATCTCTAAAGTGCAGAAGGAGGACATTCAGCCCATTGAGTCTGCACTGACTTTTGGAAAGAGCATCCCACCTCGCTATCCTCGTAATCCCGCACAATTTACCTAACCTACACACCTTGGGACACTAAGGGGCAATTTAGCATGGTCAATCAACCTAACCCGCATACCTCTGGAGTGTGGGAGGAAACCGGAGGAAATCCATGCAGACTCAGACATGCAAACTCCACACCTTCACCCAAGGCTGGAATCAAACCCGGGTCCCTGGCGCAGTGAGGCAGGCAGTGCTAACCACTGTGCCACCGTGCTGCTGTGAGGCAGCAGTGCTAACCACTGTGCCACCGTGCTGCTGTGAGGCAGCAGTGCTAACTACTGTGCCACCGTGTTGCAATAGGTGACAACATTTTGTGCCTTTAGCAGTATTCACTAGACAGATCCAATCAACCTTCTCTGCTTCACACTGTGGAACTTGGCTCTTCTGCTATCAGAATATACTCAACAGCTCAGGTTAATGCATTCCCACTAGAAATCTTTGGAAGATATGACCCAAGGCCCAGAAGTGTAAGCGATGGGCACTCAGCTAGCTGGAGTCTGAGCAATGGCAACTAATTACCTCCTTCCAAAGGCAGCTGTATAAGTAGCTGGTATTAATCAGGACCAGGAATACAGACGAGAAAAACAAATTCTCCCATTCTGGGGCAATAACAGTCCCTATTCTGAGCAAGTTATTTTACAGAGGACAAAATCCAGGGAGACAGGGATTGGGGCGGGGGGGACAGATGGAGATGGATTGATATTCAGAGTTTTCTTCATTCCTTTAGTAAACAGGAAGTACTGAGAGCAAGTGGGGTAAAGCCTGTAATGTGGATAGACTGTGGCAGGAATAGGTTTGGTAGATTGCACTGTTCTCTTCTGCATTTAATGTTTACTGAAAGCCTGTCCTTACAGGAAAGGAACACAGATAGTAAGGGAGAGAAACCTGCAACACGAAAATCAATGAAACGGTTCCACATGTGACCACTTCTGCATGGTGCAAGTGGAAATGTACAGTACTTGAAACTGAAATTCTCACCACATTCATCCCCTGCTTAAATTTATTGTCTATTTCACACCGTCTGTTGGTGATCCAGAAACAGAGTTGTTTAAATGTACAGGAATACTTTACAGTGGAAACCAGTAGCTAATGTATTATTAACAATTGTTAAAAACTCTGAAATACAAGGTGAGAAATTACTTTACATTTTCATGATTGAATAAAATAACTGATTGAGTTACAGTCTAACATTGTTCAATAAGATGCTCCGTCTCCCTAGATTCTAACGGCCACAGTTGTGAAACAATCAGCACCTTCCGTATTAACATCAAGTTTAACATTTTACGAAGTTGTCAGCAACAAATGTTTTGTGCAAATTATTTTAGGAGTTGATAAATTATAATTGCTTCTGGTGAAAATGGCATTGTACCCATTGTTTTAATTTAATTATTTTCAGTCAGTTTTGCCCCTTCCACAATGAGGAGCGTTGTTGCTCGGAGGGAGCTTTACATTTTTCTTCCCCGGTCGATGTCAAACAGTTTCAGATCAAGGTTGAGCATAGATTAGATAGAAGGAAATACAGAAAAACACATCAGCTGGCCCTGTGACCCCCTCGGAACAATCTGTGCTCAGTTATGGACAGTTTAATACTGTGCACCTGCTTGGAACTGGTAAGAATATTAAAGCTTAATTCTTAAAAGATACAGAATTAGACTTGGATACAGGCAGAAGCAGTGAAGCACAGACATATATCGCACAAGACTAGCTCCTGAAAACATGGACTGGTTTTGTATTTCTGTGAATTTAGAATATTGTGGGACAGCCTGAGTGAGGTAGTTACGATGATGTCAAGCCAGGTTTATCCAATTTATCCTCATCGTTTAAACATTCACCCGTGGTATCTATCTGGTGAATCTGCTCTGCACTCGTTCCAAGGGAATATACTCTTATTGCAATGCGATGCCCAGAACTGAGTGCAGTTCCCAATCCAACAGGATCACAGGGGATTTACCGATAGATCTTGCACCCAGCAAGATCAAGTTCTTGTCCTTCACTCAATACTTCTACAAGGAAGAACAAAGAAAAGTACAGCACAGGAACAGGCCCTTCGGCCCTCCAAGCCTGTGCCGATCACGATGCCCCAACTTGTACAAGGAAGCCACAAAACTGCAGGTTCCGAGTGAAGTGAAGGAGAAAAGCGGCTGGGAGCTAAATCAAAATGCAGTGCTTGACATTCCGATCCATCCTGTAGAGAATATAGAAGCTGTGTACAGTTAAGATGGATCAGTGCACAGCTTTTGGAAGCCTTGAATGTGTAGCAGAGAGTCACTGATATTAACAGATCCGCCTTCATTTGAAACCGAGAAAAGTGACTCACGAGCTTAAAGAGTCATCAATACAGTGCAGAGTAGGCTGACCCTGTGAGGATCTCACTTCTTCCCTCTCCTACTAAAACATGCATAATCCAGATGGTATTGTGGGTTTGGTCTAAATGAGTAAAACATACAGATATCTATCACAACGTCCTTACATTTACGGGTAACAGAAATGTCAAGAGATCTCGAGCAGAAGAAAGCGTTCGTTCAAATGATCTTGGTTGGATTCTTGTTACTTTCTCTCTTATTTTACAGAATACCGATAACAAGAGTTCAAAAAAACCGGTGTGAAAAAGCCTCCAGTGAACAGGAAAAGAACTCTGGCACTTTGATCCACATTAACACTTTAGCTACTGGGTTTGAATACAGCTTTGCAGAATCACTTTGAAAACTCTTTGCAAAGTATCTTTCTGCGGTAAATATCTGGGAACAAAACAATATGAACTGGGAAACATTCAGATAAAAAGTTCTTTTTTAATAAGCGTGTTTCCTGTAAAGTGGAAACCTTTAGGAGCTGTGAAGTACAGATAGAGAACTCCTAGAAACTTTAAAAGAGTTAAAATACCACAGGCAGAGAGGTGTCATAAAGTTTAGTATTTTTATCTCTTGCAAGTGCTGCCAAAATGAAACTATAATATCGCACGTTGATAGATCGGACATGGGGAATTTTATTTGATGTGTTGTGTTAACCCTTACGCTGCTGCAAACCAATATTCAGCTGCAAAGAAAACTAAGCTGATAAAATGTGACATTTTGCAATTATACCAGCAGCTGAACCAGGACCTGCACTGAATTCCCCGATGTCGCACACAGCACTATTTGTTTTTTCACTATTTAACAGAACAATTTAAAATTCACTGATCCACATAAAGGGTAGAAAACAAAGCGAAGTGCATTAACTTCTGATAGATGAAATTCACATGTAAACACATTGTAAACGGATATTATGCACCTGTGTGCACTACTTTTACATGAGTGTTAATCCAGTTAAATTGGTAAAATTAGCACACACAGAAATACAATTCAAGCTCTTTTAAGTATTCAGCCTGAGTCTTGCATTGAAAGGTCTAACTTTTCTAAAGCCTCTAAATATTGATTTGATTTTCAGTGTCAAAATCTACTGGTTAGATGTCTGAACACTCTAAACAGCAGAAAATCTTAACAGAATACAAACCGTTTCATTTTTCTGAGGTAATTCACGTTTGTCAATAAATGCAATCATATCAATTGTAAAGTTTCTGTTTTTTTAAATCCTGCAGCACAGAATTTCAAACATGACAAATGGCAGCACGAGAAAAATACAGTGCAGAAGATTAAAACGCAGAACACACTGGCACAAATTGAAGGGCTAAACTAACTTCTGAGTTTCCTGTCAGGCTGGAATGAAGAGTGTTTTGCACCAGGAGTTGATGAACATTTAATATGATTCGCCTCTTGTTTTCCAGATTTGTTATTTGACTAAGAACAACTTGCTTCATTTTAATTAGCATTTTAGCTAACAATTAGAAAATCTGTCTTATTTCATTGGAACTTATCTTTTTGTTTAAAAAGGGGACACTGTTGATGAAACTGAACTGATTAATCTTTCAGCAAAGCTTGAATATAAATGAGTAATTATATGGCATTCTCAAATAACAACGCAGCAATAGTAAATCAAGTTCTGAATCCTGCAGCTCTGCAATGAAGGTTTAAGTTTACAATGAAATGGTCATTACATTGTAGACAGTGTCTTTACAGGCACACAGTCTGTATATTAAATGCACACAGCTCTGCAGACAAAGTCTGGAAGTTACTGTGTAACACAATATTTTTTCAACAGCAACTTTTCCAAGATCCACTACAAAAACATCTTTTTTTTTGAAAAAACAAGTTGCTAAAACTTTTAGAACTCCAACTACATGCAATCTTCAATTGCACAAAAAGTTTCAACAGTCCAGCAACTGCCAACTCTACAGCAGAGATCTATTTCTGTAAAGACCGATCATTGGTACAAGTAACATCAGAAAAAGCGACACTGCCATTTGTGAAAATACAAGCTCAATGCAAACAGCAGAGTGTAAAAATCCTCAGCTTCACCTGCAGGAACTGGTGGGCGTCAGAAGCCAGCTAACTTACAATGACTGAAGTAAAGTGTCTAACTACTGGGTCTTACCAATAAATTTTTGAGGCATTGAGCTTTTCCGTTTGGCCACATTGCTAGCGAGCCTGTCAAGGACCAGAGCTCTCTCGGATCCCATCTCTGCCTTCAGGCTGTGCTGTCGAACTTCTTCAGTCTCTGCTGAAAGAAAAAAAATCAACAGAATAACATGAGGTTTCACCTCTGAACAGTTTGTGTGGCA
The DNA here is from genome assembly GCF_964213995.1 of Mustelus asterias. NCBI lineage: Eukaryota > Metazoa > Chordata > Chondrichthyes > Carcharhiniformes > Triakidae > Mustelus > Mustelus asterias. The sequence continues at coordinate 110,016,963 of NC_135811.1, forward strand.
GGTGGAAGGAAGTTCTGACGTAATGACTGAGGGTACTGACTATGACCAGTGGGGGCATGGAGAGAAACCTTGTGGTTACCCAAGTTATGCTGGAGATGTATTATCAGGGTTATTTCATCAATAGAGGAAATAACTGATCAAAACTGGGCTTGGGGTGAAAAGAGAGGGAGACAATGAGGAACATTTGTCAAATCAGCACTAAACTCCGTGATTCTGACTCATTATGCAAAAAAAAACTGTTCTAAAGTAAGACAATTCTGCTAATTTGGTGAAAAATAATCAGCTACATGCTAGACTGTTTTATCATTTATTAGTAATATGCTATCTCCAAATGAAATAGAGTGGAGCTCATGCAATCCCGTAGGCGGCAAATACTCACGTCGCAACTCATAAAAATGAGTTCAATTTATTGCCGGCATTAATAAATCACTAATGCCAGAATTTTAGAGCAGCAAATACCTGGAAAGGTCCAGGTTACATGCAGGAGAATTTGGCACTGAAATTTCTTGGAACATAAAATGTAAAGTTACTCGTGTTCCTTTGTATCAGCAGCCCATCAACTATTGAGCTCGACAGATATTCTCCCTACTTCTGAAAAAAAGGACGATTACTTATCTTACTTATGAAGTAACTTTCTTTTTTGTTCCTTGGTTTACAGATCTCTGTTTTTACTTAAATGACTGCTTTTGTGTCTGTGTGGCCCAATGTTGGGAAATTCATACTGATTTCCTAGTGTTGCCCACATCCCATGAAGTCGACCACAGAAGCTTGTTAAGGTAGAATCGATCTGCCCGTGAGCATATTAGGAAGTTCGGAGAATACGCCTGCCACTTATGCAAAAACCTTTGGTAACAAACACCAGTTAATGTACCCAAGGCATTAAGAATGAAGGGAAGTGGTATGGGATGAGGCACGAGGTTAGGATATTGCCTGTATCGATGATCAACATGGATTAGTACAGTCCGTATTTCATAGATTCACAGAATTCCTACCATGCAGGAGCAGACCATTTGGCCCATCAAATCTGCACTGACTCTCCAACAGAGCATCCCACCGGACCCCCAAGTATTTACACCACTAATCCCCCCCTAATCTGGGACACTAAGGGGCAATTTGGCATGACCAATCAACCTAACCTGCACATCTTTGGAGTGTGGGAGGAAACCCACGCAGACACGGGGAGGACGGGCAAACTCCACATAGATAGTCACCCAAGGAGGGAATTGAACCCGGGTCCCTGGTGCTGTGAGGCAGCAGTGCAACTGTGCTGCCCCCACAAAAACTTCCCTGGGCTGTGTACATTCCTTAGCTGAACGAATAAATGAAAAGTGAAACATTTCTGTGTGTGAAGTAACTGCAAAAGCTTCAACAACCAGATTTAAGAATTTCCTTGAAGGGGAAAAGGTGGGACAAATAGATCCAGAGCATCTTGGATGACGAGACAGATAGAGGGAAAGATGAAAAGGAAGAAGTGTGTGTACGATAGATGTCATGTACAAAATACAATGGAGAATCAGGCTGTATATAAAAGCACCAGAGAGGAAGTGAAGAAACGAATCAGAAAAACAAGGAGAGAGTATGAGAAGAGACAGACAGATAACATAAAAGGAATTCCAAAATCTTCTATGAGCATATAAATAATGAAAGGGTGGTAAAAGAAACAGTAGGGCCAATTAGGGATAAAAAAGGGGACTTGCGCATGGAGCAGGAGAAGTAATGAAGGTAGTAAAAGACTACTTTGCTTCTGACTTTACAAAGGAAAAAGATGCTAACCAGGCTGAGGTGAGTGAGAAGGTGACTGGTACACTCAATGGAATCATGGTTTTCCACCCACTGTGGTTGACAAGTCTCTCAACCGCATTCGACCCATTCCCCGGGCCACTGTTCTCACCGCCTCCCCTCCCTCCCAGAACCAGGACAGGGTCCCCCTTACCCCCACCAGCCTCCGCATTCAAAGGATCATCCTCCGCCATTTCCAGCATGATGCCACCACTCAACACATCTTCCCCTCACTCCCCCTGTCAGCATTCCGCAGGGACTGTTCTCTCTGGGACACCCTGGTCCACTCCCCCATCACACCCAACACCTCACCCCCTGCCCACAGCACCATTCCATGCAAGAAGGTGCAACACCTGCCCCTTCACCTCCTCCCTGATCACCGTCCCAGGTCCTAAACACCCCTTCCAGGTGAAGCAGTGCTTCACATGCACCTCCTTCAATCTGGTCTAATGCATTCGCTGCTCCCAGTGCGCTTTACTCTACATCACAGAGACCAAACGTAGACTGGGTGACCGCTTTGCTGAACACCTTCGGCAAGCAGGACCCAGACCTTCCTGTCGCTTGCCACTTCAACACCACCCTGCTCTCCTGTCCACATGTCCGTCCTGGGCCTTTTGCAATGTTCCAGTGAACCCCAACGCAAACTGGAGGAACAGCAGCTCATCTTCCGACTGGGCACTTTACTGCCTTCCGGACTGAACATTGAGTTCAACAACTTCAGAGGCTGAACTCTCTCCTCCACCTTCACCCCATTTCCATTTATTTTATTTCATTTCATCTCATTCACCCATTTTTATCATCCTTCTCTCTCCTTCCATTTTCCACTTCTCCATTCCACCTCTCCTAGTTGACCCCCTTCAGGGCAACTGCCAAATTTCCTTTAACAATCAGTACCTCTGTTCTGCCATTTACGCATTTGGATCACTGAATGGACACTTTTAGCACCTTCTCAGCCTTCTGTATCCTCATTGACATTCCCTTTGTCCCATTCCACACCCCCCTCTCCCCCCACCCTCACAGTATAAATCTCCGCTAATTCTCTTTGCTCTCAGCTCTGACAAAGGGTCATCCACGCTGGAAACGTTGGCTCTATTCTCTCCCCATAGATGCTGTCAGACCTGGTGAGATTTTCCAGCATTTTCTGTTTCTGTTTCAGATTCCAGCATCCGCAGTATTTTGCTTTTAACACTGTTCATATGGTTTATATTGATTTTCAAAATCTATTTGGTACAGTGCTACGCAACAGACTTGTGCGCAAAATTCTAGCTCATAGAATAAAAAGGAAAGCATGCACTTGGGCAAGAAATTGGTTCAATGGTAGGAAACAGAGGGTTACGTATCTGGTTATTTTTAAGGTTGCAAGAGGTTTTCTAGTGGAGTTCCCCAGGGGTCAGTGTTGGAAGCCTTGTTCTTCCTGATACATAAAAATGACCTAGATTGTGGTGTTCAGGGCATGATTTCAGAATTTGTAGATGATAAGGAGATTGGAAACGTTGTCAAATGTGAAAAGGATAGTCTTAAACTTCAAGAGGATATAAATATGTTGGTGGATTGGGCAAACAAGTGGCAGATGATATTCAATGTAGTGAGGTGATTCATTTTTGCAGGAAGAATACGGAGAGATCAAATAAAACAAAGGGAGAAACTCCAAAGAAGGTGCAAGAACAAAGGAATTCGGTGTACGTGTACATAAGCCTTTGAAGGTGGCAGAGCACGTTGAGAGAACAGTTAATAAAGTAAATGGCATCTTCAGTTTTATTCATAGGGGCATTGAATAAGGAGGTCATATAGAACTTGCATAAGACATTAGTTAGGCCTCATCTGAAGACTGTGTGCAGTTCTGGGCACCATTCTTGAGGAAGAACGTGAAGGCATTGGAGAGAGTACAGAGAAGGTTCACAAGAATGATTCCAGGGACAAAGAACTGTAGCTATGAGGATAGATTGGCGAGATCAGGACTGTTTTCCTTGGAAAAAAGATGGCTGAGAGGAGACTTGACAGAGGCATTCAAGATGCTATGGAGTATCGACAGGGTAAATGGTGAGAAATTGTTCCCACTCAAGGGAGCATCAAGAACTAGAGGGCACAGATTCATAATAATTGGCAAAAGGAGTAAAAATTATGGAGGGAAAAAGATTTTCACCCACAGGGTGGTTGGAATCTGGAACAAACTTCCTGAGAGGGTGGTAAAGGCAGCTTCGATCGAGGTATTCAAAATAGAATTGGATTGCTATCTAAAAAGAAAAATGATTTGATGTATTATCACATTGTCACATGTATTAGCCGACAGTGAAAGACATTGTTTCTTGCGCGCTATACAGACAAAACATACCGTTCACAGAGAAGGAAACGAGACAGTGCAGAATGTAGTGTTACAGTCATAACTAGCGTGTAGAGAAAGATCAACTTAATACAGGGTGAGTCCATTCAAAAGTCTGACAGCAGCAGGGAAGAAGCTGTTCTTGAGTCGGTTGGTACGTGACCTCAGACTTTTGTATCTTTTTCCCGAAGGAAGAAGGTGGAAGAGAGAATGTCCGGGGTGCGTGGGGTCCTTAATTATGCTGGCTGCTTTGCCGAGGCAGCGGGAAGTGTAGACAAAGTCAATGGATGGGAGGCTGGTTTGCGTGATGGATTGGGCTACATTCACGACTTTTTGTAGTTTCAAAATGTGCAAGGTTATGGGGACAAGGACTGGATAGAATGCTCTTTCAGAGAGCCAGTGCAGACTCGATGGGCCAAATGGCCTCCTTTCACACTATAAAGATTCTGTGATGTGAAAAACTGGGATTTATTATTATATTCAGTTTGTGTCCCTGGCTTTAAATGATCAAACTGGCTACATTCTTCACAGAGTTATCTTTCTTCAACTGTAATCAGACTCAGGTCCACAAACTTTGTATATCTAACCCACTGCACTAACCAATACCTTGAATGTTAGATGGTTCATTGAGCTAATGTTTTATATAATGACAGCGATGAGGTAAGAGTTTGTTATTATGATGCAAGTGCATGACAGGTTTGGAGTTCCCTCATTGAGGTGTACAGCAACATGTGTAATTGTACAGGACTTTCATACAGGTCACAGAATAGCTACAGCATGGAAGGAGGCCATTTGGCCCATTGTGTCTATGCCAGCTGTCTGAAGGAACAATTCGCCGAGTGCCATTCTCCCCCCTCTTCTCTAATAGTAATCAATTCCCTCTTGATGCCTCAAATGGGCGGCACAGTGGCATAGTGGTTAGCACTGCTGCTTCACAGCTCCAGGGGCCTGGGTTCGATTCCCGGCTTGGGTCACTGTCTGTGTGGAGTTTGCACATTCTCCTCGTGTCTGCGTGGGTTTCCTCCGGGTGCTCCAGTTTCCTCCCACAGTCCAAAGATGTGCGGGTTAGGTTGATTGGCCATGCTAAAATTGCCCCTTAGTGTCCTGAGATGCGTAGATTAGAGGGATTAGCAGGTAAATGTGTAGGGATATGGGGGTAGGGCCTGGGTGGGATTGTGGTCGGTGCAGAGTCGATGGGCCGAATGGCCTCTTTCTGCACTGTAGGGTTTCTATGATTTTATGGATTGAACCTGCCTCCACCACACAGGCAGTGCATTCCTAACCCCTCACTGCCTGAAAACCTTTATCCCTCAACTGACCATTGTCTTAAATATGTGTCCTCTGATTCACGATCCTTCCAGCAATGGGAACATTTCTCTCTCTATACTCTGCCCAGACCTCTCATAATTTTGAATACCTCTTTCAAACCTTCCCTTCTCCAAACAAAAGAGTCCCAACTTCTCCAATTTATCCATGGGGAATCATGCATTTATGACACAAAAATAGGTGGGAAGGCAAGTGGTGAGGATGGCACTATTGTCTACAGAGGGTTATGGACAGGTTAAATGAGTGGGCAAAAGCTTGGCAGATGGAATATAATGTAGGAAAATGTGAAGATTTGTACTTGGGTAGGAATAAGAAGCTAAATGCTATTTAAATGGAGAAAGACTGCAGAAAGCTGAGGCGCAGAGGGATTTGGGGGTCCATGTGCATAAAGTACAGAAAGCTAGCATGCAAATTCAGCAGGTAATAGGGAAAGCAAATGGAATGTTGGCCTTTATTTCAATGGGAACGGGGCATGAAAATACAGAATTCTCGCTAAAACTACACAAGTTAAACCACACCTGGAATACTGTGAACAGTTTGGTCTCCTTACCTAAGGAAAGATATACTGGCATTGGATGCAGTGCAGAGAAGGTCCACTAAGTTGATCCCGGGTGTGGAGAGATTTTCTTATGAGGAGAGGTTGAGCAGGATAGGCCTTACTCATTAGAGTTTAGAAGAATGAGAGGCGACCTTATTGAGACAGAGTTCTCAGGGAGCTTGACAGAGTAGATGCTGAGAGATCGTTTCCCCTTGTCGGAGAGTCTAGGACCAGAGGGCATAATCTCAGGGTATAGTTCCACACACCTAAGACAGCGATTAGAAGGAACTTCTTCTCTCAGAGAGTAGTGAATCTGTGGAATTATTTAATCAGTAAGGGAAACAAGGATCATAGGGATAAGACAGGAAAGTGGAGTTGAGGATTATCATATCAGATCAATCATGATCTCATTGAATGGCAGAGCAGGCTCGATGGGCCGAATGGCTCCTCTGCCTTATAGTCTTACTTGTGAAGACCTGAAATGGGAGGAGGAAAGTATAAGAGCAGCATTTTCCTTCACATGAAATAGCTCCTTACTGTGTTTCAGCTGTATCTTAGGGATAGTATCACTCACCTCAGAGCTAGAAGGTCAGGAATTCAAGTCCGAATCCAGAAACTTGACCACATAATCCAGGTGAATCTCAAGTGAAGTACTGATTGAGAGTTCAACAGTTAGAGGGTCAGTACTGAGGGAGGGCTGCATTGTTTAGCGGTCAGTACTGAGGGAGCACTGCATTGTTGGCGGGTTAGTACCAAAGGAATATTGCACTGTTGGACAGTCAATTCTAAGGTAGTGTTGCAATGTTAGATAGTTGGTACTGAGGGACAGCTGCACTGTCAAAGAGGCAGTACTCAGGAAGTACTATACTGTGGGAGAGCTGCATTGTCGGAAGAGCAGTGTTGAGTAAGTGCTGAACTATGAAGGCAGTACACAGGGAGCACTATACTGAGGCAGTGCTGCACTGTCCAGAGGGACAACACTGCTGGAGTGCTGCACTGACACAGGAATGGTACTCAGAGAGCACTGCACTGTCAGAGGGTCAGCATTGAGGGAGTGCAGCATTGTCAGAGGGGCATTACCAAAGGAGTGATGTACTGTTGGAGGGTCATTGTTGAGGGAATACATACATATCCTGGATGAAGTTATCTAATCCTAGGTAGGCTTTCCTGATTTATGTTCCCTCTGATGTAAATGTACAAATAATGAAGATACTGTATAATGGTATTATAGACTAGAAGCAGCTAACAGCTATCTGAACTTTGAAAGTTCTCTCATCTCCATCAACATTCTGAATAACCTACAACTGCAAACTGCAGAACAGGATGGAACGAGCAAACTCTTTCAATAGTGCTCACATACAAAATGATTTTATTATGTACATGTATTTGAGAGTTTTAACTTCTGGAGAATTGCTGCATTGCAAAGTTTTGAAATGAGAAATTAACAGTACGTCACAGATCAGAAGCTGTGACCTATATAAAGAGATGTGATGTGATTATATCTGAATGTAATGCCCTATTTAATAAAATGGAAATTTTACATGAAGGAAAATAAAGTGATCACATTTTTAACCTTTAGACGAATGGCAGGAATAGGGTTGACGGTGAGCTCCCAAGACCAGCTAATCACTTAGAAATCATAGAAACCCTACAGTACAGAAAGAGGCCATTCGGCCCATCGAGTCTGCACCGACCACAATCCCACCCAGGCCCTACCCCCATATATTTAACCGCTAATCCCTCTAACCTACACATCTCAGAACACTATGGGGCAATTTTAGCATGGCCGATCAACCTAACCCGCACATCTTTGGACAGTGGGAGGAAACCGGAGCATCCGGAGGAAACCCACGCAGACACGAGGAGAATGTGCAAACTCCACACAGACAGTGACCCGAGCCGGGAATCGAACCCAGGTCCCTGGAGCTGTGAAGCAGCAGTGCTAACCACTGTGCTACCGTGCCGCCACACAGCCCGATGATGAAACTCATTGAGTAAGGCTCTGCAACAAGTGTCAGTTGTTACAAAATATCTCCCTTCCAGAAACAATGCATTAATGGGATCTACTTTAGATCCCATCACAGAGTCTGGTCTATACTCCCTGATAAATGTGCTTTGTGAGGAGGTCCCACTGTAGTCATCTCACAAAGCACTGGGCATTTGAAATGATGATGATGGCTGCCCCATCAAACTGAGGATATGCAAACAGTGTTTGCTGTAAAGTGTGACCTCTCAAGGGTCTCCAAAGGACTGCAGACCAGTCTGAGACAATGTAAACCCTTTTCAAGGATGCTCGGGACAACATCAGGTTAGATTATTTCAAATCCTCATTTTCCGGCAGCTTGGGTGGCACAGTGGTTAGCACTGCTGTCTCACAGCACCAGGGATCCGGGTTCGATTCTCGGCTTGGGGTCACTGTCTGTGTGGAGTCTGCACATTCTCCCCGTGTCTGCGTGGGTTTCCTCCAGGTGCTCCAGTTTCCTCCCACAGTCTGAAAGACGTGCTGGTTAGGTGCATTGGCCATGCTAAATTCTCCCTCAGTGCGCCCGAACAGGCGCCGGAGTGTGGCGACTAGGGGATTTTCACTGCATGTTAATGTAAGTTTACTTGTGACACTGATAAATAAGTTTTAATGTGTACAGTTTTCTGATATTCACAGAAAAAGACAAGGGCTGAAATGTACTGGCTGTTTGTGCGGGCAGGATCTTCCCGTCATGTCGATGGTGTACCCCTGCAGCGGGTTTCCTGCAGCAAGGGGTGCATTCAATGGGAAACTGCTGACAATGACTGGACCAATGACTGGAGCAGCAGATCCCGCTGCCAGCCAATAGCTGGCTGCCTCCGCTGCGGGTTTGGTGGAAATCTCGCCCAGGGATTTGTAATGCTGTGTCCTGTTTTGTCTCCAAATGAGATGATGATGCTGAACTGGTCAGCAGGAGGGTGAATATTTGTGGAATAATCATCCAAGCTGTTTTTCAACAGTAGACCAGTGGAGTACAGTGTAACATTCCAACATCAGAGTTTAATCCGGACAAATGTGAGGTAATGCATTTTGGAAGGTCTAATACAGATAGGAAATATACAGTAAATGGCAGAACCCTTAGGAGTATTGATAGGCAGAGGGATCTGGGTGTACAGGTACACAGGTCACTGAAACTGGAAATGCAGGTGGAGAAGGTAGTCAAGAAGGCATACGGCATGCTTGCCTTCATCGGCCGGGGTATTGAGTTTAAAAATTGGCAAGTCATGTTGACGCTTAATAGAACCTTAGTTAGGCCGCACTTGGAATATAGTGTTCAATTCTGGTCGCCACACTACCAGAAGGATGTGGAGGCTTTGGAGAGGGTACAGAAAAGATTTACCAGGATGTTGCCTGGTATGGAGGGCATTAGCTATGAGGAGAGGTTGGAGAAACTTGGTTTGTTCTCACTGGAGCGACGGAGGTTGAGGGGAGACCTGATAGAAGTCTACAAGATTATGAGAGGCATGGACAGAGTGGATAGTCAGAAGCTTTTTCCCAGGGTGGAAGAGTCAATTACTAGGGGACACAGGTTTAAGGTGCGAGGGGCAAGGTTTAAAAGAGATGTACGAGGCAGATTTTTTACACAGAGAGCGGTGGGCGCCTGGAACTCGTTGCCGGGGGAGGTAGTGGAAGCAGATACGGTAGTGACTTTTAAGGAGCGTCTTGACAAGTGCATGAATGAGATGGGAATAGAGGGATATGGTCCCTGGAAGGGTAGGGGGTTTTAGTTCAGTCGGGCAGCATGGTCAGTGCAGGCTTGGAGGGCCGAAGGGCCTGTTCCTGTGCTGTAATTTTCTTTGCTCTTTGTTATCAGCTATGACACCCATTATGCAATCACCCTTGGTGCAGAGGAACACCTTGTATTGGCTGCAACCACCCTGGAAATTGAACTAAAGATACATAAAGTGAAAATTCTAAACGGCGATGTGAATGATCAGCTGAAGAGTATATTAGGACGGCACGGTGGCACAGTGGTTAGCACTGCTGCCTCACAGTGCCAGGGACCCGGGTTCGATTCCCGGGGGCACGGTGACACAGTGGGTTAGCACTGCTGCCTCACAGTGCCAGGGACCCGGGTTCGATTCCCGGGGGCACGGTGACACAGTGGTTAGCACTGCTGCCTCACAGCGCCAGGGACCCGGGTTCGATTCCCGGGGGCACGGTGGCACAGTGGTTAGCACGGCTGCCTCACGGCGCCAGAGACCCAGGTTCAATTCCAGCCTCGGGTCAGTGTCTGTGTGGAGTTTACACTTTCTCTCTGGGTGCTCCGGTTTCCTCCCACAGTCCAAAGATGTGAGGGATAGGTTGATTTTCCATGCTAAATAGCTCCTTAGTGTAGGGGAATTAGCAGGGTAAATATGTGGGGTTACGGGAATAGGGCCTGGGTGGGACTTTGTGGCTGGTACAGATTTGATGGGCCGAATGGCCTCCTTCTGTACTGTAGGGATTCTATGTTAACATTTGTGATTGTGACTAGCCCATTTTTTTGTGGACTCACTACATGATTAACGTGAGGCAATACTAGGAACCTGAACCTCTCCTTCAAGAATTTGTTGAACCTCCTGGAACAGCATCCCCCATGAAGTGTCACAAATAAAACTTGTTTGTTTCTTGAAATTGAGAAATGTATTTAAGCTTTATAGCTAAGATTCAGCAGCACTGTGTGTGTCTGATTATTACAATCCTGAGATATACGTCCACTCCGCACAGTGGAGTCTTCAACCCTTAACCTCCTTGATGATTGAGCATTTCAGACAAGGCAGGGCGATAAGCAGAATAGAGCAAAAATATGTGATAGCGAGGATTTGCTGCTGGGCCTGTGAGTGGGTGACGAAGTTACGTTGCTGCTGCTGTATGGGTAGAGGGACAGTGCGCAAAAAATGATTTTCTTCCACACTCCCACAGGAATGATTATAGACCAAAGTCTGGTTCAATCCAACACCAATATTATACTGGTACCTGGACACAATGGACGAGGGAAAAGTGTGAAAAATGGTTCCCAGTGTCATCCTCACTTTCTAGATTTCACTGGTGACATAATCACATCAGACCACCTCAACTCCCTCTGAATGATCAGCTGAAGAGAGCACGTTACAGTCAAAGACTTCAGTCCATCAGTTGAAGGGCTGACACCAGCAGCAAGCTCCAGGGCATGGCAGCACCAATCACATGGCTAATGGCTCCACAAAAACTCTTTCTGCCCTTCTCTGCTGGGTCTTTGCTTTTCAGGGTGAAACTCAAGTGAAGCTCAGCACAGGTTGGTGCTAAAATGTTTGCAACACTCAAACATGCCAGAATCTGGCGACTGGAGTCCTCCTCATGTTTTATTTTTCTATCAGTCAGTCCTGAATTATGCTGGACTGCGTTTGGAGTCAGTCCAGCCAGTGAGATAAAGATGTCATGCTTTGAAAACAGATGGGTCAGCAATGCTGCAAGTTCAATGTTTAGAGCAGCATTTGGAATTTGTTTGCTGGCTAATGTTTAGCGTGATTACCAACTGTACCATGGAATCTTCAGTTGCAATCTTTGGTGTCAACCAAGAAAAATGACGACAGACAACAGTTGGTGCTGAGATAAAGATCAACTGTGGTAATGGTATTGTACGTTGGTTGCAGAGCTCTGAAGTAGTGCAGAAAACAAGATAGTGGCCAGCTCCGAGCATCGGCTGACTAACATTGCCAATCAATGTCGGCTACAATAACAATAAAGCTGCCTGAGAGTTAACAACAATATATCCCTCTGTCAGAAATACTCATCGATCCTGCCTACCACCAAATGGTTTGTGTGATCAGCCTGCTTTGCTCCAGCAATGTGGGGAAGATGCCAAAAGAGGAATAACGGAAGAGGCTGGTTTATTGAAAAGTTACTTGATGAGAGAGCGAATTGAAGGGGTGTTCAAATTGTTGGATTCTAAATCAAAACAAAATGAAAATTCACATTATATGGTTGGCAAACTGGAAATCCACTCCTTGGGAATTTATAATGTGCCCTGTGGATCCAGAACTGGCTTGCCCAAAGGAGGCAGAGAGTGTGTATAGATGGGTCTTTTTCTAATTGGAGGTCGGTCACCAGTGGTGTGCCCCAGGGATCTGTTCTGGGACCCTTGCTGTTTGTCATTTTCATAAATGACCTGGATGAGGAAGTGGAGGGATGGGTTGGTAAGTTTGCCGACGACACAAAGGTTGGTGGGGTTGTGGATAGTCTGGAGGGATGTCAGAAGTTACAGAGGGACATAGATAGGATGCGGATAGGATAGATAGATGGGCGGAGAAGTGGCAGATGGTCTTCAACCCAGATAAATGCGTAGTGGTCCATTTTGGCAGGTCAAATGGGATGAAGGAGTACAATATAAAGGGAAAGACTCTTAGTACGGTAGAGGATCAGAAGGACCTTGGGGTCCGGGTCCAGAGGACTCTAAAATCAGCCCCGCAGGTGGAGGATGTGGTTAAGAAGGCGTATGGTGTGCTGGCCTTTATCAATCGAGGGATTGAGTTTAGGAGTCCGGGGATAATGATGCAGCTATATAAGACCCTCGTCAGACCCCACTTGGAGTACTGTGCTCAGTTCTGGTCGCCTCATTACAGGAAGGATGTGGAAAAGATTGAAAGGGTGCAGAGGAGATTTACAAGGATGTTGCCTGGATTGAGTGGCATGCCTTATGAGGATAGACTGAGGGAGCTTGGTCTTTTCTCCTTGGAGAGACGTAGGATGAGAGGAGACCTAATAGAGATATATAAGATGTTGAGAGGCATGGATCGGGTGGACACTCAGAGGCTTTTTCCCAGGGTGGAAATGGCTACTATGAGAGGACACAGGTTTAAGGTGCTGGGGGGTAGGTACAGGAGAAATGTTAGGGGGAAGTTTTTCACACAGAGGGTGGTGGGTGAGTGGAATCGGCTGCCGTCAGTGGTGGTGGAGGCGAACTCAATAGGGTCTTTTAAGAGACTCCTGGATGAGTACATGGGATTTAATAGGATGGAGGGTTATAGGTAGGCCTAAAAGGTAGGGATATGTTCGGCACAACTTGTGAGGCCGAAGGGCCTGTTTTGTGCTGTAGTTTTCTAAGTTTCTATGTAAATGAATGGTTGAAGGAAATCTGTATTACGAGATTGGGGCGGCACGGTAGCACAGTGGTTAGCACTGCTGCTTCACAGCTCCAGGGACCTGGGTTCGATTCCCGGCTTGGGTCACTGTCTGTGTGGAGTTTGCACATTCTCCTTGTGTCTGCGTGGGTTTCCTCCGGGTGCTCCGGTTTCCTCCCACAGTCCAAAGATGTGCGGGTTAGGTTGATTGGCCATGCTAAAAAATTGCCCCTTAGTGTCTTGAGATGTGTAGGTTAGAGGGATTAGCGGGTAAATGTGTAGGAATATGGGGGTAGGGCCTGGGTGGGATTGTGGTCGGTGCAGACTCGATGGGCTGAATGGCCTCCTTCTGCACTGTAGGGTTTCTATGATTCTATGAGAGTAAATGGGAAAGTTTAGACTGAGGAATTCTGTAATGCAGGACTAAATGGGAAGGGAGTTTAGAGTGTTCAGGGCTGATCTTAAGTTGACCCATCCAGCAGAAATCGCTTATCAATCCACTGCCAAATATATTGGGATCTTGTGTTGGAAGGTTCAGGCTACCTGCTGGAATTAGGCAGGAGGCATTTCATGATGAGTAAATTGGGGACCAATATTGGGATACGTGGGACACAAATGCAACTTTCAGTGACAACTGAATGGAGCATGGACTGTAAACATTTCACCATTTGGACTGGGTGGTGCAAAGGAAAAGGACCCATAAATGACCTCCAGGAAAATTATGTGGCCAGATAGAACTTGGGCCACCTGCCTGTGATTGACACATGTGCCCTTGAGCACTGGTCTACTTGCCTTGCAGGCAGTTCAGCCTCTGCACCTCCCACTATTGTGCCAGCCCATGCAGCTAGAGAGATGCAGTGGGATAGACAACTGGCTAACAGCATTGCCATTGACCCTCAGAAAGAATCGGGCATTCCTCTACCAGCCTGCCCCATGAATCAGGCACTCCACTACCAGCCTGCCCCATGCTCACAGTTCAAATCTATCCCTTGGAATTCGATCAGGTGAAAGTTGCGGTGATACAAAACTTGGAAACATTGTGACCTCTGAGGAAGGTAATGCAATACTTCCAAAGGACACAAGATAGGTTAGTGGAATGGACGGAAGAGTGGCAGATAAAATTTAATTCAGAAAACTATTTTGGTTGGAAGAGTGCAGAGAGATAAGATAAAGGATACAATTTTTAAGGTGTAGAGGAACCTGGGTGTATAATGTACATAATGAATCATTGAAGGTGGCAGGAAAGATCAAGAGGAATGAGCATACAACATTCTAGGCGTTATTAATAGAGGCATAGAGTATAAAAGCAAGGGAGTTATGGTAGACTTGTATAGGACACTGGTTGAGCCTCAACTGGAGTATTGCATCTGTTCTGGATGCCACATTTGAGGAAAGACATGAAGACATTAGACTGTAGAAAAGATACACAAAGATGGTCCCAAGGATGAGAAACTTCAGATATGTAGACAAATTGTAGAAGTTAGGATTATTTTCCTTGGAGAAGAGAAGGTTGAGAGTAGGTTAGACGAAGGTTTTCAAAATCATGAGGGGGTCTGGACAGAACAGATAAAGAAAAGCTGTTCCCATTGTTGGAAGGATTGAGAACAAGAAGGCACAGATTTAAAGCAAAGTTTTAAAGTTTATTTATTAGTGTCACAAGTAGGCTTACATTAATACTGCAATGAAATTACTGTGAAAAGCTCCTTGTTGCCACACTCCAGCGTCAGTTCGGGTACACTGAGGGAGAATTTAGCACGGTCAATGCACCTCACCAGCACATCTTTCAGACTGTGGGAGGAAACTGGAGCACCCGGAGGAAACCCACGCAGACACGGGGAGAATGTGCAGACTCTGCACAGGCAATGCCCCAAGCTGGGAATCGCATCCTGGCGCTGTGAGGCAGCAATGCTAACCACAGAAGCGATAGTCCCATGAGGTAAAACTTTATCACACAGTGAGTGGTTAAGAGTGCAGTGCCTAAGATTGTGGTGGCGGCAGGTTCATTCAAGACATTAAAGAGGGAATTGGAATATTATTTAAAAAGGCAAAATGTAGGGCCCAAGATAGGGGAGTGGCGCTCGGTAAATTAATCCTACGGAAAGCTGGTGCAAACACGATGGGCGGAATGGTTTCCTTCTGTGCGGTAACCATTCTGTGAAAGTCTGTGAAAACTATGAAGGTGGTTTAATTTCATCGGTTTTGCCTTCAGTCTAAAAAACATGCTCACCTGACCTTGAAATAAACCACAGTTTATTAATGAACTGGTACATTTTGAAGCAACGTATAGAACAAATTTTCCTGCCACAATCATCATCATTTGGTGTCCAGATTTGTCAGATGTACAAAGATGAAAAAATACCAGGTTCAACCACCTAGGCTGAGCACAAGTAAAGGAAAATGCTCATTTCCTGTTGAGATATGTAATGTGGTTGGCTCATGATAGAGGGATGTGCACAGAGGTAGATTATTTTGCAATCACAACTGCCTATCTGATTAACAATGATTATTATCAGAGGCAGCTGGGATCCTCTGATAATGATTGCATAAAAAGAAACTTGTTTGATTTCAGGATATGTTTGTGACTGACAGCTTCAGTAAGAAATGGCTGCTGTGTGTGTGTGTGTGTGTGTGCTGGAATGTCGCACTTTGAAATACTTTGTACAAAAATTCCATTGCTTGTAGATATTTTATTTTGTGAATTTGGTTTTTTTGAAAATGATTGAAGTGGACAATGAGTGACGGGCTGCCTGGGATAACTGGGACCTCTTCTAATTTTGAAAGTAATACAGTCCCATTCTTACTGAATTCAGTGCCTCCTTGAGAAAAAAACTTCCTCTGAAATTCCCCGCCTTCCTTCTTGGGAAAGTCCACCTGCCACTTGCCCAAAGTGAAAACATCTCAAATCGGGTATTTTCATATTCCTTTAAAACTGTTCCACGTGATTTTTATCCCATGGGAATGATATGCTTTGGTTCATTAAAACATTCTCCACAATTGTTTCTGCAAAGTAATTCATGTATTTTGGTCCCTGAAAATAGAGGGAGCATGCGCCAAGTGTTGTAAGAGTTAGAAATCTGACATCCCACATTGTGCTGAGGGGGCAGCGAGAGGACACAAAGCACAGAACTCATGAAGAATAACAACCCAAACAATCCTTGGGAAGTTAGGTACTTTTAGAAACAGTTTCCTTTTCAATGATTTCAGTGGCAACTTTGCACCACCACCACTGAGTGGTTTGCTAGGTTATTTCAGAGGGCAGTTAAAGAGTCAACCACATTGCTTTGGGTCTGGAATTGCATGTAGGCCAGACCGGGTAAGGATAACAGATTTCCTTCTCTAAAGGACATTAGTGAACCAGATAGTCTCTCGTACTTCAGTCCAATTATGTTCAAGAACTGAATAGTGCTTCCACTTCTCCAGCACTCCATTTACATTCCTTGAGAAGTATGAAATAATCCTGTTATCTGACAGAGAATTCATCTTCCATGTGTAGATTTTGTTCTCTGACACAGTCTTTCACGTACCCCTCACTCAAAATTGAAATTGCCAATGCATACATAAATCACCAAGTAATCCATTTCAGTTATGATATTGTTGGCTAAAATATTAGGAAAACTACTCTTCTTAAAAGAGTGGAATCTTTTATATCCACCTCAGGGGGGCAAACTGGCCCTTGGTTTAACGTTGCATTCAGGACTATTAATCCAGAAACTTAGCTAATGTTCTGGGGACCTGGGTTCGAATCTCATCAGGGCAGGTGGTGGAATTTGAATTCAATAAAAAATATCTGGAATTAAGAATCTACTGATGACCATGAAACTATTGTCGATGGTCGGAAAAACCCATCTGGTTCACTAATGTCCTTTAGGGAAGGAAATCTGTCATCCTTACCCGGTCTGGCCTACATGTGACTCCAGAGCCACAGCAATGCGGTTGACTGTCAACTGCCCTCAGGCAACTAGGGTTGGGCAATAAATGCTGGCCATTTGGTGGCCCATATCCCACGAATGAATTTTTTAAAAAGTGCAATTCTGAATTGTCAGTCTAGATTATGTGCTCAAATCCTGAAGCTTCAAGTGGGGTTCAAACAAATGACATTTTCACTTAGAGAGAGAACAGTGCTACCACTGAACCAAAGCTGACACAGCACTCCACAAAGTTCCTGCTACTTTGAATTTTCCTCCTGTAGCTCTTCTGCACTCCAGATATCCTATTCTATGCACTCTTACTCCAGACCCAAGAATTTGACATGAATAAGTTTTACATCATAAGAAATTTAATCCACAATAAATAAAAGAAATCAAAATTAGTGTTACGGCCAATACCAACCATTGTAGGTTAACCTTTTGTTATATAGATAACCTGACCTAGAATGACTTCATGGGCTAATTTTATGGGTCACTGCTGCTGGCGGGGGAGGGGAGGGTGGGGGAGGGCACCACTCACTTGCTGAGCTTGATGGAAACGTGGCTAGTGCCCATAATTTTAAGAACGTGTTTGGCAAACTATAGCAGTACATATGTCAGAGGCATGAGATCCCACCTGCTACACACTCGCAAAGTGACCACTTTATATGTGAGCTCAATGGCACAGATACATGGTCAGCGTTTCCAAACATACTGAGACGAGGACTGGAATTTTCCGGCCATTCGCGCTGGTGGGATTCTCTGGTCCAGGTTCAGGTTCTACCAAAGGAATCAAGTGGAAGGCAAAAGAATTGCTCAGTTTGTGGCAATCTTATAAAGGTTGGCACAATATTGAGAGTTTGGTGAGTCCATGTAAGATACACTTCAAAATTGTCTAATTTGTGCTCTCCAAAATGAGGCTATCCGAAGAGGATTGCTCACTGAGCATGCTTTACTGTAAAGGCAGCAGTGGAAATTGCCTTGTCGATGGAACTAGCTGCTAAAGCGTCTTCACAATTTGGTGCAGGAATGAAGATTTATTGGGAACTGCCCATAAAAAGTCAAAACAGCAACAAGCGTGTCACAAACGTGCCAAAATGGGCCATTCAGTGAGTGAATGCTGGAGCAAGGATAGTCAATTCAAGAATTGTGGCAAAATGGGTCACATTGCAAAAGCTTGTTGGGCTAGACCAGCTTCCCCTGAGAAGAATATTCAGAAGAACACTCTGGGTACCTTCAAGAAGCAGAACAAATTGCATTCTACAAAGAGAATTTATAACATGGAAGAAAAGAATTATGACTGTGAAGAAAAGAGGAGCTCCAACTGAATGTCACCCAATGCAGGGTGAATCACATAGATTCTGGTGATTCCAAAGTTAAGTGGACAACCTATTAGGATGGAGTTTGGTACTGGTGCCACTGTATCTTTAATTCCTGAGACTACATACCAACAAAAGCTGAAGCATCTTCCTTTAAAACCAGCTGATATGATTTTAAGGACACAAACGGAAGAGATCTTACCATCGAAAGGTTAAATCATGGTCAACGGCGAGTGCTGACAACAGACCGGTCGATGCCAAACCAGACCTACGGAACCTTCTGGATAAATACAAGAGTGTTTTCAAAGAGACACTTGGCTCAATGAAGGGACTTCAAGTGAAACTAAAGATAAAACCTAATAGTCAACCAAAAAGTTTCAAAGCAAGAGCGGTGCCATATGCAATTCGGCCCAAGGGTGAAGAAGAATTAGTATAATTGTTAACACTGCTGTGTTAGAGCCGGTTACAATGAGTGACTGGGTTATCCCCATCGTATCAAGGAAAACCCTAAAGCTTTCTATAGGTATGTCAGGAGTAAAAGAATGACTAGGGTGAGATTAGGGCCAGTCAAGGACAGTAGTGGGAAGTTGTGCGTGGAGTCTGAAGAGATAGGAGAGGCATTAAATGAATGTTTTTCGTCGGTATTCACACAGGGGAGGGACAGTGTTGTCGAGGGGAGTACTGAGATGCAGGCTGTTGGACTGGACGGGATTGAGGTTCATAAGGAGGAGGTGTTAGCAATTCTGGAAAGGGTAAAAATAGATAAGTCCCCTGGGCCGGATGGGATTTATCCTAGGATTCTCTGGGAGGCTAGAGAGGAGATTGCAGAGCCTTTGGCTTTGATCTTTGGGTCGTCATTGTCTACAGGAACAGTGCCAGAAGACTGGAGGATAGCAAATGTCCCTACTCCCCTTGTTCAAGAAGGGGAGTAGGGACAACCCTGGTAATTATAGACCGGTGAGCCTTACTTCTGTTGTGGGCAAAGTTTTGGAAAGGATTATAAGAGATAGGATTTATAATCACCTAGCAAGGGATAATTTGATTAGGGATAGTCAACACGGTTTTGTGAAGGGTAGGTCGTGCCTCACAAACCTTATTGAGTTCTTTGAGAAGGTGACCAAAGAGGTGGATGAGGGTAAAGCGGTTGATGTGGTGTATATGGATTTCAGCAAAGCGTTTGATAAGGTTCCCCATGGTAAGCTTTTGCAGAAAATACGGACACATGGGATTGAGGGTGATTTAGTGGTTTGGATCAGGAATTGGCTAGCTGTAAGAAAACAGAGGCTGGTGGTTGATGGGAAATATTCATCCTGGAGTTCAGTTACTAGTGGCGTACTGCAAGGATCTGCTTTGGGGCCATTGTTGTTTGTCATTTTTATTAATGACCTGGATGAGGGCGTAGAAGGATGGATTAGTAAATTTGCGGATGACACTAAAGTCGGTGGAGTTGTAGACAGTGCGGAGGGAAGTGGCAGGTTACAGAGGGACATGGATAACCTGCAGAGCTGGGCTGACAGGTGGCAAATGGAGTTTAATGCGGAAAAGTGTGAGGTGATTCACTTTGGAAGGAGTAACAGGAATACAGAGTACCGGGCTAATGGTAAGATACTTGGTAGTGTGGATGAACAGAGGGATCTGGGTGTCCATGTGCATAGATCCCTGAAAGTTGGCACCCAGGTTGATAGGGTGGTTAAGAAGGCATACTGTGTGTTAGCTTTTATTGGTAGAGGGATTGAGTTTCGGAGCCAGGAGGTCATGCTGCAACTGTACAAAACTTTGGTGCGACCACACTTGGAGTATTGCGTACAGTTCTGGTCGCCGCATTATAGGAAGGATGTGGAAGCGTTGGAAAGGGTGCAGAAGAGATTTACCAGGATGTTGCCTGGTATGGTGGGAAGATCGTATGAGAAAAGGCTGAGGGACTTGAGGTTGTTTTCGTTAGAGAGAAGAAGGTTAAGAGGTGACTTAATAGAGGCATACAAATGATCAGAGGATTAGATAGGGTGGATAGTGAGAGCCTTTTTCCTCGGATGGTGATGGCTAACACGAGGGGACATAGCTTTAAATTGAGAGGTGAGAGATATAGGACAGATGTTAGAGGTAGGTTCTTCACGCAGAGAGTAGTAAGGACGTGGAATGCCCTGCCTGCAGCAGTAGTGGACTCGTCAACATTAAGGGCATTCAAATGGTTATTGGATAAACATATGGATGATATTGGAATAGTGTAGATTAGAGGGGCTTTAGATTGGTTTCACTGGTCGGCACAACATCAAGGGCCGAAGGGCCTGTACTGCGCTGTAATGTTCTATGTTCTATCTGTCATGAAACCAAATTTGTGGTGATTTAAAAACAACCATAAATCCAGTGTTGCGTGCTGATCAATATCCACTTCCTTTAATTGAAGATTTGTTTGCTGGGTTATCAGGGAGGCAGAAGTTCATTAACTTTGATCTTTTATAAACATATTCACAGATGAATGTATCCACTGAATCTCAACTATTATTTACCATTGCTACTCATAAAGGTCTTCTTCATTATAAAGAATTTACTTTTGGAATAACATCTGCACCAGCCCGATTCCAAAGATCAAAGGATCAAATTTTATGTGGTCTCTCTGGTGTACAATGTTACTTGGATAATATTCTAATTGCAGGGTCCAGTGAACAAGAGCACTTGAATAACTTCATAGAATCACTACAGTGCAGAAGAAGGCCATTCAGTTCACTGGGTCTGCACCAACTCTGACAGAATATCTTACCCAGGCCCTCTGCCCCGCCCTATCCCCGTAACCTCACACATTTACCATGACCAATCCGCTTAATCTGCACATCTTTGGACTGTGGGAGGAAACTGGAGCACCCGGAGGAAACCCACACAGACACGGGAAGAATGTGCAAACTCCAGTCACCCAAGGCCGGAATCGAACCTGGGTCCCTGGTGCTATGAAGCAGCAGTGCTAACCACTCTGCCTCCATGCCACCATAGAAGCAACATTGGAACATCTTCAAGCACACGGTCTGCATATCAAGAAAGAAAAGTGTGACTTTTTCCAGATGTCAGTCCAGTGTTTGGGTCACATTATTGACCAACTTTCCCTGCATTACTACTCTCA
Organism: Mustelus asterias; assembly: GCF_964213995.1. Taxonomy (NCBI): domain Eukaryota; kingdom Metazoa; phylum Chordata; class Chondrichthyes; order Carcharhiniformes; family Triakidae; genus Mustelus; species Mustelus asterias. The sequence goes on from NC_135811.1 coordinate 110,038,366, forward strand.
AAAAGCAAGTTTATTTGTTGCAGTCGAACCCCGATTTAACGCGCCCCGATCTAGCGCGAATTCGCATATAATGCGATGGTGTCATTGGACCCTTTTTTCCCGCTAATAATTGGCAAATTTAGCGTGACCCCGCTTTTATGGACCCAACCATCGTGTTATAACGGGGCTCCACTGTATTACTTCCAGAAGCTTCAGAAATAGTAGAGTATCAAGAACAGCGTCAAGCTGCTAGATGGGAAGCGAGGGCAAAACAACACACATTTCAACAAGGATATCGAGTGTTAGCTCGTGAGAAATGGGTACCAGCCGCAGTTTTAGCAAAAACAGGTCCAATTTCTTACATGGATCAAACCAAAGATGAACTAGTTTGGCGACACCATGCTGACCAATTATCATTGAAAGCTTGAAATGATTTCTCACAGTCATCTCCAGAAGTACCAACTTCTTTAGTCCCTAGTGTTGTGAATATTACGACGGGAGAGTTAGTTGAATCGGAATTGCCTGATGATTGTGTCTTATGCTACTATCATAGAATCCCTACAATGCAGAAGTAGGCCATTCAGCCCACTGAGTCTACACCGACCACAATCCCATCCAGGTCCTATTCCCATAACTCCACATATTTCCTCTGCTGATCCCCACCCCGACACTAAGGGGCAATTTATCATGGCCAATCAACCTAACTTGCACATCTTTCAAGTGTGGGAGGAAACCAGAGCACCTGGAGGAAACCCACACAAACACAGGGAGAACGTGCAGACTCCACACAGATAGTGACCCGAGGCCGAGAATTGAACCCGGGTCCCTGGCACTGTGAGGCAGCAGTGCTAACCACTGTGCCACCATGCTGCCCAATGCTATACCTTGTGAGAATGATGCAGAATTAGTTTCAAGAGAAGAAGTGTCTACTGAAGTTCCAAATCATACTTTTAGGGTCAAGGACAGCCAGATTCCAGAACATTATATATAACCAAAGAGGAATAGACGCCCTCCTGATCGACTTTCTTATTGACTGTGTGCAATGACTAATGATGCATAGTACTGTGTCTAGAGTATTATTGATCCTGTGTATAACATCGTAGTAACTTGTTGTCATGACCACAGAATGAAGTGGAAGTGGAATGATTGCTTTAAGACTAGGTCACATGATTGGATGGTGATGTCACTGGGGTGTTTCAAAGGCTCTGCTTTTAGTTACGGTGTCTGTTATGTGCAGAGAACATCTCTTTCAATAAACCTGTTGTGTGTTCCTTTGAGTCTACATGTGCAAACCGTGGGGGAATTCTTGGCCGTTCACGCTGGCGGGATTCTCCAGTCATGTTGGCAGCACATCTCCTCCCGCATGTTTTGTGGCATGGGTGGGGTGACATCAATGGAAAATCCCAATGACAGCGATGGGACCAGAGAAACCTGCCACCAGCAAACAGCAAGCCACCCCCCGCCACTGAGAAAGGGAGGCTGGAGAATTCCCCATGTCTTTCCCTTCTCATTTAAAACCCACAATGCCTAACATAGTTAGGACACTCCACTGTTGTTGTGAATTTTTTGTTTATCACATCAACACCAGCAACTTGTACTAATATAACACGTTTAACATAGTAAAGGCACATCAGGGGGGCTTTGTCAAACAAAATGTGACCCTGAGCCACAATAGGTGATATTAATGCAAATGACCAAAAGTTTTGTCAAACAGCTAGGGTTTAAAAGACTCAAACAACCTCAGTGCTCCTCCAATTGGTGTTCAACATGGAAGAGTACCAATTCATCAGCTGGGGACGGGGGGGTTGGTGCTAATCAACAGGAGTTTACATGCCCATGCCATGAGACTTCATGGAGACCAAAGTTGATGTTTAAGACTCCCTGGGCAACTCCCCCCAACCGTACATCATTGTGCCACCACCTGGTGGCTCTGTCCTGCTGGTGTGCCAGGGAAGGTGATGGTGATTAAGCTTAACGGAAGAGAAGTTAAAAAAAAGGCAGAGAGATTTAACTTGAGGTTTCCAGACACGAAGGGGCAATTCATCATGGCCAATCAACCTAACTCTTTACGCAGAGAGTGGTTGGGGTGTGGAATGGACTGCCTGCAGTGATAGTGGAGTCAGACACTTTAGGAACATTTAAGCGGTTATTGGATAGGCACATGGAGCACACCAGGATGATAGGGAGTGGGATAGCTTGATCTTGGTTTCAGATAAAGCTCGGCACAACATCGTGGGCCGAAGGGCCTGTTCTGTGCTGTACTGTTCTATGTTCTATGTAACTCACACATCTTTCAAGTGTGGGAGGAAACCAGAGCACCTGGACGAATCCCACACAGACACAGGGAGAACGTGCAGACTCCACACAGACAGTGACCCGAGGCCGAGAATTGAACCCGGGTCCCTGGCACTGTCCCATGGTGAAGCAATTAAAATTAGGACTGCTCAAGAGGCTAGGAGGAGGTTCCAAGAATAGGGGGCACGAGGCCTTGGGGAAACAAGGATGCGAATTTTAAATTTGAGACATTGCTTATGTGGTATTTGACCTGTTCCCTATTTTTTGTATTTCATAAACCTGTCTCATCTTATGCCATCAGCTCAACAAATGCTCATGTGTTCCTCTACATTTCTTTACAAGAACAGAAGAAATAGGAGCAGGAGTGGGCCATTTGCCCGTCGAGGCTGCCCCGCCATTCAGTACAATCAGAGCTGATCTGGTCATCAGCTACATTTTCCCGCCCTCTCTCCATATCCACTAATTGCAACACCAAAAATCCGTCTCTTCCAGTCTTAAAAGTATTCAGCGATGGAACATCCACAACCGTTTGGGATACAGAATGCCAAAGATTCACAACCCTTTGAGCAAAGTAATTCCCCCTGTTTCAGGCTTTGCTAGAATTAATCTCTGGAGAGTATCTGGGGAAAAGTGCATGATATTGAAATGAAGGTGGGCACTGGTGTGGGAGCTGTGCTGTTGCTCTGACCATTTACAAAGTGTTAAAGTTCAGAAATAAAAGAAAGGCTTGCATTTATGTTACACTTTCCATAACCGCGAGTCATTCCAAAGCACTTTAATTAAAGCCGGGAGACTTTAATTTCCCAAACATAGATTGGAATATCCCTAGGGTAAGGGGTTTGGATGGAGAAGAGTTCGTTAGGTGTGTTCAGGAGGGTTTCCTGACACAGCATGTGGACAAGCCTACAAGAGGAGAGGCTGTACTTGATCTGATACTGACCAATGAACCTGGACAGGTGTCAGATCTCTCGGTGGGAGAGCATCTTGGGGATAGCGATCATAACTCTATCTCCTTTAGGCTTGCATTGGAAAAAGAGAGGATCAGGCAAGCCAGGAAAGTGTTTATATGGAGTAAGGGGAAATATGAAGACATTAGACAGCAAATTAGAGGAGTAAATTGGAAGGAGGTATTCTCGGGGAATTGTACTGAAGAGAGGTGGCAGTTTTTCAAGGAATGTCTGTCTAGAGTTCTACAGGACAACGTTCCGAGCAGACAGGGAGGAGTTGGTCGGTTAAAGGAACCGTGGTGCACGAAATCTGTGCGGGACCTAGTCGAGAAGAAAAGGAAAGCGTACAAAAGGCTCAGAGAGCTTGGCGAAGATAGGGATTTAGAAGAGTATGCGGCTTGTAGGAAGGGACTAAAGAAGGAAATTAGGAGAGTCAGAAGGGGTCACGAGAAGGCCCTGGCAGGTAGGATTAAGGAGAACCCTAAGGTGTTCTATAAGTATATGAAGAGTAAAAGGAAGAGACGTGACGGAATAGGGCCTATAAAAGGTGAAGGCGGGATAGTCTGTACGGAACCAGTAGAAATGGCAGAGGTGCTCAATGAGTATTTTGCCTCGGTTTTCACAGAGGAGAAGGACCTGGGTGGATGTACTGTGGGCGTGCGGTGGACTGAAAGGATGAAGTATTTGGACTTTAAGAAAGAGGTTGTGCTGGAATCTTTGAATGGCATCAAGATAGATAAGTCGCCGGGACCGGATGGGATGTACCCCAGGTTACTGTGGGAGGCGAGGGAAGAGATTGCAGAGCCTCTGGCGATGATCTTTGCGTCGTCGATGGAGACGGGAGAGGTGCTGGAGGATTGCGGATGTGGTTCCTAGTATCAAGAAGGGGAATAGGGATAGCCCAGGTAATTACCGACCAGTGAGTCTAACCTCAGTGGTTGGTAAACTGATGGAGAAGATCCTGAGGGACAGGATATATGAGCATTTAGAGAGGTTTAGTATGCTCAAGAATACTCAGCATGGCTTTGTCAAGGGCAGATCGTGCCTTACGAGCCTGGTGGAGTTCTTCGAAAATGTGACTAAACACATTGACGAAGGGAAGGCGGTAGATGTGGTTTGTATGGATTTTAGCAAGGCGTTCGATAAGGTCCCCCATGCAAGGCTTCTAGAAAAAGTGAGAGGGCATGGGATACAGGGGGCTGCTGCCCGGTGGATCCAGAACTGGCTTGCCCAAAGGAAGAACTCCCGCAGCCTCATTCGCCTGATGAATTCCTCTGTGTCCGCTGCGAGACTGATGGGGTCTAAAAGGCCCAAAGGAGGCAGAGAGTGGGTATAGATGGGTCTTTTTCTAAATGGAGGTCGGTCACCAGTGGTGTGCCCCAGGGATCTGTTCTGGGACCCTTGCTGTTTGTCATTTTCATAAATGACCTGGATGAGGAAGCGGAGGGATGGGTTGGTAAGTTTGCCGACGACACGAAGCTTGGTGGGGTTGTGGATAGTCTGGAGGGATGTCAGAAGTTACAGAGGGACATAGATAGGATGCAAGACTAGGCGGACAAGTGGCAGATGGACTTCAACCCAGATAAATGCGCCGTGGTCCATTTTGGTAGGTCAAATGGGATGAAGGAGTACAATATAAAGGGAAAGACTCTTAGTACTGTAGAGGTTCAGAAGGACCTTGGGGTCTGGGTCCATAGGACTCTAAAATCGGCCCCGCAGGTGGAGGAGGTGGTTAAGAAGCCGTATGGTGTGCTGGCCTTTATCAATCGAGGGATTGAGTTTAGGAGTCCGGGGATAATGATGCAGCTATATAAGACCCTCGTCAGACCCCACTTGGAGTACTGTGCTCAGTTCTGGTCACCTCACTATAGGAAGGATGTGGAAAAGATTGAAAGGGTGCAGAGGAGATTTACAAGGATGTTGCCTGGATTGAGTGGCATGCCTTATGAGGATAGACTGAGGGAGCTTGGTCTTTTTTCCTTGGAGAGACGAAGGATGAGAGGAGACCTAATAGAGGTGTATAAGATGTTGAGAGGCATAGATCGGGTGGACTCTCAGAGGCTTTTTCCCAGGGTGGAAATGGCTGCTATGAGAGGACACAGGTTTAAGGTGCTGGGGGGTAGGTACAGGGGAGATGTTTGGGGTAAGTTTTTCACACAGAGGGTGGTGGGCGAGTGGAATCGGCTGCCGTCAGTCGTGGTGGAGGCGAACTCAATAGGGTCTTTTAAGAGACTCCTGGATGAGTACATGGGACTTAATAGGATGGAGGGTTATAGGTAGGTCTAGAAGGTAGGGACGTGTTCGGCACAACTTGTGGGCCGAAGGGCCTGTTTGTGCTGTAGTTTTTCTATGTTTCTATACAACCAATGAAATACTTTTGAAGAGTAGTCAGTGTAATGTAGGAAATGCAGCAGCCAATTTGTGTACATCGAGATCCCACAAGCTGCAGTGAATTCCATCATGTGGAGATGCCGACATTGGACTGGGGTAAACACAGTAAGAAGTTTAACAACACCAGGTTAAAGTCCAACAGGTTTATTTGGTAGCACAAGCTTAAACCTGCTGGACTCTAACCTGGTGTTGTGAGACTTCTTACTGTGAATTCCATGGCCAGGTGACCCGCTTTGTGTTGGCCGAGAGATAAATGTTGGTCAGGACACTGAAAGAACTCCTTGCTCTTCTTCATATCAACTCGAGAGGTTTAACAGCAATTCTAACAATGCAACATAAGGAAGGTTTTCTTTAATGTGTTGGGCTAGAGAAAAAATACATTGTTATGTGGAACTCATATTACTTTACACGATTCATTCTTCAATTGCCACTCGACAGAGAGCCGTATAAGAGTTTCTTTTCAGAAACTCCAACTATTTTTTTGAAAATATATAAATATCTCACCTGGAGCGCAGAGAGCTGTACTCTCCAGGTAACTGTGGCAACGATCCTTGTGCTCTTCAAGGGAGCTACGCTGTTTATAACTGCGTCCACAGAAGCTACACTTGTAGGGCTTATCAACTGTAATGAGAACATGCAAAGAGTGAGTCATTTCACAGGAATACAAGGTAAACACATGCGAGTATAAGAGCTGTTATTAGCAGCAATATTTTTAAGATCTCGTCAGTTAACAAAAAAAATAAGTGTAAATACTAATTGTGGTATATATAACGGTCGCCTGTTTATGTTAATAAAAATATCACAGAGAGAATTAAGTGTGACATCCAAACACAACCACTTGTGAGCCTCTGACTTACATTCAAGAGGCAAGAGTCTAATATGTTGAAGTTAGTGTTCGCTCGGTTCAATGGCAGCTTCACAAGGCCAGAACCATAATCATTTGGCCAATATCTTTTCAATCAGCAAACTTGCCATTTCAGCAAAACTTCTTCATTTGTCTTTATATCAGATTTCTCATCATTTGGACTCTGGGACCCAGATGTCCATGAGCGAGCTGCCAACCTTTAAATTTTTTAACCCACTCTCACTAAATCTGTCCGTCCAACTTTATCCAGAATATTTTTTGTTAATTGCGACATTTATTACAACCCCCCCCCCCCCCCCAGGCTGCCCTGAGAAGGTGTCCGTTGTAATTCATGTCCATATTGGGATGGTGCTTTTGAAGTGGTGATGTGTCCCTAACATGTTGCCCACAGGCAAGTACACAAGGCAAATAGAGTGCAAAAAGATCATCTTTAATCCAGAAACTTTCAAAACCACTTAATTCCCTTTCATTGTAGTTTATGCCTGTTTTGGAACAAGAGGAGGAGGCCATTCAGCCTCTTTAGTTGTTCTACTGTTCAGTTAGGTCATGGCTGATTGATATCTCAGCTCTTATCTACCCGCTTTAGCTCAATGTCTCAAGACATCCTTACCCAACAACATTCCATTAATGGAAAGCAAGTTCCAGATTTATACTCCTGATTGGATGGTAGGTTATTTCCTGATTTTATTCCTAAATATTGCATTTACTCACTAATAACAGACACAGTAGAATATCTAGTTCACTGTTGTAGATGGAAAGAATTTAGTTGCTGTGAGATATTAGGAAGTACCTTATTTGCAAAGCAATTTTGTCCAACTTGTCTATGTTCCAAGTAGTTGTGTATCACCAGTGCAAGCCCATTGGGCTGAACGGCCTATCTCTACACTGCAACAATCTATAATTATGCAGTCTTATCCGTCGATCAGGGAAAAGGCAACTTAAAGACCAGTTCTGGAAATTATTTCCTCACAAAACGAGGGTATCCTGGCAGTTTGTAAAGACATTTATAGCAAGCTCACTGAAGAGACTAACTTATACTTTTGACCTTTGATCCTTCTGATGACATCACATGACAATGTTCCCCTCTCATTTGGGATAATCAGACTTTCTCTTGTGCCAGGTAATAGGATGGTCGCCTCATTACAGGAAGGATGTGGAAAAGATTGAAAGGGTGCAGAGGAGATTTACAAGGATGTTGCCTGGATTGAGTGGCATGTCTTATGAGGATAGGCTGAGGGAGCTCGGTCTTTTCTCCTTGGAGAGATGTAGGATGAGAGGAGACCTAATAGAGGTATATAAGATGTTGAGAGGCATAGATCGGGTGGGCTCTCAAAGGCTTTTTCCCAGGGCTGAAATGTCTGCTACGAGGGGACACAGGTTTAAGGTGCTGGGGGGTAGGTACAGGGGAAATGTTAGGGGGACGTTTTTCACACAGAGGGTGGTGGGCGAGTGGAATCGGCTGCCGTCAGTGGGGGTGGTGGAGGCAAACTCAATAGGGTCTTTTATGAGACTCCTGGATGAGTACATGGGACTTAATAGGATGGAGGGTTATAGGTAGGCCTAGAAGGTAGGGATATGTTCGGCACAACTTGTGGGGCCGAAGGGCCTGTTTTGTGCTTTAGTTTTTCTATGTTTATATGTCCCAATACATTCTCATCAATGACCACACAAGTTTGGAATTCAGCACTGTTTTGCTGGGAAGGTGGTGGCATAATGTCACTGGACTAGTAGTCCAGAAGGCCCAGGCTACTACAGGTTACAATCCCATCATACTAGGGTGGGTCTGCAGCAGGTGTGGGGGAACCAACATGTGTGTAAACCTGATGGAGCTCGTCCTCACCAATCTCTCTGTCCATGAAAGTATCGGTCGTAGAGACCATCACACAGACTTGTGAAGTCAAAGTCCTGTCTTCCCAATGAGGATACTCGCCATTGTGTTGTGTGGCACTATCATTGTGCTAAATGGGATCGATTTTGAATATATCTAGCAACTCAAAACTGAGCATCCATGAAGCATTGTGGGCCATCAACACCAGCAGAATTGTATCCACCCATAATCTGTCACCTCAGGCCTTTACATATCCCCCACTGTACTATCCTCATTAAGCTAAGCTCAATGAAGAGCTAAGCTCAATGAGAGTAAAAAGGGCATGCCAAGAGCAACACCGGCTGTCAACCTGGTGAAGATACAACACAGGACTACTTGCATGCCAAACAGCTATAGCAGCATGAAATAGACAGAGCTAAGCAATCCAACAACCAACAGAACAGATCTAAGCTCTGAGTCCTGCCATATCCAGTTGTGAATTGTGGTCAACGATTAAACAACAAGGAGACAAAGTTTCACAAATATCCCTATTCATGATGGGAGAACCCAGCACATCAATACAATGGAAAAGGCTGAAGCATTTACAACCATCTTCAGCCAAAAGTGCCGAGTGGATAATCCATCTCAGCCTCCTCCTGAGGTTCCCAGCATCAAAGTCGCCAGTCTGCATTCAATTTGATTCACTCTAAGTGAAGGCACTGGGTACTGCAAAGGCTATGGACCTTGACAACTTTCTGACAACAGTATTGAAGCCAAAATTAGCTGCGTCCCTACCCAAGCTATTCCAGTACAGCTACAAAACTGGCATCTACCTGGCAATATGGAAAATTGCCCAGTCCACAGAAAGCAGGAAAATCCAACAAGACCAATTACTGTCCCATTAATTTACTCTTGATCATCCGAAAAATGTTGGAAGGGATTGTCAACAGTGCTATCATGCACCGTTACTCAGTAAGAACCTGCTCACTGACGCCCAGCTTGATTATCAGATCAGAGCCTTGAGCCAAGTCCTGATCTCAAGTTTCTAGTCTGACTAAGATTGGATGTTTGAAGTGAATCTTGCTGGCTTGTACAGTTGTGTGTTTAAGAGTCCTGTGGTTTCAAATTATCTGTGTGAGTTGATAAGGCTGAAATCTATCACATAAGAGGGCTGACTTACTACTAAAAGGTTTCCTTTTACTGCAAGTATCAGTGGAATCAGAATGAAAGCGTCCCAACATGGATGTAATTCAGCACAATTAGAGGGCTGGATGGAACCTATGTGTGTCACATACAAGCAAAGTTTCACATCTCTACCAGCAATTCCTTTTGCTACATTAACCACAACTTAAAAAATTAAACAGAGAGCTCATTCAGGACAAGTACCACACCACAGTGAACATGCTGTTGGGGACATTTCCATGTACCAAGCTGCACTTGCAGATTGCCACATCGTCAAAATGGCAATTTGCAGACAATTCAAATGGGGACACAGCATATCTCAGTATAACAATATTAAAACAATATAATGGTTGATCAATGATAATGATGTGCATTGGTCATGGACAAAAGGCCAACTGACAGTCCCCAACTCCTGTTTCATCTGCCAGCTCATCATCTTATTCTTCAGTCAGCCATTCTTTAATTTGAGAAACACAGATAAAGAACATCACTGAAGTAAAAGGTCCAGTGTGACTGACAGCACCGAGGAGAAACCGATATAAACTACTCCTTACAGGAAGGGTTGTGCAAGACTGTACATTGGAAGAACATAAGAAATAGGAGCAAGGGTAGGCCATTCAGCCCTTCTAGCCTGTTAAACCATTCAATGGGATCATGGCTGATTTTCTATTTTCAGACCATTTTCCTGCACTAGCCCCGTATCCCTTAATGTTTTTAATATCTTGACCATACTCAATGACTGCGCCCCGACAGCCCTCTGGGGCAGAAGATTCCAAAGATTCACCACCCTCTGAGTGAAGACATTCCTCCCAATCTCAGTCCTAAATGGCCTGTCCCTTATTCAGAGACTGGTTCTCCTGATTCTAGACCTCCAGCTAGGGAAACATACCTTTTTGAGCCCTGTAAGAATTCTGCACTCTTCGTTGAGATTGCCACTCATTCTTCTTAACTCCAGAGAATAAAGACCCAGTGTATTTAATCGTTCCTCTTAGAGCAATCCCTCCATCCCAGGAATTAATTTAGTGAACCTCTGTTGTTCTCTCTGGATGGCAAGTATATCGTTCCTTACATAAGGAGATAAAAACTATACATAATACTCCAGGTGATCTCTCACCAAAGTTTTATACAACAGCAGTAAAACATCTCCTATACTCAAATCCTCTTGCAAAAGGCCAACATACCACTGACATTCTTGATTGCTTGCTGTATCTGCATGTCAACTTTCAATGACTCATGAACAAAGACACCCAAATTCCTTTGAAATTTAACACTTTCCAGCCTCTCACTCTTTAAGAACTACTCCTTCCTCTTCTTCCAACCAAAGTGGATAACCTCTCCTTTCTCCACATTGTATTCCATTTGCCACATTTTTGCCCACCCACTCAGCATCTCCAAGTCCCTTTGAAGCATCTTTGCATTCTCCTCACAACTCACACTTCCAGCTAGTTTTGTGTCATTTGCAAACTTGGAAATATGGGCAGGATTCTCCTGTCCCGCTACAGTGAACGGAGATGTGGCTGAGTGCCAAATTTTCCGTCCACTCTGGCAGTGGGGCATGACTGGCTGGAGCATTCAGCTATTACAAAGAACAAAGAAAATTACAGCACAGGAACAGGCCCTTCAGCCCTCCAAGCCTGCACCGACCATGCTCCCGACTTAACTAAAACCCCCTACCCTTCCGGGGACCATATCCCTCTATTCCCATCCTATTCATGTATTTGTCAAGACGCCCCTTAAAAGTCACTACCGTATCCGCTTCCAGTACCTCTCCCGGCAACGAGTTCCAGGCACCCACCGCTCTCTGTAAAAAACCTGCCTCGTACATTTCCTTTAAAACTTGCCCCTCGCACCTTAAACCTATGCCCCCTAGTAATTGACTCTTCCACCCTGGGAAAAAGCTTCTGACTATCCACTCTGTCCATGCCTCTCATAATCAGACATCTATCAGGTCCCCCCTCAACCTCCATCGCTCCAGTGAGAACAAATCAAGTTTCTCCAACCTCTCCTGAAGGTAATGCCCTCCATACCAGGCAACATCCTGGTAAATCTTTTCTGTACCCTCTCCAAAGCCTCCACATCCTTCTGGTAGCGTGGCGACCAGAATTGAACACTATATTCCAAGTGCGGTCTAACTAAAGTTCTATAAAGCTGCAACATGACTTGCCAATTTTTAAACTCAATACCCCGGCCAATGAAGGCAAGCATGCCGTATGCCTTCTTGACTACCTTCTCCACCTGCATTGCCACTTTCAGTGACCTGTGTACCTGTACACCCAGATCCCTTTGCCTATCAATACTCTTAAGGGTTCTGCCATTTACTGTATATTTCCTATCTGTATTAGACCTTCCAAAATGCATTACCTCACATTTGTCCGGATTAAACTCCATCTGACATCTCTCCGCCCAAGTCTCCAACTGATCTATATCCTGCTGTATCCTCTGATGGTCCTCATCACTATCCGCAAATCAACCAAGCTTTGTGTTGTCCGCAAACTTACTAATCAATCCAGTTACATTTTCCTCCAAATCATTTATATATATTACAAACAGCAAAGGTCCCAGCACTGATCCCTGAGGAACACCACTTGTCACAGCCCTCCATTCAGAAACGCACCCTTCCACTGCTACCCTCTGTCTTCTTTGACTGAGCCAGTTTTGTATCCATCTTGCCACCTCACCTCTGATCCCATGCGACTTCACCTTCTGCACCAGTCTGCCATGAGGAACCTTGTCAAAGGCCTTACTGAAGTCCATGTAGACAACATCCACTGCCCTACCCTCATCAATCATCTTCATCACTTCCTCGAAAAACTCGATCAAGTTCGTGAGACACGACCTCCCCTTCACAAAACCATGTTGCCTCTCGCTAATACGTCCACTTATTTCCAAGTGGGAATAAATCCTGTCTCGAAGAATCCTCTCCAATAATTTCCCTACCACTGATGTAAGGCTCACCGGCCTGTAATTACCTGGATTATTCTTGCTACCCTTCTTAAACAAAGGAACAACATTGGCTTTTCTCCAATCCTCTGGGACCTCCCCTGTAGCCAGTGAGGATACAAAGAATTCTCTCAAGACCCCAGCAATTTCCTCCCTTGCCTCTCTCAGTATTCTGGGGTATATCCCATCAGGCCCTGGGGACCTGTCTGCTTTAATATTTCTCAAGAACCCCAATACCTCCTCCTTTTTGATCTCAACATGACTCAAACTATCTACACATCCTTTCCCAGACTCATCATCCACCAAGTCCTTCTCTTTGGTGAATACTGATGCAAAGTACTCATTTAATACCTCACCATTACCTTTAGTCCCCAAATCCAAATCATTGATATACATTGTACAGTTTTGGGGCCCAAACACTGAACATTGCCATACTTCACTAGTCAGTCAGCCAACCTGAAAATGACCTATTTATTCCTAATCTCTATTTTCTGTCCATTAACCAGTTCTTAATCCATCCCATTATGTTCCTCCAATTCCATGTGCTCCAATTTTGTTTACCAACCTTCTGTGTGAGATCTTGTCAAAAACTTTCTGAAAATCTAAATATACCACATTTACCGGTCCCCCCTTATCTATCCTGCTGGTTACATCCTCAAAAAACTCCAACTGATTTGTTAAACATAATTTTCCTTTTCTACTCCATGTTGACTCTATCCAATCTCCAAGTGTCCTTTTATTATATTCTTCATTATAGTTTCTAGCATTTTTCATATTCCTGATGTCAGATTAACAGGTCTGTAGTTCCTCATTTTCTCTCCCCGTCCTTAATGAGGTTATATTTGCTCATTTCCAATCTACAGGAACCACTCCAGAGTCTACCGAATTTTGAAAGATTGCCACCAATGTATCGCCTATCTCTGCAGCAACCCCTTTCAACACTCTGGGATGTAGATCAGCAGGTCCAGGGGATTTATATCTTGTACTTTTTTAAACTAATATTAATAGCTTGCCATTCCTCGTTTACACTGTTCCTTGATTATTTCTGGGATGTTTTTAGTACTTTCCTCCCTGGAGACAGATGCAATTTGCTTAGTTTCTCTGTTATTTCCTTATTCCTCATCAGAAATTCTTCTGACTCCGCTTGCAATGAGCCCATATTTGTTTTTGCTAATCTGTTCCTTTTTACATATCTATAGAAGCTTTTACAGTCTGGTTTAACGCTAGTTTACACTCAAATTCTATTTTCCCTTTCTTAATATTTTTCTTGATTCTGCTTTGCAGAATTCTGAAATACTCCCAATTCTTCAGCCTTTTTGGCCAACTTTATACGCCTCTTCCTTTGATCTAATACAATCCTTGATTTGTTTTGTTCGCCATGATTGGAACACTTGCTTTTTTTTTGCATTATTGGAATGATCTTTGTTGCAAGCTATGGTTTAAATGTTAGCCATTGCCTGTTTACTTTCATACCTGTTTCCCAAACAGCAAAAGCTAACTTGCCCCTCATACTTTCCTAGATTTAGAACTTTAGTCTCTGATTGAATTACATCACTTTCAAACTAGTGTAAAATTCCATCGTATTATGACCACGTTTTCCCAAAGGATTCTTTACAAGATGATCAATTAACCTTTTTTTTCATTGCACAATACTAGATCTAAAACAACCCATAGTTAGGTTATCAACGCACTACTATAGAAAACCATCTTGCATACATTCCAAGAATTCGTCCATTATTACTATTTAGGTTCATGCAGTCTATTTGCAGATTGAAATTCCTCCATTCCTGTATTACCCTTGTTGCACACACCTCTACTTTCCTGATGTACACTGTGATTTACATTATCACTGCAGTTTGGTGGCCCATAAACAACTCCCACCAATGTTTTCTAACCCTTGCTGTTTCTTATTTCCACTGATTACATGTATTGATCTTTAGGACAAAGGTCATCTCTCGTGACAGTACCGATGCCCTCCTAATTAACAGAGCTACCCCACCACTTTTTTGCCAATTTCTGTCCTTCCTGAATGTCACATACCCTTCGATATTCAGGTCTCAGCTTTGCATTCCTTGTAGTCGTGTGTCTGCAATGGCTATCTATGAATCTGAATTATCTGATTTGTTGCAAATATCGCTAGCACGCAGATACGGAGCCATTAATTCAGTACTTTTACTGTTTTTGTAAACCCTGGCCTTATCCACTGGCACGCTCTTAAGTTTGCACTCACTGTTCCTTGCTGCCACACTGATTACCTTCATAGCTGCCTTGATCTATTGCTTTGTCATTTCCCTTTAATTTACTCAACCTTCCCCAGCATGGTTCCTTCTTCCTTTATTTAGCTAGCATTCAAAAATATGAAATATGGCAGTTAGGGCAGTGGTATGCTCCTCCTGCCAGATGTGGGAAATCAGGGAGCAATCATGTCTCCCTGACAATTTTGTCTGCAAGAAGTGTGTCCAGCTGCAGCTCCTCACAGACCGCCATTGTTCGGTTGGAGCGGCAGCTGGACACACTGTGGAGCATACAGGAGGCAGAGAATGTGATAGAGACTAGTTACAGGGAGGTTGGCACACCACAGGTTCAGTCGGGTAGATGGGTGACTGCCAGGGGAGACAGGCAGGTAGTGCAGGAGTCTCCTGTGGCTATTCCCCTTTCAAATAGATATACTGTTTTGGATACTGTTGGGATAGCCTCTCAGGAGAAAATACCAGCAGCAGCCAGGCCTGTGGCACCACAACTGGTTCTGCTGTAGAGTCGGGCAAGAAGCAAGTGAGCAGTAGTAATAGGGGACTCGCTAATTAGAGGCACAGACAGGCGTTTCTGTGGCCGCGATCGAGACTGCAGGATGGTGTGTTGCTTCCTTGTTGCCAGGGTCAAGAACGTCTCTGAGTGGTTGCAGGACATTCTTATGGGGAGGGTGAGCAGCCAGAGGTCGTTGTACATATTAGTACCAACAACATAGGTAGGAAAAGGGATGAGGTCCTGAAGTGTGAATATAGTGAGTTAGGCAGCCCTGTCTACGTCCTTCATTATGCGATTTGCAGGATTCCCGCACGATTCAGATGAAGTCTGTCCCAACACTACAGCCCCCACTTTCCCTAGTACTGGTGCCAGTGACCCACAAGCCAGAACCCATGTCCACCACACCAGCCTTTGAGCCACACATTAATCTCTCTAATTTTATTTACGGTATGCCAACGAACACGTGGCTCAGGCAAAGGGATTACTACATTTGAGGATCTGCTTTCTGGATCTTAATTTAGTGACTAGTTCCTCATCCTCGCTATGGAGCACCACTTTCCTAGTTCTATCTGGTTGGTATTTACATGGACCATGACAGCTGGATCTTCACCGTCCTACTGCAAATTTCTCTCCAGCCCTGAGCAGATGATTTGACCCCTAACATCGAGCAGACAGCACAGCCCTCTGGACTCTTGCTCCTGGCTGCAAAGAATGGTGTCTATCTCCCTGACTATACTGCCCTCTACTATCACTACAGTTCTTTTAACTCCCCTACTTGAATGGTTTCCTGTGCCAGGTACCATGGTCAAGATGCTCATCTGCATTGAGGCCTCACTCTTTCCCATACTGTGATGATAGTAGGCAGTTGCTATAGAAATATATAGGCTTTATGCTTCTGTAGAATGTTTAAAATTTCAGCTTTATTCTACAGGCAGTCTGAAAAACATTTCGCGCAAGGGTTGTAAAAGCAAATTAATAACTCATTTCAGCTAGGAATTTGTTACTTTGATAGTTAGTGGACTTATGTTTACACAAAAGATTTCTTGGAAAGCTTATTAAAAGGGTCATGTGATAATGTGGCTAATATGCAGTGCTGGGTCTGTAGCAGGGAGAAAGAAGCTTTTGCAGTTTTAGATTTGCAATTGCAGGTCTGCTGAAGTCAGAGGCAATGTACAGGCTGTTCCTGAGAATTCACTCTCTCTCCACAAAATCTCTCTTTGAAAGCTTTGTGGCTGTTAACACAACATATAGCAAATATGCCCGGGTTTGCGATCTGTGTTTATTTAAAAGTGATGTTGATCTATGCATGAATGGGGTTTATTTGGAACTGGAACAGTGATAAGCTAGAAAGTAAAGTTGCTTTCTTCAATTTTTAAATATTGTTCAACTGTTAATGGTTAAGCTGCTTCATTTGTTAGCGTTATATTTAAATTGTGCTATTAAATAAAGTTTGTTTTACTATAAAAGATCCCCACTTTGTCAGTGGAATCACTCCTGCAGAGAAATAGCCTATTCTCACATTCATGCCAAAAGGAAAAATTGTTGGGTCTGCTCTGGCTCCTTGGGGTTCTGGTCCAGCACCCTAACAATACAAATTTCAAAAGTTTCAGCCTTGCTGGTCAATCCCCCCATCTCAATTCCCTTACCTACCTGTCTCACAGTCACATCTTCCTGTCCCTGACCACTGACCAAATCCGATGGCCCTAATTTAAGCAATGCCACTGCCTTCTGGAACGAAGGTAACTTTCTGCCTCCCTGGTGGTTACAATGGCTGCAGCTCAGCCTCCAGCTCAATAACTCTGAGCCTAAGCTCCTCCAGCCAAAGTCACTTACTGTGGATGCAGTTGCCATGGATTGCAGTGACATCCAAGAGTTCCATCATGTTGGAGCCATGACACGTCATCAACCCTGCCAGCTTCATAGTGTTAATTAAATAAATGTACTCAGTTAATTTCTGTTTACCTTTGTCACCAAACGTCCTCACTCATCAAACTCTCAACCAGGTGCATTCAAAATAGTACACAGTGCAGACTTCCCTGCACTATGCTTCCTCCCTTACTCACCCTGAGACCTTTGTCCATCCTAGCCTCTTCCTGGGTGCATTACCAGCAGCAGCCACTGCTCTCAGTGGCGCTACCGGCCTCTGATTGGCCACCCGTTCTCAGTGGGCGGGATTTCAGTAATTTCCTACGAGAAAGGGGTTCAATTCTAAATATTTCGCTGAAGGCCTGCTGTGCAATACAGGGTGGAAAACCTCTCTCCTGCATATGCAAATTTAAGATATTTTTAAAAACTGACCCTTCTCTTCAGGAACCACAGAGAGAGCTGCTCCTTCTTTCTATTTCCAAAGCCCAAACGCTTCAGAGCCACTCCAGACCGTCCTGCCACCAGCTACCTCTGGAAACCCCACCGGAGTCAGCACAGGGGACGTTAGGCAGGTACAAAGTCAAACGCTCTCACTTAAAGTTTATTTATTAGTCACAAGTAGGCTTACATTAACACTCCAGTGAAGTTACTGTGAAAATTCCGTTAAGGCCTGATGTTTACTCAATATGGAAAATCTGGCATAGAGGTACATTTTAGAAACTGATTAAAGGTTTTATTCCCTACATTGTCCTTACCTGCCCATAAGCAGCAGCTGGCCGTGCAAACCGACACCCTTGAGGGCAGACCAATTACAGCCGGCCAGCCTCACCAAGGTTATTTTCAGGATTACAGTGAATTAGACTGCCTTCCAGCACCTCACTGTCCACTATTTTGTGACCTTGCATCTTTGAGGCATTCCTACCTTTAGCTAGGACAACTATTGACGGCCCTCAGTCATCAGACACTTCTACCAAACCCCACGCACACAGGTATGTGTGCTTATTTTTATTAAATTAAAATACTACACAGAATAATAAGAAATCCTGCATGAGCTAATGCAGCTAAAAAATGAGTTATGCCTTTAATTAGTTTTTACCATGCTGCTGTTGTACCTCTCTTCAGAATTGCGACAGTGTGCCTATATAGTGGAGCATGAGGGCATCATACAGGATTCACAAGGATAACCAGCTCCAGTCCCTCTCCTGAATGCAGCAGGGTCACTCCACTGTCTGCCTGGAAAGGCCCGAGGATCTTTGCAATAATTTTCACTGCAAATTGCTTCCCCAGAGGCTGGGGCAAGAGATGTTTTAAAATAAGGTATCTGGTTCAGATTGAAAGCCAGATTGTCCACTATTAAACTGGATGAATAGTTAACAATCTTCAATATAACCTTAAAACCTAGGTACGCATTCAATCTGTGAGGTAGATTTTACGTCCTGTGCTTAACCTGAAGATGCTCTGTCCAAGCACTGGTGTGAGTCGGAACATAGTTTCTCCTGATATGGCCAATCTGGCACCAATCCAAGATAGTGGCCATTGCCAAGCCACGGAGACGACTCAATGATTGATGCAAGGTACTTGAACACCTTCTGCTAAACAGACTGACTGAGTCCCATCCTGAAAGCAGTGATGTACCCTCAAAAGGCAGGTTGCTGCAGACAGCAACTGCTCCAACAGGTCCTGATACTGCATTCACAAATTGGGCTGGTTTTCAAGAAGGCCTGAAGACAGAAACCATCTTTGTTGAATTATCCTACGCGTGTGGCAGTGTGGCGCACAGGCATACTATAAAAACTCCCCAAAATCTTCTGCTGTGTGAAAACCCTACAACAAGCTACACACCTTGGAGATCAAATCAGCCGCCCACATTTAACCAACAGGCTCCCACAGGGTTCAGTCCTTGCACCAGCTCTCTTCAACATATAACACCACTGACCACAAAGTCATGGCTCTTCAGGACATTGAGAAAATGCTCACTGAAGATATCCGTCCTCTGGAAGGCTAATTCAGAAAATGGAAGCTTTGACCAAACACTGCCAAGACTGTTATTCCAGCCTCCCACTAGTTTGGACCAGGGAGCGGCACCGGCTTGGAGGGCCGAAGGGCCTGTTGCTGTGCTGTATTGTTCTTTGAATATCTCAAAGGCCAGGGAACCGCTTCATGTCCAGTTCTGTGGCTGACCACACGGTCAAATGCAAAAATACCACATCACCTTTGAACATGCATTGATCTCCCAGCAACACCTCCAGAACATTAGGGTGAAGATTAAGACAAGAATGAATCGCACACAGAAACTGGCACATACCACCTGTGGCAGCAGAGCTAACACACTACATACTGCTTTATCCTGGCTGCTCTACCTGCCGACAAACAAATGTGGTAGATATTTACCTCCAGGAAGTCCTGAAGATTATTTCTTGGACATTGAGACCAATGAAGCTCGAGTGGCTTCTTGTGCTAATATGCATGAACCTCTTGATATCCAAAGGAAAACGTCCCTCTCAAAGAACACAAGTGACTGACAGCTAGTGAAGCAATGCCATTGACACAGGACATCAAAAAATCCATACACTCATCTGAGATCCCGTAGTCCTTATTGAAATACATTCTACTCCCAACAAACTGACAACAGCTCCACCTCTCAATGGTGCACCTCTTAATTGACTGCAGAATCACCCACCACAACCTAGTAACTGATCTGAGTGGCTAAGTCCCAGGTTTCAACCTTCTACAGAACATCTGGGCAACCTCACAAATTGTGACTGTGGCAATCCCAAGTCAGATCATCGCCTCTATACTGAACCCCTGCCCTTAGAGACCTGGTGGCATCAGAACCATTCTCACTGCATCAATTGAAGCCACTGGGTGGATTGTTAACCTCGCAATTAAACTATAACTGCTTCCCTATACAAATAAAAATAAAATGCAGGATAAGGAATAAATGTAAAAACTAATGTGCGGGAATGTGTAATGTATGTGAACCTTATTGATCTTTCTGATGTGGCAAGTGGTTTAAAGCAGCACGATGAGGTCGCAAGAGGGAGGATCTGACAAATGCTAATTACTTTCAGTTGTTCATAGATGTGATAAATCTTCTGCACATGTAAATTTCACTTCAGCTAACAGCAAATGTATTGTCATTTCAGGAGAGCTTGTTTTTGCAGAGGAAGGGTGTAGTGAAATGAGAAAGCTGTTGGTTAGATTACTTGCCATTTGTAGCTTCAGTGATAGCCTTACCCTGCACATCAACTCCCACACCCACAGCCCTCCCTCTATCTCGCAATCACTCGCCACCTCAAAAACTTCTTCACTATCCGCCTCCATCCTCAACACCTTCGCCTCTTTTCCTGCCTCCAATAACACCTTCATATGCTGTAAAAAGTCGCTCCACCAACTCTCTCCTGAAGACATCCTCAAACTTCACAACTCGCCAGGGCGGAGGGGTGGAGGCAACGGTGGGGTGGAGATGGTTGGGGAATAGGGTGATGTAGGGTTGGGGAAAGGGTGGAGTCAGGGCCAGGGAGATGTGATGCTGGGAGCAGAGCTGGCTGCATTGGGTATTGAGATGTGGTGAGGTGAGAAGGGGTGAGAATGGGGTATCACAGGGTCACATATTCTGAGCTGAAAGAGAGGCTGCCAAAACATCTTTAGTTTCAAGTCATTGATCTCAGGAGCTCAAAATTAAACCTGTAGTCTGCAGAGACACATCGTCTTTCACATTAGGGTGGCACGGTGGCACAGTAGTTAGCACTGCTGCCTCACAGCGTCAGGGACCCGGGTTCAATTCCTGGCTTGGGTCACTGTCTGTGTGGAGTTTGCACATTCTCCTCGTGTCTACGTGGGTTTCCTCCGAGTGCTCCGGTTTCCTCCCACAGTCCAAAGGTGTGTGGGTTAGGTTGATTGGCCATGCTAAATTGTCCCTTCGTGTCAGGGGGACTAGCAGGGTAAATGGGCATAGGGCCTGGGTGGGATTGTGGTCAGTGCAGTCTCAATGCGCCAAATGGCTTCCTTCTGCACTGTAGGTTTTTTATGATTTCTTTCTATGCCCCAATCCATATCTGCAAGAATACTGAGCATGCCTGCACAATCAGATTTCATGCATCTCATGGTAGCAACAAGCCAGTGCGGGGGTGGAGAAGCTTCAGACATAGGTCCAAAACCAATTTTTAGTGGTCAACAATATCAGTATGAGACCCGAAACTAGACCAGATATGATGGGTCTGGTTTAAACTACCGCTAATTGGGAAGCATAACAGTCACTGCATTCTAGAAGAGTAACTCATTATATGAAACATTTTATGATGTGGCTAATGAAGCAGTAAGGTGGTAAATTAATGAAAGTCTTTAGTTTTTATTTCTGAACAAAACGTGCCACATTCAAAGGTGGTTTTGTGTTGCATTAATTGTAGCTCCATTCACAATTCTCCTGCTACGGACACGTGTTTAACTTTCTGCACAGCTGCTAGCTTTAGTATGGATATACTCTCAAACACAGCAACAAATCCAAATCCAGCTGCCTTCAGCGTTCAGTAAGATATCTTGTTAGCCAGTGCACTGTCATCAGAACATTGCTGCCAAACACCCTTTGAACTAACATTGACGAACAAATCTCTTAAAATGATAGGAACTGTGTGTGTGTGCGTGTGTGAGAGAGAAAGAGAGAGAGTGGGGCTAATAGTAAACAGAGAGTAGGCATAAATAGGTAATTTTTGGGTTGGCAGGATATACAAGTGCAGTGAATAAGTTGTGAAGATGTCATAAGGAGCCTGCAAAGGTATATAAATAGGTTAAGTGAGTGCACAAATATTCTGCACATAAAGTATAATAGGGGAAAATGTGAACTTGTCTATTTTGGCAGGAAGAATAGAAAAGCAGCATATTATTTAAATGAAGATTGTAGAACTTGGGGGTACAGAGGGATCTGGGTGTCCTTGTACATGAATCATAAAAAGTTAGTTTGCAGGCACAGAAAGTGATTAGGATGGCAACTCGAATGTTGTCATTTATTGCAAGGGGGTGGATTATAAAAGTAGGGATCTTTTGCTTCGTTGGATAGGGCTTTGGTGAGATCACGCCCAGAATACTTCGTACAGCTTTAGTTTCCTTATGTAAGAAAGGACATAATTGCATCGGAAGCAGTTCAGAGAATGTTCACTCAAACCAATTCTTGGGATTAGGGGGTTATTTTATGAGGGAAGGTTGGGCAGATTGGGCCTGTATCCATAGGAGTTTAGAAGATTAAGAGATGATCTTCTTGAAATACATAAAATCCTCAAGGGACTCAACAGAATGGAGGCGGAGAAGACTTTTCCCTTTGTGGGAGAGACTAGGACAAGAGTACACAGTTTAAAAATAATGGGCCTCCGATTTAAGATGGACGTAAGGAGAAGTTTTTCTCTCAGAGGGTCATGAATCTTTGGAATTCCCTTTCCCGAGAGCAGTGGAGGCAGGGTCATTGAAATTTTAAGGCAGAGGGGGATAGATTCTTTACTAACAGGGGGTCAAAAGGTGATGAGGATAGTCAGAAAAGTAGTGTTGAAGCCACAAGTAGGACGTCTTGTTGAAGTTGTACAAGACATTAACAGCACTGGTCAATCTATTATAGAAAGGATGTTATTAAACTAGAAAGAGTGCAGAAAAGATTTACTAGGATGCTACCGGGACTTGATGGTTTGAGTTACAAGGAGAGGCTGGATAGACAGGAACTTTTTTCCCTGGAGTGTAGGAGGCTTAGGGGTGATCTTATAGAGGTCTATAAAATAATGAGGTCTATAAAGTAATGAGGGGCATAGATAAGATAGATAGTCAACATATTTTCCCTGGTTTGAGTTACAAGGAGAGGCTGGATAGACTGGAACTTTTTTCCCTGGAGTGTAGGAGGCTTAGGGGTGATCTTATAGAGGTCCATAAAATAATGAGGTCTATAAAATAATGAGGGGCATAGATAAGGTAGATAGTCAACATATTTTCCCAAAGATAGGGGAGTCTAAAACTAGAGGGCATAGGTTGAAGGTGAGAGGAGAGAGATACAAAAGGGTCCAGGGGTTTTTTCACACAGAGGGTGGTGAGTGTCTGGAACAAGCTGCCAGAGGTAGTACTAAAGGCGGGTACAATTTTGTCTTTTAAAAAGCATTTAGACAGTTACATGGGTAAGATGGGTATAGAGGGATATGGGCCAAAGGTGGCAATTGGGACTAGTTTAGAGGTTAAAAAAAGGGTGGCATGGACAAGTTGGGCAGAAGGGCCTGTTTCCATGCTATAAACCTCTATGATGCAAGATCAGCCATGACCTTATTGAATAGTGCAGCAGGCTCAAGGGTTGTAATGGTTCACTCCTGTTACTAATTTGCATGTTTGTTGCACCATGTTTGTATTAAGAAAAAAAATGGTAAAATTCAAAATTGAGAAGGTTCCCAAAGGGAAAGGGTAAATCATTATTTTCTACTTGTATGAATGCAGTGCTTTTTTGTATCATTTTAATGACATATATTCTTTGAAAAGATTCAAAATACTAACATGGTGTAGCACTAACTCCTGATCCCAGCCCCTTTGGTGAGCACAGAATGAAGGGAATAGTTTTACACATTTCTGTCGTACACAGCTCACTGCCAGCTGGAGGGCCTCAGAATACAAGCATTAGCTTGGGTCAGGGAATGGTGTGTAGTTGTGAGGATCAAAAAGGAGGAAATTATTATTGCATAAATGGTGGAGGAGGAGGTAACTGTACTGCTGTTATATTGTTAATCACCCACACATTACAGTACGTGCTTTTGTTGTGTAGGTGACAATGTGAAACTTTCCGCTGTGCCGATGAGGCGATGAATCAATAATAACACAGCTATAAATTGCTAAACCGAGAAGCTGGCAGCAACAAAGTGAGCCAGATTTGAAAATTGTTCAGTCTCATTGGTACATGACTAATAAATATATTTGGACTGGGCATGGGAACTTCAGTTACAAGGACAGTTTGGAAACATTAGAACTGTTCTCTTGGTAGTGAGAAGACTAAGAGGTAAGTGACCTCATGGTGGTTTCAGATGATGAGAGGATTCGGTAGAGCAGACAGAGACAAACTATTGCCTCTGCTGAATGGGTCAATAAGCAGAGATAATCAGTTTAAAATCACTGGGAAAAGATGTCAAGGTGAAGTGAAGAGAAATTTTCCGAGAGTTATGGATATCTAGAATGTTCTACCTGGAAAGGTAGTGGAAGCTGATTCTACGAATAACTTTAAAAGGGAGTTGGATAGATACTTGACAGAATTATCGAATGATTACTACACAGGAAATTATTCTGTGAGAGTGACTCTGTAGTCCTACTCTCCTGCTTTTTCCCCGTAACCCTGCAAATCTTTTCTCTTCAGATAACTACAGAGCTCACTTATGAAAGCCACAATTGAATCTGCGCCCACCACACTCTCAGGCAGTGTATTCCAAATCGTAACCACTCCCCATATTAAAAAGTTTTCCCACATGTCAGCTTCGGCTCTCTTGCCAATCACTGTACGTGGTGTCCTCTTGTTCTCGAGCTTTCCACCAATGGGAACAATTTCTCCCCATCTACTCTGTTCAGACACCTCATGGTTCTGAACAATTATATCAAATCTCTTCTCAACATCCTCTTCTCTAGGGAGAATAACCCCAGATTCTCCAAACTATCCACATCATCATCCTCTGAACCATTCTTGCAAATATTTTCTACACATATGGACGAACAAATTAGGAGCAGGAGGAGGCCACTCAGCCCCTCAAACTGTCTCCACCATTCAATAAAATCATGGCTGATCTGATTGTAACCTAAAGTATATTTATTAGTGTCACAAGTAGGCTTACATTAACACTGCAATGAAGTTACTGTGAAAATCCCCTCAACCCCACATTCCTGCTGACTGCCCTGATAATCTTTCACCCCTTGCTTATCAAGAATCTATCTAGTTCCGCAGGGGCCCGTGTTTGGACCACAACTTTTCACTTTATAAGTCAATGATCTAGATGAAGGAACTGAGGGCATTGTGGTTACGTTTACAGATGATACAACGATAGGTGGAGGGACAGGTGGTATTGAGGCAGGGAGGCTGCAGAAGGACTTGGACAGGTTAAGAGAGTGGGTAAAGAAGTGACAGATGGAATATAAAGTGAGAAAGTGTGAGGTTACGCACTTTGGTAGGAAGAAGAGGCATAGACTATTTTCTAAATGGAGAGAGAATTCAGAAATCAGAAGCGCAAAGGGACTTGGGAGTCCTAGTTCAGGATTCTCTGAAGGTTAATGTGCAGGTTCAGTCGGCAATTAGGAAGGCAAATGCAATGTTAGCATTCATTTCAAGACGACTAGAATACAAAAGCAGTGATGTACTGCTGAGGCTCTATAAGGCTCTGATCCAACCACATTTGGAATATTGTGAGCAATTTTGGGCCCCGTATCTAAGGAACGATGTGCTGGCCTTGGAGAGGATCCAGAAGAGGTACACAAGAATGATCCCGGGAATGAAAAGCTTGACGCATGAGGAGCATTTGAGGACTCTGGGGCCCGATTTTACCATCGTGTCGCGCCCGTTTTCAGGCTCGAAAACTTGGTAAAGTCGGGCGTGAGGCGATTAGCACGATCCGCACCCACGTCTGCGTAGATGCCCACTTTACCAAAGCCCAAAAATGGCCGCGATCCGAACCGCACCCGAAACGGGCGCAACGGCCTGCATGCATTTAAATTGAATTAATGGGCTGCTCGCCCAACTTTACCAGCATTTCCCTCTTTACCATCGCGTTCGCCCATCCAGATTCGGTGCGAAACAAGAGTTGCTCGGCAAAGGTCTGTTTCGGGTGCTCCAGCTTCTGAAGAGGTAAGTTCAGAGCTTCCAACGGCTCTCTGACTCAGATCGGTGGTGGGGGGAGGGGGAGGCGGGCCAGATCATTCTTTGGTGAGGGGGGGAGGTGGAGAGGAGGAAGGCCAGATCGTTCTATTGGGGGGTGGAGGGGCAGGAGCGATGTGCGTTTTTCAAATTTGTTTCTCACTGCACATGCGCAGTTCAAAGCTCCAATTGAAGCAGCAGCGTTTCAGGCGTGATAAGCCCCGCCCACAGCACGATTCAGACTCGCGATTATTTTCAGGCTGAGTGCTAATGGGGGCATCTGAAAGCAGGTTTCCAAGTCGGATCTGAATTGTGCCCAGATTCAGCACTTAGAATCAAAATGGTAAAATCAAGCCCTGGGTCTGTACTCATAGAACATAGAACAGTACAGCACAGAACAGGCCCTTCGGCCCACGATGTTGTGCCGAGCTTTATCTGAAACCAAGATCAAGCTATCCCACTCCCTATCATCCTGGTGTGCTCCATGTGCCTATCCAATAACCGCTTAAATGTTCCTAAAGTGTCTGACTCCACTATCACTGCAGGCAGTCCATTCCACACCCCAACCACTCTCTGCGTAAAGAACCTACCTCTGATATCCGTCCTGTATCTCCCACCACGAACCCTATAGTTATGCCCCCTTGTAATAGCTCCATCCACCCGAGGAAATAGTCTTTGAACGTTCACTCTATCTATCCCCTTCATCATTTTATACACCTCTATTAAGTCTCCCCTCAGCCTCCTCCGCTCCAGAGAGAACAGCCCTAGCTCCCTCAACCTTTCCTCATATGACCTATCCTCCAAACCAGGCAGCATCCTGGTAAATCTCCTCTGCACTCTTTCCAGCGCTTCCACATCCTTCTTATAGTGAGGTGACCAGAACTGCACACAATATTCCAAATGTGGTCTCACCAAGGTCCTGTACAGTTGCAGCATAACCCCACGGCTCTTAAACTCCAACCCCCTGTTAATAAAAGCTAACACACTATAGGCCTTCTTCACAGCTCTATCCACTTGACTGGCAACCTTTAGAGATCTGTGGATATGGACCCCAAGATCTCTCTGTTCCTCCACAGTCTTCAGAACCCTACCTTTGACCCTGTAATCCACATTTAAATTTGTCCTACCAAAATGAATCACCTCACATTTATCAGGGTTAAACTCCATTTGCCATTTTTCAGCCCAGCTTTGCATCCTATCTATGTCTCTTTGCAGCCTACAACAGCCCTCCACCTCATCCACTACTCCACCAATCTTGGTGTCATCAGCAAATTTACTGATCCACCCTTCAGCCCCCTCCTCTAAGTCATTAATAAAAATCACAAAGAGCGGAGGACCAACTCGACGGGAGTTTAAAAGGATGAAGGGGGATCTCATTGAAACATACAGAATACTGAAAGGCTGGATAGAGTGGACGTGGAGAAGATGTTTCCACTAGTAGGATAGACTAGGATCTGAGGGCACAGCCTTTAGAACCATGATGAGGAGGAATTTATTCAGCCACAGGGTGGTGAATCTGTGGAATTCATTGCCACAGAGGGCTGTGGAGGCCAAGTCTTTGAGTGTACTTAAGACGGAGATAGATTGGTTCTTGTTTGATAAGGGGATCAAAGGTTACGGGAAAAAGGCAGGAGAATGGGGCTGAGATACTTAGCAGCCATGATCAAATGGTGGCGGAGACTCGATGGGCCAAATGGCCTAATTCTACTCCTATATCTTATGATCTAATGGCCCTCTGAAATGTCCTGGCAAGCTACTTAGTTCAAGGGGAGTTAGGGATTGACAATAAATGCTGTCCTATCTAGAGACACCCACATCCCCTGAACTAATAAAAACGTCTCCCTACTTTTGTATTCAATTCTTCTCACAATAAATGATTACATTCTATCAGTTTTCCTAATCTTTTGCAATTCGTACATCCAAATCCCTCTGCATTTTAGAGCTCTGCAATCTCTCACCATTTAGATAATACTTTTTTTATTTTTCCTGCCAAATTGGACAACTTCACATTTTCCCACATTTGCTAGATCTTCACTCACTCACTTCACCTATCTATATTCATCCTTATGTCCTCTTCACAACTCACTCTCCTACCTATTTTTGTGTCATCAGCAAATTTGGTAACTACCTCTTCAATTGCTTCATCCAAGTCATTCATACTCTCTCCAACGCCTTCATATCCTTTCCAAAGCATGCTGCCAAGAATTGGACATAATACTCTAGCTGAAGCTGTACTAGTATTTTATAAAGGTTTAAAGTTTATTTATTATTATCACAAGTAAGCTTACATTAACACTTAACAATTAAGTTACTGTGAAAATCCCCTAGTCGCCACACTCCGGTGCCTGTTCAGGTACACTGAGGGAGAATTTAGCACGGCCAATGCATCTAACCAGCACATCTTTCGGACTGTGGGAGGAAACCGGAGCACCCGGAGGAAACCCACGCAGACACGGAGAGAACATGCAAACTCCACAGACAGTGACACGAAATCGACAGGAATCGAACCTGGGTCTCTGGCGCTGTGAGGCAGCAGTGCTTACCACTGTGCCACCATAACCATAACTTCCTTGCTTTTGTACTTTATATCTCTATTCACAAAGCCTGAGATTGCCAATGTATCATTAACCATTTTCTCAACCTGCCCTTCCACCTTCAATGATTTGTACTTTTAGTTCCAGGTCCCTTTGCTCCTTCACCTCAAAAATTGCCTCACCTTGTTCTTCCTATGAAAAAGTATTACTTTACACTTTTTCAGTCACTTGTTTGCCCATTCCACCAGCCTATCTAAGTTCTCTTGAAGTCTGTCATGATCCTTGTCAAAGTTCACAATACTTCCAGGCTTTGTGTCATGTGGAACTTGAGAGGTTTCTGGACAAAAAGCATCACCACATCTCTTTCAAAGAGCTAGTACAGACATGATGATGGGCTGAGTGCCCTCTTTCTGTGCTGTGAGTCTCTATTATTCTCTAAGTTGGGTCTTAGTTTTCTTCATCATTACTGAGGTTTTCACTGCTGCAGAGTCCCATTTCAACAAGAACTCTGAAGGGATGTTTCACATCTTATTTGAATAGTCAAATGCCTTCATTTGTCTTGAATGATTTACTCCTTTAAAATAGCTTTGCTTTAGTTTTTAACAGAATGTCTCCAGGTCAGGTAGTTATAGCATCAACAATGTAGCTGCCATACCCACCAGTTGTGAGCAACAGAAGTAGACAGAACTGGACTGCACTTCCATCTAGCTCCATTACTAAACTGGCAGTTACATTTTTATTTACTATTTATGCAGCTCTGTTAAGGCATTTATCATTTGCGGCACGGTGGCACAGTGGGTAGCACTGTTGTCTCATCGCACCAGAGACCCAGGTTCAATTCCGGCCTCGGGTCACTGTCTGTGTGGAGTTTGCACATTCTCCCAGTGTCTGCGTGGGTTTCCTCCGGGTGCTCCAGTTTCCTCCCACGGTCCGAAAGATGAGCGGGTTAGGTGGATTGGCCATTGTAAATTGACCCTTAGTGTCAGGGGGATTAGTAGATGTGTGGGGTTACGGCATTAGGGCCTGGGTGGTATTGTGGTCAGTGCAGACTCGATGGGCCTAATTCTGTACTGTAGAGACTCCATGATTCTGTGTAGAAGTATATTTTCTGGAATGGACGGTGGAGGGGGGAACTTCTCTCTATTGCTTCCCATTTCTGCTTTTACACTCTATTCAGTCAGGAATGTATGACGAGCTGCCTTTTCCACTGTCCCTTCTGACCTGCCCCAAGCTAATAGATGGAAATTGTGCAGTTATCTGAAGCTATTCTGCCCAAAGAAAAGGGAGCAGGAATATTAACTGGAATTAAATTAGTGAAAAATCCAATCATTGTTATCAATGATAATGATAATCTACAGCTCAGAAACAGGTCATTCAGACAGACTGAAATAAAAGGAAAATACTGCGGACAATGGAAATCTGAAATTAAAAATCCGACAGGTCTGGCAGCATCTCTGGAGAGAGAAACAGAGCGACATTTCAAGTCCGTATGACTTTTTTCCGGGTATTCTTCATTTGAACACTCTGGGCTACACAGCGTTAATGCCCCACAAGCTGCCTCCTTCCTAGAATAGAAATCATAGAAACCCTATAGTGCAGAAGGAGGCCATTCGGCCCATCGAGTCTGCACCAACCCACAATCCCACCCAGGCCCTACCCCCACATATTTACCCGCTAATCCCTCTAACCTACGCATCTCAGGACACTAAGGGGCAATTTTTAACCTGGCCAATCAACCTAACCCGCACATCTTTGGACTGTGGGAGGAAACCGGAGCACCCGGAGGAAACCCACGCAGACACGAGGAGAATGTGCAAACTCCACACAGACAGTGACCCGAGCCGGGAATCGAACCCTGGACCCTGGAGCTGTGAAGCAGCAGTGCTAACCACTGTGCCACCGTGCCACCCACACATGTCCTTTCATTCCACTTTCCCTCATATGTTTATTTAGTTCTAATAGGTTTAGGCAGATGAGATTTAATGTTTACTGTCTTTAGCCAATGGTTACGGACCGTGTCTCAGATTCCCTTACAGAAAACATTTGTTGTAATCGAGATGCCTGTGGTTTAACAGACAGATGTTAGTGCAGATCCCAGTGAACAATGCTCCTTTCGTCTTAGAGACCATTGAAATTACTGTACTTTATTCTCAAACTACTCCACCCATGTGATCAGTTTTGCTTTAGCAGGAATTCAGCCTCACCCTGCCCAGCGAGGTACCACTGTGTCCCCACTCAAAGATACCACATAAAGAAGTGGTCACATCTCTTGTCAACAAACTGAATCCTGATCAAAAGAGACATTTCAGTGCTCCAATTTCAATTGAGTTTGATTACATTCTTTCCAATGATATTCATATAAAACTACTTATTTTGTTGACAAAGGAATAGTGTGAATATACAAACATTATAGAAGCAGTATAGATATAGGGACATTGTGGATATGGGAGCTTTAAAGGAACCAAGGAACAGACATGACTGGAAAATTTCAGTTATCCCTGCATCGGCAACTTTTTGAGGAACTGAATTCCAGTTGATCACGTTGCATTTTGTGAAAAGTGCTTCCTGGTTTATCCTGCATCGCCCTAACACTAATTTTTAAAGTTATTCTGCCTTGCTCTGGACTCCCCCACCAGAGGAAATAGTTTCTCTACCACACTGAATCCTTTAATCAGTCTAAAGTAGTTAATTAGATCACCCTTCAACCTTCTAAACTCAAAGGAATTAAAAGCAAGTTCATGCAATCTGTCCTTTTCATACAATTTAATCCTTTTAGCTCTGAGGGACAGGATGTATGCACATTTGGAGGAAAATGGACTAGTTAGTGACAGGCAGCATGGTTTGTACAGGGAAGGTCATGTCTCAACAACTTGATTGAGTTTTTTGAAGAGGCGACAAAGATATTTTATGAGGGAAGGGCTGTGGATATAATTTATATGGACTTTAGTAAGGCATTTGACAAGATCCCACATGGCAGACTGGGACAAAAACTAAAATCACTTGGGATTCAGGGTGGGCTGGCTAGATGGATACAGAACTGGCTTGATTATAGAGAGACAGTAGCGGTGGAAGGGTGTTTTTCAGAATGGAGATCTGTAGCTAGTGGTGTTCCGCAGGGATCAGTGCTGGGACCTCTGTTGTTTATAGTATATATAAATGATCTGGAGGAAAATGTGGGGGGACCGATTAGTAAGTTTGCAGATGACACAAAGATTGGTGGAGTTGCTGATAGTGCCAGGATTATTAGAGGATATAACAGGATAGAGATAGATTGGAGACTTGAGCACAGAAATGGCAGATGGAGTTTAATCCGGACAAATGTGAGGTGATGCATCTTGGGGGATCAAATTTAGATGTGAGTTAATACTGTAAATGGCAGAACCCTTAGGGACATTAACATACAGAGGGATCTGGGCTATATGTCCACAGTTTCCTAAAAGTGGCAACACAGGTGGCCAAGGTGATTAAGAAGGCAGATGGCATCCTTGCCTTCAATGGCTGGAGCATTGAGTACAAAAGTTAGCAAATCATGTTGCAGCTATTTATAAAGCCTTGGTTCGGCTGCATTTGGAGTATTGCGTGCAGTTCTGGTCACCACATTATCAGAAGGATGTGGAGGCTTTGGAGAGAGTGGAAAGAAGGTTCACCAGGCTGTTACCTGGTCTTGAGGGCATTGGCTATGAGGAGAGGTTGAATAAACTAGGATTGTTTTCACTGCAAAGACGGAGGCTGAGGGGAGACCAGATAGAATTACATGATAAAATTATGAGAGGCATAGACAGGCGGGATAGTCAGAGGCTTTTCCCCAGGGTGGAAGTGTCAATTACAAGGGGGGCTCAGGTTCAAGATGAGCGGGGTAAAGTTTAAGGGAGTTGTGTGGGAAAAGTTTTTCACGCAGAGAGTGGTGGGTGCCTGGAACGCGCTGCCAGAGGAGGTGGTGGAAACAGGCACATTAGCAACATTTAAGAGGCATCTGGATGGGAACGTGAATAGGGAGGGAATAGAGGGATTCGGACCGAGTAAGGGCAGAAAAGTTTTTTTAGCTTTGTTAGGGCATCATGATTGGCATGGGCTTGGAGGGCCGAAGGGCCTGTTCCTGTGCTGCACTTTTCTTTGTTCCATAACACTTGCGAGTCTGTTGCACTCCCTTTAAAGCTAATCTATCCTCCCTGAAGGATGGTGCCAGAATTTGAATGAGATCTGATCAAGTTTTGTGTGACTGAAATATAACTGCCAATTTTGAATTTCAATCTCTTTGAGATGAAGGCAAATATTCCTTTTGATTGCTTTTGTATTTGTGAATGAGCTTTTGTTTACATGGACATTGTTGAATAAAATACATTTTTTATCAGTCTTGCGTGCATCAGGAGGTACACCGGATACCCATGTACAAGGAAATCAACAAATTTATCATATATGAGAAGACAGTGCTGATTGGTTGGCATGTGGACTGATTGGTTGAGATGTTGTCATGGAGAATGCACTAGTTGATCGTGACTGACAGTTAACTGCCGAAAACTGTTTAAAATTTTGTTCAGGCAGCTTGACACTGATTGGTCAAAGCATTGCCCTAAGGAATGAACCAGCAAATGGCTGCCACTTATTTTATTTAGCTGAAACAGGCACCATTTTATTTCTGTCTGCAAAAAACAGGGCCCTGTGTATTAATATATGTAGCTTCCAGTACACACAAATGTACCACATTGAAAGCACGATTGACAATCTAAAATTGGTTGTCAGCGTAATTCTTAGCACAAACCCTAATGCAAATGTTGTCCAATCACAGAGTCACATCTAATGTTGGACACTGTGTTTTGAGATTTGAAGCACGGACTAGTTGGGTACGGTCTGCACCTTGTCCATTGCGAACAGCGGAAGGGACATGCTGTTTGATATGATGCCATATTCTTTGAGATGTCCAGCCTACATACCTAGCATCACACTGGCACTGAAATTCATATACCATATTACTCATCTTTTGGTTTAACGGCAGCATCCTGTTAGTAGGGGATACTATTTGTGTTGTTACTGCAAAACAGTGGCACAAAACAGCTTCACCTGCTGCTTTTCAGAGCTGAAAGTGACAGCCCTTCGTCCTGTTCACGTGTTTCCAGCACAAAATGATATGCTCAGGATAGACGCTATCCTGCAGGGTGCCTTTGATGTCCCCTCGTCAACATCTAGCGTGCATGGTGAACATTAGAACATAAAAAAACAGAGCAGGAATAGGTCATCTGGCCCCTCGAGCCTGCTCCGCCATTCAATAAGATCATGGCTGATCTTTTCGTGGACTCAGCTCCACTTACCCACCCGCTCACCATAACCCTTAATTCCTTTACTGTTCAAAATCTATATATTTTTTCCTTAAAAACATTCAACTGCTTCATTGGGCAGGGAATTCCACAGATTCCAATGAGTATAGTCCCAGTCTACTCAGTCTCTCCTCACGGCACGGTAGCACAGTGGTTAGCACTGCTGCTTCACAGCTCCAGGGTCCCGGGTTCGATTCCCGGCTCAGGTCGCTGTCTGTGTGGAGTTTGCACATTCTCCTCGTGTCTGCGTGGGTTTCCTCCGGGTGCTCCGGTTTCCTCCCACAGTCCAAAGATGTGCGGGTTAGGTTGATTGGCCAGGTTAAAAATTGCCCCTTAGAGTCCTGAGATGCGTAGGTTAGTGGGATTAGCGGGTAAATATGTGGGGGTAGGGCCTGGGTGGGATTGTGGTCGGTGCAGACTCGATGGGCCGAATGGCCTCCTTCTGCACTGTAGGGTTTCTATGATTTCTATGATTTCTATAAGCCAACCCTCTCAACTCTGGAATCAACCCAGTGAATCTCCTCTGCACCCCCTCCAGTGCCAGTATATCCTTTCTTCAGTAAGGAGGACAAAACTGTACACAGTACTCCAGGTGTGGCCTCACCAGCACCTTATACAGCTGCAACATAACCTCCCTGTTTTTAAACTCCATCCCTCTAGCAATGAAGGACAAAATTCCATTTGCCTTCTTAATTACCTGCTGCACCTGCAAACCAACTCCTTGAGATTCCTGCACAAGGACACCCAGGTCCCTCTGCACAGCAGCATGCTGCAATTTTTTACCATTTAAATAATAGTCCATCATGCTCTCATTCCTGTCAAAATGGATGACCTCACATTTACCAACATTGTGCTCCATCTGCCAGACCCTCGCCCACTCGCTTAAACTATCTATATCCCTCTACAGACTTTCAGTGTCACACTTTGCTCTACCACTCATTTTAGTGTCATCTGTGAATTTTGATACATTACATTGGTCCCCAACTCCAAATCATCTATGCAAATCGTAAACAATTGCGGTCCCAACACTGATCCCTGAGGCACACCACTAGTCACTGATCGCCAACCAGAAAAACAACAGGTTACCCTACTCTTTGCTTTCTGTTAGTTAACCAATCCTCTATCCATGCTAATACATTACCCGTAACACCGTACACCTTTATCACAAGTAGGCTTACATTAACACCACAGTGAAGTTACTGTGAAAATTCCCTAGTTGCTATACACCTTTATCTTATGTAGCAGTCTTTGGTGCGGCACCTTGTCAAATGCCTTCTGGAAATCCAGATATGCCGCCATATTCTTTGAGGACATTACGAGCACCAGTTACCCGTTGCTCGTAATGTCCTCAAAGAATTCCAGTAAATTGGTTAAACATGACTTGCTTTTCATGAGCAAATAGCTTGGGCCTTATTCATAAGTGGCTGATGAGGCAAATCTTATAGCGACTTTTAAAAAAAGTTTATTTATTAGTGTCACAAGTAGGCTTACATTAACACCACAGTGAAGTTACTGTGAAAATTCCCTAGTTGCTATACTCCGGCGCCTGTGTCTTTCAGACTGTGGGACGAAACTGGAGCACCCAGAGGAAACCCACACAGACAAGGGGAGAACATGCAGACTCCGCACAGAGTCTTATATGTCCTAAGAATGCAAGAGGGAAGATTTCACCAAAAATGTCCCTTTTTCAGCAATACTCAAGCTCTGTGATTCTGTACCATGAAATGATTATTTGCGTGGACATCAAAATCTCTTTGCTCCTTATGTTTCTAGTTCACACCATTAATCAAATATTTAAGTCCGTCTTCCTCAGATACATTTCCCCATATGGACTCTATCGACCATAGTTTTGTCCACTTGCTTTATCTGTCTATGCGCCTTTGTAACTTCCTGCTTCCACCTCACAAATTATTGTGCCACCTGGTTTAGTGTCAACTGAAAATCTGGATTTGTAACTCCAAACAACTTGAATGCACAGGTAATAAAGTCCTAAAGTTACAAATGCTGCAAATTCTATCTGTGCGGAGCCTGCACATTCTCCCCGTGTCTGCGTGGGTTTCCCCCGGGTGCTCCGGTTTCCTCCCACAGTCCAAAGGCGTGCAGGTTAAGTTAATTGGCCATGCTAAATTGCCCCTAGTGTCAAGGGAATTAGCAGGTTAATATATCGGGTTACGGGGATAGGGCCTGGGTGGATTGTGGTCGGTGCAGACTCAATGGGCCGAATGGCCTCCTTCTGCACTGTAGGGATTTTATGAAATTAATTTACTGAAGCTGGAATTATGGACAATTTACTGTGATTAGAAACATTCTTATTGATAAGAAAACATTAAATGTTAAAATTACTTCTGAAAGAGTACTTCAATTAAGATAAAATCATTAGTATCATAGAATCCCTACAGTGCAGGAGGTAGCCATTTGGTCCATCAAGCGTACACCAACTCTCTTGGTGGGGACACAGTGGTGTCAATTGGGCAGGGAGATGCTCAATTTCTGCTAAAGCAAAACTGATCATGTGGGTGGAGTGGTTTGAGAAAGAGCATCTTACAGGGAGATCATGGACCTTGTGGGGGTTGTCACAGTTACGTATAATACAGATTGGCCCTTCTTCAGCGATTCATGGAAAATTATTTATTGATTTGGCATAGATTTATAGGAAATGGATTACTGGTAAGTACTGATGGGTAAGAGATAGGTCATTGATAGGGTGTAGATTGCTCTGTCATCAAATTTGTCTGTTAAGTATTAATGTCAGTGTCATGTAAAGCAAACTGTTTCTTCCAACTCGACAAAGTTTCATAGAATCTTGGCTAAATCTTGGGAACTGACAGTGGCTGGTGGATATAAATCAACAGATACTTGTTAGAGGAATTATGTAAGGTGAGGGTTGTAATAAGTCAGATACCCCAAGTATTGCTGTTGAGACCACAATTGGTTTTAATTTAATTCAATGGCTTACATTGAGAAGCTCAAAGCAAATTAGTCAAATTTGTAGATGATACCAAACTAGAAAAACTAATGGAATTGGCAGCGACATCTCAGAAGTTACAGAATGATTTGAAATAAGTAAATAGATAGAAACATAACAGGTGAAAGTTAATACAAACACATGTAAAGTATCACACATAGAATAATGGCTAATACTCCATGAATGGCGTTGAAGGGTAAAGCTGAAAGATATCTCGGAGTTTTAGTGTACTCAACACACAACATAGCCAAAAAAATGCAGCACCAACCAACAAAGCCAACAGAACGTTAAGCTCCACACAAGTCAGAGTGTCACGATCAAAAGTGTACAGCGTGTGCTCACACTGCATTGAGGTGCAGATTCGGCATCAAGGCAAAAGCGAGAAGTCCAAGAGTTGGAGGTAGTGCAAAGATGGACCATGAGCCTGATTCATTGTGATAGAGGGGTTAAGCTCTGAGGAAGAAATTGAGGAACTGTTCAGTGGTGTCTGAGAGATATCCTTACAGGAACAAGGAGGACTAGAAAGATTATGGAAAAGATACATCAGAAAACTACATTAAATTACTTGAATAGGACAAGGGGACAATTCGAACTAACATAGAGGCAAAATTATTTGATTTGATTTATTATTGTCACATGTATTAAAATACAGTGAAAAGTATTGTTTCTTGCACACTATACAGACAAAGCATACTGTTCATAGAGAAGGAAACGAGAGAGTGCAGAATGTAGTGTTACAGTCATAGCTAGGGTGTAGAGAAAGATCAACTTAATGCAAGGTAAGTCCATTCAAAAGTCTCACAACAGCAGGGAAGAAGCTGTTCTTGAGTCGGTTGGTACGTGACCTCAGACTTTTGTATCTTTTTCCCAACGGAAGAAGGTGGAAGAGAGAGAATGTCCGGGGTGCGTGGGGTCCTTAATTATGCTGGCTGCTTTGCCGAGGCAACGGGAAGTGTAGACAGAGTCAATGGATGGGAGACTGGTTTGTGTGATGGATTGGGCTACATTCACGACCTTTTGTAGTTCCTTGCAGTCTTGGGCAGAGCAGGAGCCATACCAATTAGGAGCTAATTAGGCTAAATGTCAGGAGTTTCCTCTTCACAAGAAAAGTGATCACTACATGGAAATGGTTTGCAGTTGGTCTATTGCAAGTGAAAGCCATGAAGTAATTTAAGAGCAATTGGATGCTACACAGGGAACAACCAAAAGGTTTTCCAGACGGGACGAATCATAATGGTCTTCCTCATCTATAATTAACATGCGACGTCAGCTTGAACATACTGAGATAACTTAGTAACTTTGAAATGTTCAAAGTCGTTCTAAATATAAGGTGCAGAATGTTTGAGCCTAGCCCACTGGCGGGATCTTCTGGTTCCACCTAAGCCAATGAACTTTTGAATGGCTCGCTGCATTTTCTAGTCCCACCCCCACCAGAACAGGGCTATAAAATTCCACCTGTGGACTAGTTGAATGGTAGTGAGGGTTTACTGCAGCAAAATGCAAATTAAGTTACTGTGAAAAGGTGAAACTAAATATATTGATGGTACATTGAATATTTGACTTTCACACTATTTCCTGCCTTGTTACTTCCGATGAGTCCTAATCTAAAGTTTAAAGTTAAAGTTTATTTATTAGTCACAGGTAAGGCTTACATTAACACTGCAATGAAGTTATTGTGTAATTCCTCTAGTTGCCACACTCCGGCACCTGTTTGGGTCAATGCACCGAACTAGCACGCCTTTCAGAATGTGGGAGGAAACCGGAGCACCCAGAGGAAACCCACGCAGATATGGGAAGAATGTGCAAATTCAACACAGACAGTGACGCAAGCCGGGAATTGAACTCGGGTCCCTGGCGCTGTGAGGCAGCAGTGCTAACCACCGTGTTACCGTAATTTATATTAGCATGTTGCAAGCAATCATGGCAGACAGATACGTTAACAAGAAAATCACTGAAACTTACTGTTTTTACAAACAGTTTACATTTCTTCTTGAAATTATAATTTTATAGGTATGAAATAGTTCGATTTGCTTCCGGCCTATTTCCTCAAATGAAGCTTGCATGCAAATCATGACCTTTACTCATACTTCTTGGAAGCTGATCTGAAACAATGTAAAAAATTTTGATGACACTAAATAGTTGAATTCACTGATTGACTTACTGGAATGTGTACGCAGGTGACCTGACAGAGCATCTCTGCGTCGACAGGCGTAATTACAGAGGTGACATTTGAAGGGCTTTTCACCAGTGTGAAGTTTTATGTGGCGCAGAAGATTTCCTTTCTGAGTAAAGGATGCTCCACACTGGTTACAGTGAAAGGGGCGCTCACCTGCAAAAGTAAGAGATACCATTAATGATTTAAGAAATTCACCCATATTACAAACTCACACATTCATGTAATATTTTGGGAGGCAAATTGTAACACATGTTTGAAGTGATCTCTTGCGCTAGAGTGTTGCTTCAGAAACAAAGCACTAACAAACATGAGAGAAAGCATTTGTTGGCCAGTAGCAATGGGCACTTTCAGCACTTCACACTCCTGGCAGTACACCCGCCATGATTTTCCACCTGTTCATTGTTAACATGCAGAAAACCATCATGAACATGTGCTTGAGCTCTCAACACATGACCTGGAGATGAGTCTCTGTGCAAGAATGTGAGTGTGTAAAATTAACCCTGATGAATTTATTTCAGAGTGCTGGTGATGATCAGGAACATGGAGTTGATGCTGATCAATATGAACTGTAACGACAATAAAAGATTGTAGCCTTGGGCCAGGATTTCATGCTGACTCCCTCTGTTTATGCCACATGTGAATGGGTGTCTCTTCAGGGTCATGTTAATGTTCACTGATGGACAAATGGAATTTTAATGTGGAAATCCAATTTGTTGGGCATGAGAAAAACAAACCAATAGCCTCATTCTTCCCAACTCTTCTCTTTAATAATCCACATAATTCCAACAGCAAAGCATCAACACTATGGTTATCCTGAAAATTACTAATGGTGGGTGCCCCAGAAAACTGTTTTGTTTCACTGCAGTCAGCCTATTCATTGTGCTGACTTTTCAATAGACACAGCTAGATGGCAGAATTCTGACTGTCTGTAAGATGGGCGGCTGTGACTTGGTTCCTCAAAGCTTTGGTCAATCTTCAGATGAACTCATAATACTTGTGCCAAATGTAATACTCAACAGTACAGAGAAATTTAAACAGCTTCATCTTTGTTACAGGTGAGTTGTGATATACTGAGAAGGTACTAGGGGATGGGGGAAGTGATCGAAATTTGGATATAAATAATTTGCACAAATGCATTCCCTTTCCTGATAAAACCGCCAAAGCTTGTGTCGTTGAAATAACCAAAGCAGATATTGGTGGAAATTATATACCAACTCATGCGGGGGAGAAGAGGCACTATGTACTGCCTGAGAATGTGGTGGAGACAGGTTCAACCAAGGCGTTTAAGAAGGAATTGGGTTATTATCTAAAAACAAAGCATAACATTTATATAGATTTGCACTAAAGTGTTGCTTCAGAAACACAGACACTAACAAATATGATAAAGTGTTTGTTAGCCGGTAGCAATGGGTACTTTATTCTAACAGGGTTAGACAGGGTGGATTCAGAAAGAATGTTCCCAATGGTGGGGGAGTCCAGAGCTAGGGGTCATAGTTTGAGGATAAGGGGTAAACCTTTTAGAACTGAGGTGAGGAGAAATTTCTTCACCCAGAGGGTGGTGAATGTGTGGAATCACTACCACAGAATGCAGTTGAGGCCAAAACATTGTCTGATTTCAAGAAGAAATTAGATATAGCTCTTGGGGCTAAAGGGATCGAGGAATAGGGGGGGAAGGGGGGAATCAGGATATTGACTTTGATGATCAATGAATGGCGGAGCAGACTCGAAGGGCCGAATGGCCTCCTCCTGCTTCTGCTTTCTATATGCAGGGCTATGGGGAGAAGGCTGGGGAGTGGCACTCGGTAAATTGTTCCTTTGTACATCCTGCACAGACATGATAGGCCAAACAGCCTTCTTCTACGCCATAACCATTCAGTAATCATATTGTCAGCATTGTATAAAGAGATGTAGACTGTAGAATCTTGTTTCTTAGGCTCCCCGTGGAAACAAAAGCCAACATTTCAACATTAGTTTCCATAATGTTTCAGGCACACTGCTTTCCTTGTTAAACTTCATTTAACATTATTGTACTATCTTATTTACAAATTTATGGAACTATTATTAAATAAAGCAAAGTATAGATGCAGGGCTGGTCAGCTTGGGTTTAAGCCCCTCTGTGATTGTCAATTAGACTGCGAAGAAAATGAATGATTTATAACTTTGAAATCACTAGAAAGGAACAAATCTTTGTTTTGGGATTAATTTGAGGGGAAAATGAAGAGTGCATGTTCTGTTGTAACACACAGTTCCACTGGACAATTACATGGAAGCAGTGAACGCATCTCTGACTGGCCAATTGTGCACATGGTACAGGCAACAAACACTGGCCGATGAATTTGTCAATAAACACCCTGTTACTCGCCAAGTGGAAAAAGGACATTGATAAAGAGTACACCTTCCATTGGCTAATTGGTCCAACGTTATCCTTTAATGAGCATCTGTCATGGGATCGTACTGATAATGGGCTGCATTTTATGAGAGGGGGCAGGTGCGGGGGCTGTGTGTGTGGACTGCTCCCCACCCACTCACAATGGAAGGAAAGTTGGCCAGATAGGACTTCCGCCACTCCGTGGGAGGAAGCTCCACCTTCCATTAGTCTCAGCAGTGCAGGAATTCAGGACAGGGCAATGGTGGGACATCAGAAAGAAGCTCAAAGAAGATCAAGACTGCCCAGAATAAGTACATTGTGACGTTTTAGGCCAGGGAGAGACCCTAGCGCCTGG
Source organism: Mustelus asterias (assembly GCF_964213995.1). Lineage (NCBI taxonomy): Eukaryota > Metazoa > Chordata > Chondrichthyes > Carcharhiniformes > Triakidae > Mustelus > Mustelus asterias. The sequence continues at coordinate 110,079,938 of NC_135811.1, forward strand.
TGGGGGGGGGGGGCTGGGGAGTGCTGGGCTTTGCAGAAGAAGTTGGGGAATTATCATCTTGGGGGGTATGGTCATGGTGTGCACACAGCACGCACCGAATGAGGTGCCCCCTCTCCCACTGCCTTTTCTCATGACAGCCTTAAAAATGGCCTGCCACTGCCGGCTGACTGCCCATGCCAACTGTTTTAGAGCGTGGGCGGTCAACAGACTTGTTAGCAAACCTAATTAACCTTTAATTATTCATTTAACTGTGGCAGGGGAGCTGATTTTAGAGCCTGCCCACCCGGTGTGTAATGGGGATTGGGTTGGGGTGGGTGGGAAGGTGGCAGGCTTGCTCCCGAACTATTTACAAGGTCCCTCCTCTCCCCTCGCTGCAAACATGGCAGACGGGGCCATATAAACTGCAGACCAAAGAGTGCACCTTCCACTAATTATCGTGCAATCGCACAGCCAGGAAGCACATCTTTCACTAAAAATGACCATCTTGCACTGAGTGCCTGTGGAGAAGGACAAGGCTCGGATTCTAACCTACCCTAAGGGATCCTGCAAAGAAATACTGTTGGGTTAAAAAGAATCCTGTATTCGGGAGGTAAAACAATTACACATTAATTAACACTGAAGTGTGATATTTGTTTAAATGTTATGCATTTAAATTGGTTCCACTGTACAATGCTGAATGGATTATGGTCTTGTATTGTAAATTTAGTAACACCAATTACCAGTGTGGCTTCGCTTGTGTACCATGAGGACATTTGGCCCAACACATGACAGTCCACAGATATCACATGTCAGTTTTCCATTAGACGCTCTAATACCATCGGCTGAAGTTGATCGATGGTTCAAGTGATCCCCGTCATAGCTTTCATTCTCCAGCAGACAGCTGCTGTTGTTGGTTCCTTCATATTCTTCAATGTGTCGTCCATCCTCTCTTAGATCAAGAGCTTGCTCACTCTCATCATAATCAGGGTTTACCGCATCTGCTGTATCATAAGCAATAAAATAGCAATCAGTTCATTCTTCCAGTGAATAACATCTTGCCTCAAAAAGTACTCATATGAACACATTAGGAGCAGAAGTAGGCCTCTTGGCCCCTTGAGCCTGCTCTGCCATTCATTAAGATCGTGGCTGATCTATTTTTAACCTCAACTCCACATTTCCACTTACCCTTCCATTAAAAATATTCAAAGATCCTGCCTCCGCCAGAGCTCCAAAGACTCATGACCCTCTGACAGAAAAAAATTCTCCTCATCGCTGTCTCAAATGGATGTCTCCTTATTTTTAAACAGTGACCCCCCTCATCCTAGATTCTCCTAGAAGAGGGAACATCCTCTCCACATCCACCGTCCATACTCCTCGGGACCTTAAATGTTTCAGTCAAGTCACCTCTCACTTTTCTAAACTCCAGCGGATACAAGCCCAGCCTGTCCAATCTTTCCTCGTAAGACACACCATTCCAGGTAATGGTCTGGTAAACCTTTCCTGAAATGCTCCCAGTACATTTCCATCTTTCCTTAAGTAAACAGACAATACAGTATACAGTAGTTTCACCCTTTGTAGCCACTTTATGTTCTCTTTGCAATTTATCCTACCTACCTTTGTGTCATCAGCAAGTTTACCACACCTTTGGTCCCTTCATCCAAGTCATTTATATAAATTGTATAAGGTTGAAGTCCCAGCACACCACAGTGGCACACCACTCGTTACATCTTGTCAACCAGAAAATGACCCATTTATGCCTACTCTGTTTGCTGTTAGCCAGCCAATCTTCTACCCATGCCAAAATGATTCAGGGAGTATCACTGCAACATGAGCTTTCCCCCCCCACAATAACCTTTGATGTGGTAGCTTATCAAATGCTTTCTGGCACTCTAAGTACAGTACATCCACTGATATCCCTTTATCCACAGAACTATAATACACTGGTTAAACATGATTTCTTTCTCACAGAACCATGCTAACTCTGCCTGATTAACATGAATTTTCCAAGAGTCCTGCTATAACATCCTAAATATTAACTGCTAACATTTCCCCATGGCAGGTATTAACCTAACTGGCCTGCAATTTTCTGCTTTCATCTCCTTCCCTTTTTAAATAAAGGAGTTACATTTGCCATTTTCCAATCTAATGAAACCTTCCCCGAATCTGGACAATTTTGGAAAATTAAAACCAATACATCAACGAACCCATTAGCCACTTAGTTTTTACATTCTAGGATGACGTCCATCAGGACGTGGGGACTTGACAATTTACAATTCCAACTATTTGCTCAGTACCACTTCCCGGGTGATTGTATTTTCCTTGAGTTCCTCAGTTTCATTTACAGCTAATTCTGGGATGTCACTTGTATCCTCTACGGTGAAGACAGATGCAAAATATATGTTCATTTCATCGCCTTATTTTCCAATGTTAATTCTGCAGACTCACTTTCTATAGGACCGATGCTTAGTTTGTTAACTCTCTTTTTAATATCCAGAGACGTTTATATCCGCCTTAATATTTCTAGCTCGCTTCCCCTCGTACTCTACGCTTTCCCTCTGTAGTAATCTTTTAACTGTTCTTTGCTTTTTTTAATGTTCTGTCCAATCTTCTGACCTGCCATTCACCTTTACGCAAATACTTGAACATTTTTTAGTTTTTTAGATGGATCCTCCCCTTGGAATTTTTTTTTCTCATTGGAAAGTATCTATTCTGTGTATTCTGAAATATCCCCTTAAACCTCTGCCACTGCATCGCTACTGAACTTCCCCTTCACAGAAAATGCTGGAAAATCTCAGCAGGTCTGACAGCACCTGGGAAAAGAGAACAAAGTTAACGTTGAGGCTGGAATTTTACCGGCACACTCGCTCCGATTCCGGGGGCGGGCGAGGCTTGGAGAACGGCATTGTCCGTTGGCCTCAGGCGGGATCCTACCACCTTGGGTGGACGTGCCGGTAAAATTCCGCCCTGAGTCTGGATGACCCTCCGTCAGAGCTGAAGACAATGGAAAGTAAGATGACATTTCTTTGTTGTGGAGAGGAGGCAGGGAAGCTGCAGAAACTGGATAGAGAGCCAGTGACACAACAACAGAATATCCTGGAAAACCTCAGCAGCATGGGGTGGCTCGGTGGCACAGTGGTTAGCACTGCTGCCTCACAGCACCAGGGACCCAGGTTCAATTCCGGCCTCAGGTCACTGTCTGTGTGGAGTTTGCACGTTCTCCCCGTGTCTGCGTGGGTTTCCTCCCACAGTCCAAAGACATGCAGGTTAGGTGGATTGGTCATGGTAAATGCGTGGGGCTTGTGGGGTTAGGTCAGAGGGGAGGGCCTGGGTGGAATGATCTTTCGGAGAGTCAGTACTGATTTGATGGGATGAATGGCCTCTTTCTGCACTGTAGAGGTTCTATGGTAATCCTGTGAGTGAACATGATAGCAAATTTTCACTTGTTATCCTGATGAATCCAGGCATGTTCATTTATCTCTAGTGCAATGCATCCCGCTTTCATTTATAAGCACTGTGTTGTGTAGGTTGTATTGCTCAATGTAGTGGCACAGTGGTTAGCACTGCCGCCTCACAGCGCTAGGAACCTGGGTTCGATTCCCAGCTTGTGTCACTCTCTGTGTGGCATTTGCACATTCTCCCCATGTCTGCCACAGTCCAAAAGACGTGCTGGTTAGATGCATTGACCATGCTAAATTCTCCCTCAGTGTACCCGAGCAAGCGCCAGAGTGTGGCCACTAGGGAATTTTCACAGTAACTTCTTTGCAGTGTTAATGTACACCTACTTGTGACACTAATAAATAAACAAACTTAAAAACTTAAACTTAAAAACATTGTGGGTAGGACCCGATGAACTTGTATTTTTTGTATTTCAGTTGTTTTGGGTTATAGAATCTCTGATTAACTCCTGTTATGGTCCAGACAGACTATATATCCTGGGAAAAGACATTGTATTGTATCACTGATGCCTCCGAGGTTGCTGGGTTTGGGGGAAGCATCCTTTGGTGCCTGCCCAAAAATCCTTGGTGGTTCAACCACCATTTAACCTGTGCCAATATCCTGTATTTTTTATGGTTGAATAAGCAATGGCAGTACGTTCTGTAGCTCTGTCACCATTATCCTATGAGTTTGGCTGTGCGTTGCTAAGTCAATTGAGACCGTTGAAATGTGGTTTAAAGACGAATGCGTAAATTTCCACATCCAGAGCATAAGACAAATCTGCTTGAAATTGCAAGGGCAAAAAGAACTCTAAAAAATGACATTCAGAAAAGAAACTCAGTCGTTTGATCATTTGATCAGGCTAAAAAAAATGACACAGATCTTTTCTGGAGGGCAACGCAAAGCAGAAAGAGGGGTCGGCCTAGGCATAGCTGGAAGACAGATGTCACAGAGTGGTGAGGACAAGCTGGAGTGGATGTGTGAGAATGGGACAATGCAGACAAGTGTGACACAGATCTCCTGGTAGGAGTAGCTACAATTAGGAGAGGATGGAGCACTATAAATATTGCAATAGAACTCAATCAGATGGGATTGCATGGAAATATATATTATAAAATAAATTAAATTAAAATATTATAAAAATATGCAAAGGAGCAGAATATAATAAAATGCCAGCTGATTTTCCATGACTTTGCCTACGGACAATTTTAAAATAAATATATTGTCCAGTCGTCAAGTATGTCTCAATTTCTAATTGTTATTGACTGTAACTTGACTCAACTGGACAATCTACAACAATTTGCGTTTATATAGCACCTTTAATGTAGTCAAACATCCCAGGATGTTTCACAGGAGTATTATGAAATAAATATAACATTGAGATACTTAGGGATAAATTAAGGCAGCTTGAACAAAAAGACGTGTCTTTTTAAAATTCTTTCATGGGGTGTGGGAGTCACTGCCTTAGCCAGCATTCGTTGCTCAATCGTAATTGCCCGTGAGGAGGTGGTGGTGAGCTGCCTTCTTAAACCGCTGCAATCCATGTAGTGTAGGCACACCCACAGTGCTGTTAGGAAAGGAGTTCCAGGATTCTGATCCAGTGACGGTGAAGGAACAGTGACATAGTTCCAAGTCAAGGTGTTGTATGGCTATGACAGGAACTTCCAGCTGGTGGTGTTCCCATTCATTTACTACCTTTGTCTTTCCAGGTGGTCGAGGTAATGGTTTTGGAAAGTGCTGTCAAAGGATTCTTGGTGAGTTGCTGCAGTACATCTAGTAGATGGTGCACACGGCTGCCACTGTCTGTTGCTGGCGGAGGGAGTGAATGTTGAAAGTGGTAGATGATTTACCAATCAAGCGGGCTTTGCCCTGGAGGATTTGATTTATTATTGTCACATGTATTGGGATACAGTGAAAAGTATTGTTTCTTGCACGCTACACAGACAAAATATAGGATATAGTGTTACAGTCATAACTAGGGTGTAGAGAAAGTTCAGCTTAACATATGGTAGGTCCACTCAAAAGTCTGATGGCAGCAGGAGAAAAGCTGTCCTTGAGTCAGTTGGTACGTGACCTCAGACTTTTGTATCTCTTTCCTGATGGAAGGAGGTGGAAGAGAGAATGTCTGAGGTGCGAGGGATCCTTGATTATGCCGACTGCTTTTCCGAGGCAGCGGGAATTGCAAACGGAGTCAATGGCTGGTTTGTGTGATGCACTGAGCTATGAGGTAAGAGAAGACAGGTGGAGAGGTTTAGGGAAGGATTTCCAGAGCTCAGGGCCCAGGAAGCAGAAGGCACAGCCACCAGTCCTGGAACAATTAAAATCAGAGGGTTGTATGGCTGGAGAAGGTTAGAGAGATAGGGAAGGATAAAGCCATGGAGAGATCTGAAAACAAGGGTGATTTTTATTAATTGAGGCACTGTTTCACCAGAAGTCAATATTGTTCAGCAAGCACAGGGGCAATAGTTGGGCAGGATTTGGTCTGAGTTAGGATACAAGCAGCAGAGTATTGGATAAAATTAGTTTACTGGTGGGGTGGGAAATGGGGTGTTGGCCAGGAAAATGTTGGAATAAAAATATAGAGGTAACAAAGGTGTGGATGAGGGTTTCAGCAGCAGGAGGTAAGGCGGGGATGGAATCAGATAATAGAAGTGGAAATAGAAATCTTAGCAATGATATGGATGTGTAGTCAAAAGTTCAACTCAAGATCAAGTACGACACCAGGGTTCCAAACAGTCTTGTTCAGTCTTAATCACCAGACAGAGGGATGGAGTCAATAGCTAGGGAACTGAACTTGTAGTGGGGTCTGAAGACAATGGCTTAAGTCTTCTAATTGCTTAATGGGAGGACATTTCTGCTCATCCATATTGAACAAGTAATTTGATAGTTTAGATATAGCAGAAGGGTCAAGATCAATGATGGTGAGGAAGTTACCAATGTAAATGTGGAAAGTGATGCTGTACTTTTTGATGATGTCACTAAGAGACACCATGTAGATGAGAAAAGGACCATAAGATGTAGGCAGAAGTAAGCCATTCGACCCATCGATTCTGCTCCACCTTCAATGATATCATGACTGATAATCCTCAAATCTACTTTTCCACCTTATCCCGATAGCCCTCGATTCCCTTCCTGATTAAAAATCTGTCTATTTCAGCCTTGGACGTAGTTAATGACCCAGCCTCTATATTAAAGAATTCCACAGATTCACTGCCCTCAGACCAGAAATTTCTCCTCACCTCTGTGTTAAATGGGCTACCCTTACTCTGAGATTATGCCCTCTGGTCCTAGATTCTCCCACAAGGGGAAACAACCTCCCAGCAGCTACCTTGTCTAACTCCCTGAGAATCCTGGGTCTTAATCAGAAGCTATTGCTGCTTGTTCCAAGGTGGAAGACTTCTCAGCTTCAACACCGAGCCAGCCCACTGGGCCGAATTTACTAATTTGGGGAAATCACTACCAGGTAACTGTCTCCCAAAGTTCGGGGTTAGAACCCTCATAGGACCTCCCAACATCAGCGTCCCGACCCAAAACCCAAAGCCTTGCCCTGCGAGTCTGGCGGAGAAGCTGGATGCAGCATTTCGGAGCCAGCATCCTCACGCTGGCAACTGAAAACACAAAAGCAAAAGCAAAACATTCTGCAAGTCATTTCACAGCCTGTGAAACTGGACATAGTCCCTGACATCCTCTGTTGTTGATTTGGATGACAGGAAACACGACACCTGAATAGCATTACAATGTGATGGGCAGGAGTCCTGTAAACAAGTACAGTCCCTGAATCCGAGAAAGAACAACTTGCACTTATAAAAACTTAGGATGTTCCCAGCGCTTTACAGCCAATAGAGAGATGGGGAGACAATGGCCGAGTGGTATTATTGCTGGACTATTAATCCAGAAACTCAGCTAATGTTCTGGGGACACGGGTTCGAGTCCCGCCACAGCAGATGGTGGAATTTGAATTCAATAAAACATATCTTACTGATAACCGTGGAACCATTGTCAATTGTTGGAAAAATCCATCTGGTTCACTAATGTCCTTTAAGGAAGGAAATCTGCCGCCCTTACTTGGTCTGGCCTACATAGAAACATAGAAAAACTACAGCACAATACAGGCCCTTCAGCACACAAAGTTGTGCCGAACATGTCCTTACCTTAGCGATTACTGGGTTTACCTATAACCCTCTATCTTACTAAGTTCCATGTACTTATCTAAAAGTCTCTTAAAAGACCCTATCGAATCCGCCTCCACCACCGTTGCCGGCAGCCCATTCCACGCACCCACCACCCTCTGAGTGAAAAACTTACCCCTGACATCTCCTCTGTACCTACTCCCCAGCACCTTAAACCTGTGTCCTCTTGTGGCAACCATTTCAGCCCTGGAAAAAGCCTCTGACTATCCACTCGATCAATACCTCTCAACATCTTATACACCTCTATCAGGTCACCCCTCATCCTTCGTCTCTCCAAGGAGAAAAGGCCGAGCTCACTCAACCTATCCTGATAAGGCATTCTCCCCAATCCAGGCAACATCCTTGTAAATCTCCTCTGCACCCTTTCTATGGCTTCCACATCCTTCCTGTAATGAGGCGACCAGAACTGAGCACAGTACTTCAAGTGTGGTCTGACCAGGGTCCTATATAGCTGCAACATTATCTCCCGACTCCTAAACTCAATTCCTCGATTGATGAAGGCCAGTACACCATACGCCTTCTTAACCACAGCCTCAACCTGCACAGCTGCTTTGAGCGTCCTATGAACTCGGACCCCAAGATCCTTCTGATCTTCCACACTGCCAAGAGTCCTACCATTAATATTATATTCCGCCATCCTATTTGACCTGCCAAAATGAACCACCTCACAATTATCTGGGTTGAACTCCATCTGCCACTTCTCCGCCCAGTCTTGCATCCTATCAATGTCTCGCTGCAACTTCTGACATCCCTCCACACTATCCACAACACCTCCAACCTTTGAGTCATCAGCAAACTTACCAACCCATCCCTCCACTTCCTCATCCAGGTCATTTATAAAAATCACAAAGAGTAAGGGTCCCAGAACAGATCCCTGGGGCACTCCACTGGTGACCGACCTCCATGCAGAATATGACCCATCTATAACCACTCTTTGCCTTCTGTGGGCAAGCCAGTTCTGGATCCACAAAGCAATGTCCCCTTGGATCCCATGCCCCTCACTTTCTCAATAAGCCTTGCATGGGGCACCTTATCAAATGCCTTGCTGAAGTCCATATATACTACATCTACTGCTTTTCCTTCATCAATGTGTTTAGTCACATCCTCAAAAAATTCAATCAGGCTCGTAAGCCATGATCTGCCTTTGACAAAGCCATGCTGACTATTCTTAATCATATTATACCTCTTCAAATGTTCATAAATCCTGCCTCTCAGGATCTTCTCCATCAACTTACTAACCACTGAGGTTAGACTCACTGGTCTATAATTTCCAGGGCTATCTCTACTCCCTTTCTTGAATAAAGGAACAACATCCGCAATCCTCCAATCCTCCGGAACCTCTCCCGTCTCCATTGATGATGCAAAGATCATCGCCAGAGGCTCAGCAATCTCCTCCCTCGCCACCCACAGTAGCCTGGAGTACATCTCATCCGGTCCCGGCGACTTATATAACTTGATGCTTTTCAAAAGCTCTAACACATCCTCTTTCTTAATATCGACATGCTCAAGCTTTTCAGTCCGCTGCAAGCCTGCACTACAACCACCAAGATCCTTTTCCATAGTGAATACTGAAGTAAAGTATTCATTAAGTACCTCTGCTATTTCTTCCGGTTCCATACAAGCTTTCCCACCGTCACACTTGATAGGTCCTATTCTTTCATGTCCTATCCTCTTACTCTTCATGGGTGGCACGGCAGGACAGTGCACTGCTGCCTCACAGCGCCAGGGACCCAGGGTCGATTTCCGGCTTGGGTCACTGTCTGTGTGGAGTTTGCACATTCTTCCCATGTCTGTGTAGGTTTCCTCGAGGTACTCCGGGTTCCTCCCACAGTCCAAAGATGTGCGGGTTAGGTGGATTTGCCATGGTAAATTGCCCCTTAGTGTCAGGGGGACTAAATAGGGTAAACGCATGGTGTTATGGGGATAGGGCCTGGGTAGGATTGTCGTTGGTGCAGACTCAATGGGCCGAATGGCCTCCTTCTGCACTGTAGGGATTCTATGACTCTGCATATGACTTCAGAACACAGCAATGTGGTTGACTCTCAACTGCCCTTGGGCAACTAGGGATGGGCAATAAATGCTGGCCAGCCAGCAATGCCCATGTCCCATGAATAAAAAAAAGCATTCTGAAATATAAGCACTTGTGTGATGTAAGAAGACAAAACACACCTTTCTTGAGAAAGGATATACTGGCACTGGAGGGGGTGCAGAGGAGATTCACTAGGTTGATTCCAGAGTTGAGAGGGTTGGCTTATGAGGACAGACTGAGTAGACTGGGGCTATACTCATTGGAATTCTGAAGAATGAGGGGAGATCTTATAGAAGCATATAAGATTATGAAGGGAATAGATAAGATAGAAGCAGGGAGGTTGTTTCCACGGGCGGGTGAAACGAGAACTAGGGGGCATGGCCTCAAAATAAGGGGAAGCAGATTTAGGACTGAGTTGAGGAGGAACTTCTTCACACAAAGGGTTGTGAATCTGTGGAATTCCCTGCCCCGTGCAGCAGTTGAGGCTACCTCATCGAGTGTTTTTAAGGCAAGGATAGATACATTTTTGAACAGTAAAGGAATTAAGGGTTATGGTGAGCGGGCGGGTAAGTGGAGCTGAGTCCAGGAAAAGATCAGCCATGATCTTATTGAATGGCGGAGCAGCTCGAAGGGCCAGATGGCCTACTCCTGCTCCTAGATCTTATGGGCCATTTCCTCACAGCACGCTTCCATAAACAGCTTGGCCAACACACAGCAAGAACTTCCCTCTTCTTGCAAAATACTGCCATGGGATGTTTTATACTCACCTAAGAGGGTTCACAGGGCCTTGGTGTAACATTTCAGCTGAAAGGCAGCTTCTCTGCTAATGCAGCACTCACACAGTATTAGCAACAGAGTGTGTTTAGAAGGAAAGAACATGTATGTAGATACTATGTCATATCCTCAGGACATCCAGAAGCACTTCAGAACCAATGATTGTATTTTGATATGAAAACAGGAGCCATTGTGCAAAGTATGATCGAATTTGTGCTCTGAAGAAGCTGCGTGCAAATGGAAATTTTACTCCTAAGCAGGCAAATTGCAGTGGATGCAAAACATTTTTATGTTTCAGTTGCGGATCAGATGAATTGTGAAGTGAAATCTGCTGTGTGAGGACAATCTTTGTTCTCCTGAAAATCAGCTTTTACATGTTGTGTGACCTTCACACTTCAATAAGAAGTAGTTTGCTAAAGGATGCACCTGACTTTCGGTCTCCTCAGCTGTGCTGCCATCCCGCCAAAGTCTGGTTGTTCAAGTGTAGGCGTAAAAAGTACAAAGGCAGCATCAACATATAAAGCTGAGCAGGCTGAACACAGAACACTTTCAAAAAAAAAAAGGCTGCTGTTTTTTGATGCATGGTCAGAGTCCCAGGCATTCTCACACACACCCAACATACTTTTTTAAATTCATTCATGGGACATGGGCATCGCTGGCTGGCTGGCACTTATTCTCAATCCCAAGTTACCCAAGGGCAGCTGAGAATCAACCACATTGCTGTGGATCTGGAGTCACATATAGGCCAGACCAGGTAAGGATGGCAGATTTCCTTCCCTAAAGGACATTAGTGAATCAGATGGGCTTTTCCAACAATCGACAATGGTTTCATGGTCATCAGTGGACTCTTAATTCCAGATATTTTTTATTGAATTCAAATTCCACCACCTGCCGTGACGAGATTCGAACCCAGGTCTCTAGAACATTAGCTGAGTTTCTGGATTAAGAGTCTAGCGATAATACCACTGGGCCATCACCTCCCCTACTTGCTATATTATGAAAGCAAAATACTGCGGATGCTGGAATCTGAAATAAAAACAGAAAATATTGGACATACTTGCTATATTCTTGCCAGCAAAGCCCCATCAACTGTACCTTATATCAAGCTGATTACAATGATTACATATAAATTGCATTATTTATACCCTCCCGTCAGTTTAAGATATTTACTTTCTTTTAAATTTCTCATTATTTGTTGAATCGGGTGACCAGAAGCTTTGTAACTGCTGTCAATCAGCCACTAGAGAAAGACAGCAGCCAAACTGCCGCTCTCCTCCATTTCTTTTCTCGACTTTAGGAGGACTCTCCATTGCTCACTGCAACTTAATGGCAGCTGTGGTTGGCTTAACACTAACCGTGATATACTGATGTATACTGATAGGCTGTATATTAATGCAGCAACTCTTGATGTGGCTCCTGGTTAAGCAATGCCTGCCATTTTACAATTCTCATACTTGCCCTGAAATTCCTCTTTCGCCTTGCCCCTCCCTTTCTCTGAAACCTCCTCTAGTCTTCAAACTGATCGAGAGCTCTGCGTGTCTTAAATCGCTGGATTCTTGAGCATTCCCGATTTTAACTCCACCACTGGCAGCCATGTAGCAATTTCATATATTTCATTATTTTTAGCTTCATTAAGAGAGTCATTAAGTGACAAACACATTGATGTGGGACTGGAGTCAGCACATATAGGCCAACATTGAGTAAGAACAACAGAATTCCTTTCCCAAAGGATATTAATCAACAACTGGGTTTTCACAACAATCCAGTAATTTAATTGGATGGAATTTAATGTTTGTGATGCGGCCTAACCCACCAGCTGCAGGACTGATGGGAACCCCATTTCACTTCCATTGGTGAAGGCCCTCAGGTAGTAACTGCTCATCAGGTATTCCCCTGGCCAGTGTCAGGCCTTCTCCCTGGACTAAAAACACTTAAGGCAGAAATTCTGCCAATTAGAAGCCGTCAGCTATCCATTGCAGGTAGTGCCACCGGTAATGGTGGCAACTTGCAGGAATTACACCCATCAGAGGTCCAGGATCAATGGCAAAAGTTAGTGAGGATGGGATGAGGGTCAGGGTGGGAAGGGCAGGAGTTATCATAGAAACTCTACAGTGCAGAAGGAGGCCATTAGGCCCATCGAGTATGCACCGACAACAATCCCATCCCAGACCCTTACCACACATTTACCCTGCTAATCCCTCTAACCTACACATCCCGGGACGCTATGGGCAATTTAGCATGGCCAATCAACCTAACCCGCACATCACTGGAGGCAAGGACTAGAAGGTGGCTCTCAGCAGACCCCCTTCCTTCCCAATGCCTGGTCCCTTGATCTAGCACTGAGTTCCCTTGAATGAGGGAACCCCCACCCCACAGAACCCTGCCAGCAAACTTGACAGGGTTTGCTTTTCAGGCTTCTCTCCACCATCACTGGTTAAACATCAGCAGTGGCAAGATGAGGTCCTTGCGGCCCTCTTTCAGCGCTTGGGTGGGAAGGCCGTCCAGAAGCCTACCCGTCCCAGAATTAATTGGGCAGAGGTGGGGAAATGTCAGAATCCATAAACTTTGCCTGGATTATTAGACCATCTGCTGCAATTCCAGTCCAGTAACATAACCACCACATTACTATTCCTTATTATTTATATGCACGAAGAAACCAAAGGGAAGGAAGTGATTGGGTGGTACAATTGAGAGTTTTTTGAAATCTGTTCAAGGCATGAGGCGGTATATAGCACAGCAAAATAAAGCAGCTTTGATCGAGTGACCCAGAGGCCTGAAGTTAGTGAGTGACCACAAACAGCCAGATGGTGTTAAGGCATTGCATTTAAATGAATAGCAGGGGGCCAAGGAGGGGTTGGGATCTGTACAGCCACACCTCAACAAGAAGCCGGGATATTCAAGAGAAGTAAGAAAGGGGAGAGAAACTGGGAAAAAAAGAATTGGAGGGGGTGTAAACTGTACACCGATTAGTGAAATTGCTCAGAGTCTTCAGTAAGAGTTTAAATGAGTGATTTGGATTACAGTAATATGCCTGCCAAAATACTTTGCATAATAAAGGCGGCCAATAAGAGAATTAATCATTCTAGTGCACCTCCAACACAAATATGTAATAAAAGCCTTTACTTTTCAGATTTCTCAGAGTGAAATTCTTAGAAGGGCAGTAAAACTGATAGTAGATTTTCCATGGGCCTCCCACCTCACCATAGATTTAATTTTCAAGCACTCGTATTACAGTAACAATCCTACGAAAGCATGGGGTTAAACTTTACTCGTTTTTTTTTTAAAGCAGCAATAACTTGAGCCATGTGGAAAAGGTAAAGATGCTTCAGCCAGGCAATGTGGAGGTCACAACACAATGACTGATTTAAAAAGCTGTTTGCAGCTCGGGCTAGAACAGGACTCTGTACAAACATTACAGGCAACTTTTTGAAGCTCATAAAGCAGAAACTCGTCCTCACCATATTGTCCATTGAACACCTTTACGGTGGGCAAGATCTCTGTGACTGTCAGAACAATGATTCCCAAAAAACTACTTAAAAAAAAAACAGCAGGACACAGGTTTTTGGCAGCGATCCTCTAAAAGACAAGGTCCTCATTGCAGCAGATGCAACAAAAGAGGCACAGAGTTAGTCACTAAAAACTGGTGGAGAGATATAAGTAGTAATTTGGAAGTCTAATGGACTGTTGTCCTTTATCTCAAAGGGGCTGGAACACAGAACTAAAGAAGCTACTTTACAGTCATGTTAGGCCCCATCTAGACAACATGTTAAGTTCCGATTACCAAAGCTAGGAATTGGAATGGGTGTAGTACTGATTTATAAGGATAACACGGGAGGTAAAAGGGCTAAATTGAGAGCTTGTGGCAACACTAGGTTTGTATTCCTTGACTATAGAAGATTAAATGGTAATAAAATCAAGGTGTTAAAGATGATTGAAGGATTTGATAGGATAAATAGAGAGAAACTGGTTGGGTAGAAATAAACTATTTCCTTTGGCGAGGGGAGTCCAGAACAAGGGTAAAATTTTAAAAGTAGAGCTAAGCCATTCGGGGCGAAAGTCCTTTTTTAAATGAAAGGTGGTGGAAATTTCCCTTCCAAAAAGCTGTTGGGGCTGGGGGCATTGGAAATTTCAGAACTGAGATCGGCAGATTATTGTTGTCCGAGGGTAACAGGGGTTAGAGCACCAAGGTGGCACACTTTAAAAGTGTGGAACATACCTCCTATGTTCCCCCACATCAAACCTACATTTTAGTAGAGGTCTAGTCAAGAATTTCAGTTATTGCTTAAGCCTAGACTTCCTGGGTTAGAGTGCATTACTCTACTCTTTAAGTTAGTACATTAATAGAGCGTGTTTGCTTTCCCTCTTCTGAAGCCAGTGAATCTAACCAGCAAGTGTTGATAAACTACTTGAACTTGGAAAAGAGAATCCATCGCAGCACAGATCAAGGCTCCGTGCAGCAACTCTTGCACATATAGACTTCCTGCATCAGCACTGAATAGCCATTGGAAATGGGAATCCTGACCAACCTTTACATTTTCTCTCTTGGGTACAGTGAAGATAACTGGAACTTCTTTCACACCTCTGGCCAGACCAGTAAATTCAGCACAGCTAGACCTGGGAACTCCCTGATGATTGTGGCTCACAAGATTGGAAATGCATCAACTCCCAGCATCACTGGCAGAAAGAATAGGCATAAAGTCCACCAGGCTAGTGGCAGGGACTTCTCCCATTGGGAAGTCCTTTTGCTTCCCCAGCTTTGGCAGTAAGCCCAATGCTCGGAGCCTGTGGACTCGAAGATATCCTTTTAATGCTTGTCTAAAGACTTCAAAGGACTAAATTCTGAGGTCAAAATGAGGAATTAAGGACGGAATCCTCTGGCCATTCACGTCAGTTGGATTCTTTGGTCCTGCCAACAGTGCACCCCCTTTCGCAGGTTTCCTGGTGGCATGAGGTGGCTTCAATGGGAATTCCCATTGTCAGTGGCAATCCTATAGGATCTCACCACCAGTAAATGGCGCGCCATCTCCCACTGCCAAGAAAAACACTGAGGGGAGGCCAGAGGATTGTGCCCTAAATGTTTTCTAAACTATATTACTCTTGGTTCTTAGTTAACCTGTATTACCTCCACTTGGCACTGATTCTGAATAATGGTGGTTAAGTAAGCAATCTTCTTTTCTGTTATAATGCTGTGCCTCATTTTTAATGCATCCTTTTCTGAGTTTTCTCACAGCAGGGTACTGGCCCTGGCTGAGAGGATGGGTATAACCACACATAAGCCCACACAGTGGTTCCCCGGGGAAAAGCCTCATTTCTGCTCTGTCTCTGCATTTTCCTGAGCAGATAGATACCATGTGGCAAAATTCCATAGCCAACCACTGTCTACTGTGCCACTTCATCCTGATTGCCTTTCTTGCTTCTGTTATGATGAGGACATCCTCTAAGCAGTTTCCTCAATCACTTACAACACAGCTCAGCAACCCTGAAGTACTGAAAGAGAACAAATCTTTGACATTTCTAAACATCCACAGGGATCTGTAATGTCGCACGGTCAAGATCCCTTCTAGTTATTAAAAAAAAGGATAGCATAGGGTGGAAAACAGCAACACCAAAATCAGGAAAAATTACAAAAAACTGACAAGTTCAGCTTGACTATCATTTGTTAACACCTACAGAAAATCCCCAGCTATTGAGTTACTGCAGCAGAGCTGTGATGCCGCGAGATAAGTCTCGCTCCCATGAGATAGGGTTTATCTGGGCTTCAGAGATGTAGCATGCTGATAAAGACTTCCTCTCACAGCCGATATGAGCAAGTCTGCAGCAGGGCCTCAGTGTATGTGCAGTCAAGTGAGCAGGGTGTGCAGACTTCTCACCTCTCCAGTCTCACTCCACAGCAATAAATAGAAATCCTTTCCAATTGTATACTGAACAGAATTTGACATCCATGAACCACAATGTACTTTGCTGAGAAGCTTAAAACCCACAAGAACCTGCTCAGCTGAACAGGCAGCAGTCTGGTAACACACTGTAGATTGACTGTGTTAAAAATGCTGTACACCCCGATCGCTGTGTACCTCAGCTTATTTATCAAGGATATGTTTCCTGTGAACTGTACACCGAGGCAAACTTATTAAAGTGTAGAGGACAGTGCCTAGAACTGAAATGGTGGAGGAAACAAATTCAATTGGTCCTGGTTTGATCTACCAAAATGCATCACCTCACATTCATCTAAATTAAACTCCATCTGCCATTCGTCAGCCCACTGGCCCAATTGATCAAGATCCCGTTGCAATCGGAGATAACTTTCTTCACTGTTTATGATGAATAATTTGTCAGTCAGGCTGCTGGGGTGAGATGTCAGCCAAGGTTTAATACCTGATCAGGATGGAACAGAAGCAGGCAGGAAATTTCCAAACCATCACTGAAAATTGCTTCATTCATATGAACTCTTCACAGGTTACCGAGTAACATTGGTTAATCTACACCATCCATTGTGACCACAGTTCAGGCGGTTCTACAGATATGTGCTGTTGTCAGAGGACATGTGACATACTGGGAGTGGGGAAGACACAGCTTCTAATATGCTGCAGTGTCTGAAACTCAAAATACTGAAATAACATGGAGAATTGTACGCCCTCGGCTGTCCATGACGTCAGGAAACAGTGTAAAAGGTGGTGAAGAACTTAAGGAATAGCAAGGAATAACAGTGAGCAGTATACGGCAGTGGGCGGCATGGTAGCACAGTGGTTAGCACTGCTGCTTCACAGCTCCAGGGACCTGGGTTTGATTCCCGGCTTGGGTCACTGTTTGTGTGGAGTTTGCACATTCTCCTCGTGTCTGCGTGGGTTTCCTCCGGTTTCCTCCCACAGTCTAAAGATGTGCGGGTTAGGTTGATTGGCCATGCTAAAATTGCCCCTTAGTGTCCTGAGATGCGTAGGTTAGAGGGATTAGCGGGTAAATGTGTAGGGATATGGGGGTAGGGCCTGGGTGGGATTGTGGTCGGTGCAGGCTCAATGGGCCAGATGGTCTCTTTCTGCACTGTAGGGTTTTTATGATTCTATGATACATCAATAAGGAGACTGAAGAAGTCAGAATTCATTTAAAAATGGAATTAGCAATTTGATGGTGATTAATTTTAAGCAATTGAAAATTCCATGTTAAGTGATGAATAGTGAATTTACATCACCAAGACCATCAGCTAATATAGGCCTCTGCCCCTTCAGTATTCACTGCAACATAACAGCCCGAGAAGACATTTTATTTGTTATGCAAGAATTTATAGGAATAGGAAACATTTGCTATAGACCTAACAAGCTTCCCCTTTGTCAGAAATGAATGGCACTTTCTTTCCTCAATTCCTACTCTCTCTAGAAATCCAACTTCTGACTGCATTTATACTTCCACTGTAGTATCTTTTCTGGTAACATATTTCACAACTCCAATGCTGTTAAGGCAAAAGATTCAGTCTGACCTCCCTTCATACTCCCAACAATTCATGTTCTTGGGATTGAACCTTTTACTGTAATGAACTTTTATTTTACATCAAGGGATGCATTAACATCCACGGAGAACAGTGCAAGTTCCTATGGCAGTTGCATATTGACCCAAGATTTGGGGCACGCACCACACTGTTGGACACTCCATTGAGATGGGCAGTGGGATTTGCATGATGTCTGTCACAATGTAAGTCTTGTTTCTGATCAAAGGTTTGTAAATATAATTCACAACTCTCCCCCTTCCAAAGGGCTATTTAAAATTTAGCCCCTGCCGCCCCACCTCCTATAGTTATATTGGAGTCTATGGACACAAAGTCAGACATTATGGCTAATGCTAATAAGATGTTACAAAACAACACTGCACATTTGGAAGGATATACTATATACCTGATGCCATTTCTGGAGGATTTATCCCTGCCAAGGCTTCCATTAAAGTTTAGTTGTTGTGCACGGCCCATTCTCTTCAGTGTGCAGTCCTTCAAATTATTTTGCACCATCTTACACATGCTTTATTTACCATAGGCGAAGGCAAATGGTCTCGATTGCAGGCAGCTGTGCACCTGCGCAGTTTAGCTGCAACTTTGCTCCTCACCCAATTTTTCTTTTCTGCCGTACAGATTAGAACACAGGAATCGCCAGACAGCAATTTCAGCAATCAGAGCTTCAGGTGCTCTGTAGAGAAATCCAAATGGTCAAGATGATTTCCACACCACAATGTTCTGCATCTTCTTATTCAATACACTATGTCAACTCTATCTACATAATCTAGGTAATGCTGCTGGCAAGGTTAGCAGCAGAATGTCTGATATGTTCTGGTGACATTCCGTTGTTTGCCAGTTTAGCTTTCACTCAGTGAGAGCTTTCTTAAAATAGTAGCAAAGGAACGAGATATGATTAAGTTAAGCATTTGGCTGCTGATCCCACCAACAGATATCTCTGGGCTCAGAAACGGTTTTGCAGTAGGGAGACGAAGCACATGACCCATGAATACCAACAATAAACATTCTGGCGGTAAGCTCATCAGACTGGTCTTCCTGCTGTTATTCTCAGCAGCACTTTCTCCGACAGGCTCAATGTTCCTCACAAATAGTGGCTGTTCATTATTTCTCCAATCAAAGGCTCATAAAGGTTTTGTTCCACAAGACCCTTCTACCCATCATTTACCTAGTCCTAGTTCCTCACCAGAGCTATCCAGTCCGAATAATCAGTGGAATTGCACCAGTGTTGCTGGGGCTCCACACATGTCCCTATTCAGTTTCGACAAAGTGCCCCAGCAGAGTTTTAGCCACGTGACTCAATTTTCTGATTCCATGTGCGAGGGTTTTCTAATAATGTACATTTTCATTTCTGAAGAGATTATATATAAGGGATTAAATATTTTGTTGCAATCGTTTCCTGTCTACAAAGTCCTACTTCCTGTTGTCATTTTGCCACATTTTGGTGTAAATGTGTTCCATTAGATTCCTATCCATATTTATGATGTGAATGGGTCACACTACAATGACATAATCTGCCAGTGCTGGTGGGTCTCAGTTTTGTGATTCCCAGCTAGTCATCAGAGAAAATGTATGCTCCAATAACTTTATTTCACCCCTTTCCAAATTGCCGTACTTAACTGTAGGCAATAATACAAATTCAAAGTATTATGTAAAAATAAGACTAGAATATACAAATTTATAAATTGATTGAATTATATCTGTAAACTTTACTTCAACTATCTCTTGCCCACCAAGACTGATTTAAATCTAATTCATACATTAGGTGTTAGCTTGTCAGCTATAACATTTAGATTCGAGATCAATGTAACATCTATTTAAGATTAACTAGTAGTAAAAAAACCAAAGAAGACCCTGTCATTATGAGATTTGAAAATTAATGGGTTAATATATTCACTAAATTAGCAAGAGGAATTTCATACAAATTATTAAACATTCTCACACTACAATCCCAATATCAAATCTAATGAACAAAAATTACAGAGTGCCTTTTAGGAGTCAAATTCTGAATAAGAAGATTGGTACATCAATTAGCACATTTAATTAGTGTTTACAGCACAGAAACAGGCCACTTGACAAATCTGGTCCATGTTGTTGTTTATACTCCAGATGAGCCGTCAATAACAACATACTATAAAAAGTTAACCTTTTTACAAGGCAGAGTCAATAATAAATATTTTTACCACAGCTCATTATAAACTCAGTCTATCTGGGGACTTCCTCTGGGAGTGATGTAACTCACGATGTGGAGATGCCGGCGTTGGACTGGGGTAAACACAGTAAGAAGTTTAACAACACCAGGTTAAAGTCCAACAGATTTATTTGGTAGCAAATGCCACTGTACGTAATGAGTGATGTAACTCAGCAGGTTGTGTCTGAATAGAAATAGTCTCAGTTGGATTCTCAGAAACCTGACTTTGGTCTTGCAAGCGTGCCATCAGTGCTTATTACTTCTACGGCACCCACTGGAAAAGTACTTGTCCCTTCTTCGGCCTCTTCAGTTCCTTGACTAACAGCCACATAATGTCAGGTACAAACAGGGCAGAATGTCCTACTGGTTCTTTAAGTGGCCCCCGTCTCCTCAAGTGATCCACATACATTTTTTGGATTTTGTCCTGTATCTCTTACTCATCTGCTGGGCCTGTTCTGGCCACCACAACACCTGGGACCCAACTCGATCCACTTCCAAAATTTTTGACAAACACTATATCATCTACTTCAAATGTCATGCTCTTTGGCCCAAATGGCCGATCAGGTCACATGACCTTTCGAAACCACGCCCTTTCAAGGTGCACTCTTTACAATCAGCATACCCTTCTAATAATTTCTTCCCTCAGAATCATGGAATCCCTACAGTGCAGAAGGAGGCCAATTGGCCCATCAAGCCTGCACCGCCAATAATCCTACCCAGGCCCTATCCTCGTAACTCCACATAGGGGCGGCATGGTGGCATAGTGGTTAGCACTGCTGCCTCACAGCGCCAGGGACCCAGATTCGATCCCGATTTGGGTCACATCTGTGTGGAGTTTGCACGTTCTCCCCGTGTCTGCGTGAGTTTCCTTCGGCTGCCCTGGTTTCCTCCCATAGTCTGAAAGACGTGCTGGTTAGGGTGCATTGACCCGAACAGGTGCCGGAGTGTGGCGACTCGGGGAATTTCACAGTTACTTCATTGCAGTGTTAATGTAAGCCTTACTTGTGACTAATAAATAAACTTTAACTTTATTTATCCTGCTAGTCCCCCTGACACTAAGGAGTAATTTAGCAGAGTCAATCAACTCAACCCACACATCGTTGGAGTTTGGGAGGAAACCGGAGCACCCGGAGGAAACCCACACAGACATGGGGAGAATGTGCAGACTCCACACAGATAGCCACCCGAGATCGGAATTGAGCCTAGTGCTGTGAGGCAGCTGTGCTAACCACAGTGTCACCATGCCGCCCATATTATCGAGTTTACCATTACAGGCAGTCCTTGGGTTTACGACACAACTGGTTCCTGAAGACAGCGACTTAAGTTGAAAGATTGTAAGTCATAAATTGCAGTGTTTTCTCTGAGAATTGGGGGCAGTTTTCTGCACGAAACCATTTCCTATTTCTAATAAGTCACTTGAAATGCAATGCCAAGAACGAGGTAACACTGAGGGCTCCTCTAATGAAGCAAGTGGCCAGATTTGCGCAGAATCCAGAATGCTCCGAGGACCTATTGTCGAAGTTCCACTGCTATTTCTGACAAATCCAATTTTAGCCAGGAGGGAAGAGGGTGCTGAGACTCCATTTTGGCTGTTGCAAAGGCCCTAATTTACAGGATAGGTGTCACAAATTGATGGAGTAGACATATGCACTCTTCAAGTCACATGTGATTAACTGTCACGATCTGAAATTGTCTTTAAATTTTCTGCTCCTTAAAAGCAGGCTGCAGCTGTCACAGAGTTAAAAAGAACTCTGGTGGGTGCTTTCATTGGCAGGTCACCTGCTGCAGGTTAGAAAAAAACAGCAATGCCTGGCCTCACAGTTTCAATAGCGTTTTTTATTGCCCCAAGAGTGATTATGTCATTATGAATGCTTGGCTGAGTTTCAAGCATTATAAATATCTCAGCAGGTGTTTCTAAACTCAGTCTGACAAGTTAAAGAAGTTATTAAAGGATGAGCTGTTTTGGATGGGGTGTGTGAATAGAAGTTTGTTTTTATAAGAGATTAACTACTTGAGATGATTCTAAAACTTTGAATGAGTTCTATGAATGGGTATTTCTTTTCTCATTATTAAGCATATATGAGTAAGAACTGTATTAGATTGTCATAAGTTTATCTCTTTTCATCTCCACAAGGTTCCTGAGATCTGCCCATAGTGGATTCTGGGTGAGAGGCTATGAAGGTGGCTAAATGCATGATGGGCCCTTCATAGCTTTAAATTTACCCAATTTACCCAAGCAATTATTTTGGGGCCAATATAAAGTCTGGGGAAAATTCTGAAAAAAAGCAGCTGATTTTCTCAGTGAGTTTTTCACAACTTTCCGGAAACAAAATGTAACGCATCATTTCCCAAAGTGAAAATGTTCCTATAAAAATTAGCTGATTTATATCACGTCACAAATTGAAAATAAACATCACACAGCAATGGCCCTGAGTCTTTTCAGTGACAAATTCTCAGATTAACAGTAGCACTGACTAACGATTGTCAGGGTTCACTGCCACATGTGCCCAGGTATTCAACCTTCACAAGAGCCAAGCACAAGCTTTCAAACTGTGATCTGGAAGGTCTTCAAATTTATGGGTGTGGATGACAATGCTGGCACCAGTAATTTACAACATTAACCCTCCGTACGTTTGATGGCTCTGTGTGATGGCACTTTCTATGTACACACTATCAGGCAGAAGATCCACTTGGTAATTCTTTGACCTCCCCCTTCCCATGACAATCTAGTGGAGATGTTGGCATTGGACTGGGGTGGGCATGGTAAGATGTCTCACAACACCAGGTTAAAGTCCAACAGGTTTATTTGGTATCACGGGCTTTTGGAGTGCTGCTCCTTCATCAGGTGAGTGTTTTTCTTGCATCTTTGTAGAAACTTGATGTCTGTGTCAATGTGCGCGATCTTCTTGGAGATCCTTTCCACTTTGAGCCGGCGGTTTGCAGTGTCGGTGGTCGCCATGATGTGGAGATGCCAGTGTTGGACTGGGGTGGGCACAGTAAGAAGTCTCACAGTACCAGGTTAAAGCTCAACAGGTTTTCTCACTTATCTGATGAAAGAGCAGCACTCTGAAAGCTCGTGATACCAAATAAACCTGTTGGACTTTAACCTGGTGTTGTGAGATTTCTTCCCATGACAATGCAAGTACAGCCCAACACTGCAAATATTCCATCTGGCCCATGTGTGCTCTTGTGGAGGCCAGCACTCCCTCATCTCTCCCAGCTATCAGCTGCCAATAAAATACCACTTTCCAATATTCTGTATTTCCTGATCTTCATCTGCAAAAGCAGTACTGCAGAACTGATGACTGTCTGTTTGAACTTCAAAAGTGAAGTCCCTGAGAATGTGACAGCATTTACTTAGGAGTGCCTGTGAATCTGTCACTATTTATAAAGAATCCCTGGGAGTATATCAGTATTCACATGGAGGCCACAGAGAGCTAAATTGCCCTTTGCAATTGTTGAAAGTAGACATGAATGTGCACATAAAGTGAATAAACTCATTGGAACTGTCAAGCTGATAGGAATTGTCAAACTGTCATGGGAACTCTCTGAGTTGTCAAGGGATTTAAATCTCCTGGCTGTTTTATTTTTAAAAAACAGCACAAAGATTTTTATTTAAATCGGTGCTTGCTAATTAAGTCTGTTGTTGACACAAGCCTGAGGACTTTCATTATTGGATTTGTGCTGCATGACTGATTTCACAACCAATTAATATCACAGTAGGGTGCTTGTCAGTTCATAGCTTGATTAAAACTTCAAGTGCTTAAATTCTTTGATCTGGGGCTATGGATACAAATGCTTTTTGTTGTAAGGGATTAAGTAGTTGAAGGAATTTAAATGCAATGATGTTTTATCAGACTGTTTTTAAAGTAGTGAGTTAATTAATAGACACTTAGAACTGCATTTTATTTTCTCTCAGCATGGGTAATGAGGGCTTCCTATGGTGGGTATTGGGTGGATTGACATGGAAGGTGGAACGGCAAAGGGTCATGGCAGGCATGGGGTAGCATCAGCGAGCACTAAGTTGGCACGGGGGCTGTAAAGGGGGTGGGGGGAGGGAAGTGGTTGCCATGGAGTGTGGCGCAGAGGGTTATGATAGGCCTTGGTGAGTGGGTGGAGGGGCAGAGAATGAGATGGGGGACATGTGATTGCATAAATAAGCCTTGGCGAGTGAGTAGGGGGAGAAGGATTTTGTTTCTTTTGCAGCTGGCCTGACACTCGGCCCACGTCTGGACCCCGCTGTCTTGGAATGGTTTCAGGCGGCGGTGAGCATGACTCTTGCTAACGCCCGCCTTTCCCAGAACGAAAATGAGAAATTCCAAGACTGTTTTTGCAGAGTTGGGTTTGCAGAGCCAGGAGTTCCTGACTCTATGCCACCAATCTGGGAGCGAAAATTCAGGGTGTTTTTTCTTGAACAATGGAAAGTAAATATACAGGCATAGTAGGCAATTGGGAAGGCAAATGGTATATTGGCCTTTTATTGTGAAGGTATTTGAGTACAACAGTAATGAATATTTGCTGCAATTGTACAGGGTTTTCCTGAGAGTTGAAGTACTGCGTGCAATTTCGGGCCCAGGTTTTTGCCACAACGGAGTGGTTCCTTGTTGTGGAATATTGGAAATGGCTGAAATTTCTCCCAACCCCGTACCTGGCATTTACCAATTTACCATCTTCATGGAGCGGGTCTGGAGTCCGGCCAGGTTTCGCTCATGAGCAATTTGTGGAGGCAGCTGGCCATTTAAATTACCAGCTGTCAGTGAGAAGGCTGTGACTAGCAGCGTTCCACAGGATCAGTTCTGGGACCCTTGTTGTTCGTAGTATATATAAATGATTTGGAAGAAAATGTAGCTGGTCTGATTAGTAAGTTCACAGACGACACAAAAATTGGTGGAGTTGCGGATAGGGAAGAGGATTGTCAGAGGATACAGCAAGATATAGACCAGTTGGAGACTTGGGCTGGGAAATGGTAGATGGAGTTTAATCCGGTTAAGTGTGAGGTAATGTATTTTGGAAGGTCCAATGCATGTGGGAATTATACAGTAAATGGTCGAACACTTAGGAATATTGACAGGCAGAGAGATCTGGGCCGACATGTCCACTGATCACGGAAAGTGGCAATGCAGGTGGATAAGGTAGTCAAGATGAAGGCACGCTTGCCTTCATCAGTCGGGGCATTGAGTATAAAAATTGGCAGGTCATGTTGCAGCTGTACAGAACCTTAGTTAGGCCTTATTTCGAATATTGTGGACAATTCTGGTTGCCACACTACCAGAAGGATGTAGATGCTTTAGAGGTTTACCAGGATGTTGCCTGGTCTGGAGGGTATTAGTTATGAGGAGAGGTTGGATAAACTCGGTTTGTTCTCACTGGAATGACGGAGGTTGAGGGGTGACCTGATAGAGGTTTACAAGATTATGAGGGGCATGGACAGAGTGGATAGTTAGATGCTCTTTCCTAGGGTAGAAAAGTCAAATACTAGAGGACATAGGTTTAAGGTGCGTGGGGAAAAGTTTAGAGGAGATGTGCGAGGCAAGTTTTTTTTACACAGAGGGTGGTGAGTGTCTGAAACGCGCTGCTTGGGGAGGTGGTGGGAGCAGGTACGGTAGCGGCATTTAAGGGGCAACTAGACAAATACATGAATAGGATGGGAATGGAAGGATACGGACTTCATAAGTGCATATGGTTTTAGTTTAGGCAGACATGATCGGTGCAGGCTTGGAGGGCCAAAGGATTTGTTCCTGTGCTGTACTGTTCTTTGAACTGTTAAGTTCCAGCTGTCAAGCCTCTCAGAACTATCCAAAAAGTGCCAAAGCTGTCAAGAAACTGTGCAAGGATACCAGGTGAGTTGGCATGGAAGGCTAAGGGTAAAGGGTGGTGGATGGAGGCATGGGTTGGCACAGGTGGTTTGAGGCCATGATTGTGGGTAGAGTGGCTCTAAGTTGGTATGAGGTTATGGAGGTGGGTGAGGGTACAAATTGGCATAGATGGGGCATAGGGAATGTGTCGGCGGAGGCATTCGGTGAGGGTATGTTTTCTATTTTATTAATTTTTAGTTATTTAGACACAGTGCCAGGACACAGGGGCAGGCTTTATGCCCACCCCACCTCTGCACAAAGCTCTGACAAAGAGGCATCCAGACTCAAATCATTAGTTCCGTTCTCTCTTCACAGATGCTGAGATTTCAAGCATTTTCTGTTTTTGTGCTGACTCTGGAGCTGGCGCCCTGACCATTCGTTCAGGGTCACTGCCCCAACTACTGCTTCAGCCCGTCACCCTGACCTGAGGGCCAATATTTTTTAAGGTTGGGTTTGTCGAGCCAGGAAATCTCCTGTGTTACCCTCTCCTCCTGCCCTGGCTGTACACACCGCTCATGTCCAAGGCCTCATCATGTGTGGGACCTTCCTCTAAGCCACCCTCTAAAATATGCAAAATGCCAGTATCTGAGTTGGAGGCTGCAAGTGTGAGAGCGAGTGATGGTATTTGTTCTTGATCAGCATCTTCTTCCTCTTTCACTTCTTGCTCCTGCAAAACATCCTGGCCAGCTGGATATCCAAAAAGAGAATGGCACAAGAAAGGATTGCGGTGAGGTGCAGGTTGAAAGCAAGAGGTGCATGCTCGACAATCTTCAGCTTGTAAATAAGAAGAGATTGTGCATGAGGGGGAAGTGAGATATGAAGAGGATGAGGTAAAAGCATCTTCAGTCCTTTCAGCCTCATTTCTGTCATGACCTCAATTGTGGGGATCAATTTTACCAGGGGGTGCACTATTCACCCCCAAGTTAGAATAGTCAGCATAGACTAACTGACTTTGAAAAACGATGCCTCGCAGTGATATTACGCTGCGAGCGGCCTCAACAAACTGAGTATGGAACTTGTACACTTCAGAGGAAGTTCCACATTTGGGAGCTGTTGGCCAATCAGGTTTTCTGGCATTCTTGTGGTCCTTGCAACGTAAAACTCAGTAGTGGGCATTGCCAGAACTGCAAACAGTCCCACAAAGAACAACGCTGGATCCTTGACTCAAATAGTCCGAGTTTTTGGGTGGGCTGGGATCCTTGGGAGGGAGGGGTTACCATCTTCATGGAGGATGCCCCCGCTGCGCACAGGCACCACCCTGCCCGCCCCCCGCCACGCACACAATGGAGGCCCCTCCTTCTTTCTGTTTTTCACCAGAGTTAGTGAAAAAGCAGCCTACCCACTGCCAACCATGTTATAGTGGCAGAATTAGGCCATTAATTGCTCCTTAATCAGGCAATTAAAGACCTCAATGGGCCTAAAAGTAGGCAGGCTAGTGGGCACCGTACCCACTCATCATGTTATGGGGAATGGGTTGGGGTGGGGTGGGTAAGCAGTGGAGTAGCCATCCATCATATTTTATTTCCCCTGCCCACCAAAAATACATCCGTTGGAGGGCTGTAAATTCACCCGTGGACACTCCAATTATAGCAAGCACTGTTTTAAGCATTGGAGTGAGGACTTGCAGGCACACATGCCCCACTAGCTTGGTGCTGCTGCCTACAGTTAGGTGCTACAAAGGTGTCCTGGAAGGGTGTAATGAGTTGGTGCAGTGTGCTTGAGTGTTGTTGAATGCCTGGCTACAAGTGCAAGTTGTGAGGTGTGATTGTGAGGCGAGTTGGTGTGTGAGGATGAGGTGAAACTCTAAGTGTGAGTCGTGGTTGATGGACATTGTTGGGGTTTGTGTATTTCTAGAAGGCCATAAAGCACATCTCTCTTCCTTTCCACCAAAGCCTTCAGTGCTGTGTTGGAGAACGCTGCTCTGTTGCATTCTTATTCAGTATTCATCCTGCTTGATTACTTTTTCTCAGCAAACTTCCAGCACCTGTTCCTGTCAAAATGCACCTGCTCTTTTAGAGATGCAGGCTAGCTTTAAGCTGTGCTGGCTAGTTTTGAGTTAGCCTCTCTCGATTTTGCGCTCCATGTTCAGGTATGCAGCCTCTCAGTCGCATGCTTAGCACAGTCTGCATGCTATCATCACGGGAAAGAGCAGGCAACACAACGTTGGCATGCTGCCAGCATGGAAAGATATGGACATTACTTAATCCTGTATTAAGATCTCTGCACCCATGTTTGTACCTTATCGAATTTCACAACAAAGTGTGATCAAAAATTGTTAGATCAAACTTCTCTATTTGTAGAAGATAATTCTCCAGAGGACTTTTTCAGAATAATTTTTGTCAGGGTATTTTATTGATTTATTTTCCAGGATAAGTGGTAAATCTATATATAAAAGTTTCCACCCTGCCAGTGCCATTGTTCAAGGTGCAATAAGAACGAGCTAGTGGTTAAGTCAATAGCTTAAAGTTTGACGCAAGTTTAAACCACTCAGACTCTTATTGGTGACATGTGGATGGGGGTTTCCAGGAGTGTTGCTGCTAATCACATAATGTTCAACAAGTTGAAAATACTTGGGTTACTGACAGTCTGGAAGTGGCATGAGTAAGGTCAGACCACAAAACCAATACAAAATTTGATGAATAGCAATTGCAGAAAGAAATACTGCAAACAGAGCTACCTTTGGCAGCTCCTCAAAATGCAAAATTTAATGTTCACAGAGGCACAGATAATATTTTATATTATATAAACACATCTATTCAGCTTGTCCCCAAAAGGACAAAGGAAGCAGCAGATTAGAGACAGGAATGAATCAGCTCAGTGTTCTGTGCAACTTGTGATTCCTACAAATTGCGATTCAACCAAGCAGTGGGAAAGCAGCTGCAACACAGTTGGGAAGTGCCTCAGTGATGGGACATGGTTTCTTCTGGTTGCGCGTGATATGTTCAAATCCATCCACAGCATGAAAACTAACCGGAACAAAAGTAATTATTTCCCCAACATCTCTTTAAAACCAATTCACAACTCCATAACCTAAGTGCAACAACAACTTGCATTTATATAGCTCCTTTAACGTAGTACCACATCGCAAGCACTTTGCAGGCGTATTATCAGCCACATAAGGATATCAGGAGAGATAAACAAAACGTTGGTCAACGAGATAAGTTTCAAGAAGCATCTTAAAAGTGGGGAGGGAAGGAGAAAAGCAGAGAGGTATTTCTTTCAAGTGCACATCTGATATCTTCTTGAAATTATTGATTGTCTCTGCTTCCTCCACCATGGGAGTAAGTTCAATGTCATTGCCACTTGCAGTTTAAGAAAATTCTTCTTTACATTCCCTTTGCATCTTTCACCCCACACGTTAAATCTGCCTCCCCTCGTCCTTCTGCTATCAGCTAATGGGAACAGCTTTACTTTTCACCTGATCTAAACCTGTCATAATCTTGTATAGGGATGGAATTCCAGAGCTTAGGATCTAAATAGCTGAGGGAGCAATTAGAATTGGCAATGCACTCTGTTAAGAAACTCAAATACTTACCTTCTATAGTTCATAGGTCAGGAACTTCAATCCAGATGATACTCAGCGCAGCCGGAAAATGGCTGCTTATGCATGGTTTGGTTAGTTTTACGTTCTTCAGATCAGGAACCGGCCTTGCTCATAGAACATAGAAAAACTACAGCACAAACAAGCCCTTCGGCCCACAAGTTGCGCCGGTCATGTCCCTACCTACCTCGGCTTATATATAGGCTTACCTATAACCCTCAATCCTATTAAGTCCCATGTACTCATCCAGAAGTCTCTTAAAAGACCCTATCGAGTTTGCCTCCACCACCACTGACGGCAGCCGATTCCACTCACCCACCACCCTCTGAGTGAAAAACGTACCCCTGACAACTCCTCTGTATCTACTCCCTAACACCTTAAACCTGTGTCCTCTCGTAGCAGCCATTTCAGCCCTGGGAAAAAGCCTCCGAGAATCCACCCGATCTATACCTCTCAACATCTTGTACACCTCTATCAGGTCACCTCTCATCCTTCGTCTCTCCAAGGAGAAAAGACCGAGCTCCCTCAACCTATCCTCATAAGGCATGCCAACCAATCCAGGCAACATCCTTGTAAATCTTCTCTGCACCCTTTCAATCATTTCCACATCCCTCCTGTAATGAGGCGACCAGAACTGAGCACAGTACTCCAAGTGGGGTCTGACGAGGGTCTTATAAAGCTGCATCATTATCTTCCGACTCCTAAACTCAATCCCTCGATTGATGAAGGCCAGCACACCATACGCCTTCTTAACCACCTCCTCTACCTGCGAGGCCAATTTAAGAGTCCTATGGACCCGGACCCCAAGGTCCTTCTGATCCTCTACACTGCTAAGAGTCTTACCCTTGATATTATACTCCTTCATCCCATTTGACCTGCCAAAATGGACCACTACACATTTATCTGGGTTGAAGTCCATCTGCCACTTCTCCGTCCAGTCTTGCATCCTATCTATGTCACGCTGCAGCTTCTGACATCCCTCCAACCTATCCACAACACCGCCAACCTTTGTGCCGCCGGCAAACTTACCAACCCATCCTTCCACTTCCTCATCCAGGTCATTTATGAAAATGACAAACAGCAAGGGTCTCAGAACAGATCCCTGGGGCACTCCACTGGTGACTGGCCTCCATTCAGAAAAAGACCCATCCACAACCACTCTCTGCCTTCTGCAGGTAAGCCAGTTTTGAATCCACAAGGCAGCAGCCCCTTGGATCCCATGCCCTCCCATGCCTGTTCATCAGCGCTGAAGGGAAAAGAGAAAATGGCGCTAAAAGGCAGGTCAAATGACCTGATAGAGAGCACCGTCATCTTGTAAGTGTCCCAGAGAGCACAACACAAGAGGGGGTCAGGGAGAAGGTCCCAAACCAGGTAGGGGAATAGGAGGAGGTCCCAAAAGGTATTCCCAGGGATACTTGGCAAGAATACCGGTATAAGGGGCTCGCAGTGTGGTGCAATTGTGTGACTGGAAGCTACATACATTAATACACATGGCCACGTCCTTTGCAGACAGGAAAAACATATACACACACACTGTGCCTGTGTCAGCTAAATAAAATAAATGACAACCATTCACTAACTCATTCCTCAGGGCAATGCCTTGACCAATCAGGGTCAAACTGCCTGGTTTAAGTCTCAAACAATGCATGGCAGTTAACTGTCAGTCACCGAGTGCATTCTCCATGGCAACGCCTCCACCAATCAGTCTATTTACCAATCAATCAGCGCTTCCTTCCCATACAGTATAAATTATTGTTTTCTTCTTATATTGGTCTTCTTGCAAAGTGTCCTGACAAAAGGCTTTGCCACGTCTCTTTTATCAGCAATACTCAAGTTCTGTACAACCAAAATAGATGTTATAAATTGGGTTTTTTTCTGAACTTGTATAATAAAGTTTATTTGAATCTTTTGCATTTATTCACATAGTAAATGTTTTGAATCTCAAATGTTATCTACTTCTTTAACTGAAACGTTACTGGCCTCAGTTGAAGGGTCAGTCACGAGGGGACATGGGTTAAAGGTGAGGGTCAGGAGGTTTAGGGGGGGGACGTGAGGAAAAATGTTTTACCCAGAGGGTAATAACGGTCTGGAATGCGCTGCCTGGGAGGGTGGTAGAGGAGGTTTGCCTCACATCCTTTAAAAGGTACTTGGATGAGAACTTGGCACACCATGACATTCAAGGCTAAGGGCCAAGTGCTGGTAAATGGAATTAGGTGGGAGATCAGGTGTTTCTCGTGTGTTGGTGCAGACTCAATGGGCTGAAGGGCGGCACGGTAGCACAGTGGTTAGCACTGCTGCTTCACAGTTCTAGGGACCTGGGTTTGATTCCCGGCTTGGGTCACTGTCTGTGTGGAGTTTGCACATTCTCCTTGTGTCTGCGTGGGTTTCCTCCGGGTGCTCCGGTTTCCTCCCACAGTCCAAAATGTGCGGGTTAGGTTGATTGGCCATGCTAAAATTGCCCCTTAGTGTCCTGAGATGCGTAGGTTAGAGGGATTAGCGGTTAAAATATGTAGGGATATGGGGGTAGGGCCTGAGTGGGATTGTGGTCGGTGCAGACTCGATGGGCCGAATGGCCTCGTTCTGTGCTGTAGGGTTTCTATGGTTCTATGGGCCTATTCTGCACTGGATGGTTCTTCTGATTCTAACCGATCCCTGTCCTGGCTGATCACCATGATGCAGAGTTTCCCCTCTTCCCCCCAAATCAGGCCCTGCACCCTTGGCACTGCCAGGGTGGCAGTGCACCCAACTGCTTCAATGGCCTCCATTCCCACCGGCAAGGCCATCATGTCAGGTCCCCATTGGTGGGGACCTCGATCAGCAAGCAGCTCCGGGAAAGTGAGGCCGGACGACACCGTCTGGGACTCACCAATAACCTTTAAATTGGGTTTTGAATATTGAGATTGGCTTCCCCAATTTCACCGGCAGAACAGTGCCAGAAACATCGCGAGAAACAAGAAACCAGGCGTGAACTCGATTTTTCACCTCTCGCCCGATCTTACCAGGTCACCTCGCCAATCGACTAGCGTGGCGAGCCAGTAAGATGGCCCCAAAGAGTTACTTTGGGTGAGAAAACCGGTGTGATTTGTGCCAGCATTTCAGGCGCGAATCAGATCGCAAATCTCCCACACTTTGTCACTTTTTGGGAGGGGGCAAGTTTTCGTTCTGAAAGGGGTAGGGCCTAAAGACGTCAGCAAGTCCAGATTCACAGAGAAATGAATTGAAGGCCCCCTTCCTTCCCCTGCGGACATCGGGACCCCTGCCTCATTGAAGGTATATTTCCCCACTCCCTCCCCAACATTGATCACCAGCACTGAGGCTCTCCCAAAGGGCCCCTTATTGCCCCCCCCCACCAATGATGATCCCCATCGTGCTCTAAACCCCCCACTGCTCCGTCACCTTCATGCCCCCCTCAGGCCCCACCCCCTTAACACTCACCCCAGCAACCTGACAGTGCTCATCTGGCAATGCCCACCTGGCACTGCCAGGGTGACAGTCAGCACTGCCAGGTAGACACTGCCCCCCCCACACACAACGACTCACCCCGGGGCTTCAATGGTGTCCGAGCCCCGGCATGGCCACATGCCAGATTCTCCCTGCTCCCAGGATCCTCTCACCCTCAGGCGCAGCGGGTACCCAGTGAGAATCACTACTGGTCTCCACAAACAGCCACGAATATAGCTGTGGTAGAGGGGCAGACAGTCACACCGGACAACCCCCTTGATCACCGGCTGCCTGGACCTATTAATGCCAAATTTGGCTAAGAGCAGGTTCACAAAGAGGTCTTTCTCCTTCCCCACTCCCCTTTGCACTGGGTGTGTTTATAGGGCAGTCAATGTCACATGCTTAACTAGCAATTCCCTTAACATGGTGCACTGTGATTAACAGCACACTGAGAGATTCCCTGCTTTTTTACACAAATTAAAGTTTTGAAAGAAAACCAATTAAAGAACATTCTTTTGAATCTAAACAGAAATAAATGGTCTCACATTTTCACATCCATGAATACTGTAACTCCTTTACCAAATATAGTTAAACTATCATTAAAAAAATCTGAAATTAGTTTTTCGTTTCATCATTATATCACAATACTCTCCTCTTCTAATACATTAAGTAATTTCTTAGAGCAGTCATTTTGTAAAACAGTCTGATAACTGGTGACTTGTGTCAATGTATTGCATTTTGGCAATTTCCCTTTTCTCTAACATTTCTTTTAAACCGGCTAGCTCCATTCTTAACCTTTTCTCAGTTACATTCTTTGTTGAATGAACATTGTCTCAAAAAGACCAGTTGTCTATATAAGATTCTATGGGTAAACCTTTCCCACATTCCCCCTTTTATAAAATTTCTGACAATATATTGGACAGATAAACCCCCATATCCAGTACTTCAGCAGCTAATGTGCTTTTTAGTACTCCTTTTATTTTCTTGGCCTCTCAAGTCAATGGATAACACTTCTCATTTCTTCCCACCAAGAATATGATAAACCCAACTGTGTTACAGTACCCATCTGGCAGATTGGCATGTGAAGTATCACCAAAAATAACTAACCTCATATCTTCCAACTCACCTAAGGCTGGAAACTTGAGCACGCATCTTTCCGATTTACGCTTGTAATTTCCTCAACTGAAGCACATTTCCATCATGTTATTCAGCTCTAACGCAGCATAGCTGGGGTCAGGTCTAGTTTGAGTGCACAACAAGTTCAACTGCCCTATCAAACTTCTAGTTGTTCTGTTTCTTCCTTGGCAGCTGGATCCTTTTTTTGTGAAGATCTTACCCAAGATATCAGGATATGATTCACGTTTTCTCAATCAGACAGCTGATTCAATGTCACTTCTGACCTGGCTTGCATAATGTCTAAACCTATGAATTTTAAAAGCCACTGAAGCCTGAATTCCTTCTTTATCTTCTCAAATTCCCTTGCTCAAATTCACCACAGCCTCCCCACAAGGAAGTCATCAACATGAATGATGAAAATCCCAGCTAGTTTCTCTTCATACCTGTAGAACATTGTGGGGACCACCTTTAACTTAACACAATTTGTTTTCGACAGGACAGACCTCACGGAAAAATAGCATACTCTTGACGCATCATTCAATCTGTAAACACAGGTTCAATTTCCATCGTTTTTCTTCTACATCGCTAACTTCTTTGGGTGGCTTCAAAAAAGATGTGCAGGTTAGATGGATTGGCCCTTCTAAATTGCCCCTTAGTGTCCAAAGATGTGTCATTTGGGTGGATTAACCAAGGTAAATGTGTGGGGCCGAAGGTGGCCCTTGGTAACATGATCTTTCGGAAAGTTGGTGCAGACTCAATGGGGCAAATAGCCTCTTTTTGCACTGTAGGGATTCAATGGTTCTACTCAGTCATGATGACTTCTACTTCTATTGAGATTGCTAGCTTGCCTCATTCTCGCTAAACTACGGCCTCTACTTACATTCCTGTCCATTTCTGGACTATTACAATACAAGCAGAACTTCATTCACAAGTTTGTGATTTTCTTCTGGGATCACGGCCACTTTCTGGTTCAGTGTCAGAACAGGTAATACACTTCTTGGGTTTCCACATGTTTAATATCCTTTTGCCAATCCAGTCTCTTGTCCTTCATCCTTGTATTTACCAGAAGATTTTCCTGCTCTCCCTATTATAGTGGCATTCCTCCACACACTGGTCCTTTCTGGCATGTATGTTACCTTTGTGCCTACTTTAGGTAGTTGCCCTTTTGAACAAATAGCACCACCCTATGTCTCCGTATTACTTTGTTCATAGTCCGTCACATTGTGTCTACCGTCATCTGCTCTTCAGACTTACCCAGTGCGAGGGTACATGAAGTGCATGGTGCCTCCTCACTTTCTATGTGCAGTTCAGGACCTGTGAATGTCTAGTCAGTACGAATCAACCACGAAGAATGGACCCGAACAATCTGATTACCGTGTTGTACAGTTACTACTTCCCCAGGACCTTGCCAGGCCCTTTCCAATATTCTGGTTTTCTCTTTAATTTTCCATATCTCCTTGCCGAAATTGTATCCCCAATGGCCTTATACGGTGCCATTATGGGGAACCTGTGGATGTGTTGTATCTGGATTTTCAGAAGGCATTTGACAAGTTGCTGCACCAAAGACTGCTGCATAAGATAAAGGTGCACAGTGTTACAGGTAATGTATTAGCATGGATAGAGGATTGGTAACTAACAGAAAGCAAAGAGTGGGGGTAAATGGGTGTTTTTCTGGTTGGCGATCAGTGACTAGTGATGTGCCTCAGGGATCAGTGTTGGGACCACAATTGTTTACGATTTACATAGATGATTTGGAGTTGGGGACCAAGTGTAGTGTGTCAAAATTCGCAGATGACACTAAGCTGGGTGGAAGAGCAAAGTGTTCAGAGGACGCTGAAAGTCTGCAAAGGGATATAGATAATCTAAGTGAGTGGGCGAGGGTCTGGCAGATGGAGCACAATGTTGGTAAATGTGAGGTCATCCATTTTGGTAGGAATAACAGCAAAATGGACTATTATTTAAATGGTAAAAAATTGCAACATGCTGCTGTGCAGAGGGACCTGGGTGTCCTTGTGCAGGAATCTCAAGGAGTTGGTTTCCAGGTGCAGCAGGTAATTAAGAAGGCAAATGGAATTTTGTCCTTCATTGCTAGAGGGATGGAGTTTAAATATAGCGAGATTATGTTGCAGTTGTATAAGGTGCTGGTGAGGCCACACCTGGAGTACTGTGTACAGTTTTGGTCTCCTTACTTGAGAAAGAATATACTGGCACTGGAGGGGATGCAGTGGGGATTCACTAGGTTGATTCCGGAGTTGAGAGGGTTGGCTTATGAGGACAGACTGAGAAGACTGGGGCTATACTCATTGGAATGTAGAAGAATGAGGGGAGATCTTATAGAAACATATAAGATTATGAAGGGAATAGATAAGATAGAAGCAGGGAAGTTGTTTCCATTGGCAAGTGAAACTAGAACTAGGGGGCATGGCCTCAAAATAAGGGGAAGCAGATTTAGGACTGTGTTGAGGAGGAACTTCTTCACACAAAGGGTTGTGAATCTGTGGAATTCCCTGCCCAATGAAGCAGTTGAGGCTAACTCATTGACTGTTTTTAAGGCAAGGATAGATAAATTTTTGAACAGTAAAGGAATTAAGGGTTATGGTGAGCGGGCAGGTAAGTGGAGCTGAGTCCACAAAAAGATCAGCCATGATCTTATTGAATGGCGGAGCAGGCTCGAGGGGCCAGATGGCCTACTCCTGCTCCTAGTTCGTATGTTCCGTAGGGCACCAAAACTTCAGCATTAATGAAAGCTTTTCAGCCTGCACACAAGGCATTCAGGTGAGCTGAAGAAGTGGAGCTAATGCTAGTCCCTTCTGCAGCAGGAGCAGCATCTGGTAGCACGGAAGGCACCTTTGGATTTCTTCTGTACACCAACTGGTATGGACTCTACTCCCCAACCATTTACAAAGAGTTATTTGCGTGCATTGCCCATACCGTTTGCAATTTACAATCTGGTTGATCAGCCAATATTTTATGCAACATATCGTCTATTACCGCATGGTTTCTTTTGCAAAGACCATCACTAAACTGGCTCTCAGCTGCAGTGTGCATAACACAATGTTTAGATTTTCACACATATCTTGAAATTCCTCATTGGCAAATTCACCAACATTATCTGTCAAGAACTTTGTTGGTGTTCCTAATCCTGTTCCTACCCATTTCACCATGACTTTATCAACAATGGCCCTTTTGTTTTTACGGTGTCACACAGTGGATAGGCTAAATCTGGTTGCCATATATATGAAGTGTAGGATATAAATACCCCCATCCTTGTCCCAAACTTTCAAGTCCATTAGCGCTGCATCATTAAACTAGCTTACAACAGGACGCGGTGGTGTCTTGGGATATTTGATGCAGATTTCACATTGTGGTCATCATATCCTTCATCCAGCACTCCTGAATCTCGAAGTAGAGCCTTCAGTTTCTGTGTTGCTGAATGTGCAAACTGTGTAATTTCCAAATTATATTTTTATCCACCAAATTCTTATTCTCAGTGGTTAAGAAAACTTGGTGCATTTTCTGATGAGAAATATCTGGCTTCTTTGAGATAAGCAGTAATGACCAAGTTGACTAAAATGTAGATCCATATATTTTCCAAATACAATTACGCGATCATTCTTCACGTCTAGCATCATCTGAGCCTTCTTCATCACAAATTGACTTAACAATAGCTGTATCTCAGGAGAAACCACATCCGTACTGATAACAGATTGACCTCTGCAATCTTACATGGGAAGACCACTCGTCCGGAGGATGTTAAATGTATTGTCATCTCTGAACCTGAAGCAGGTGTTGCTTTCGCACTCCCTGACTTGCCGCTGGTCTGTCTCATCAAGAGACCCTAGAAAGCAGTTAGGCCAGTTCACACCACACACTGTAGAAGTGCAACCACTGTCCAAAACTGCAGTTAGAGAAATTGACCATCAATATGCTCATTACTGTGACCAATACATCGCAGTCACCATCATCATTTTCAGTTTCAGATCAATTTGTCTCATGGGTTACTTCAGAAATACTGTTCCATCGCTGTGGGCAGTTCATCACATAATGATACTGGGAATCACACAGGAAACACCCATTAACCGTGCCCTGTGCATTTTTGGGGTTTAAATGCCTACAGTCACCATCTCAGGCACAGTTTTTGTCCCAACTTTCACACTGACTAGGGCTATGACCATTTTCAGACCTCCTGTCATTAACCCCATCTTTGTCTTGGAATTCTTCTCTAATGTTTGGTCGACCTTGAAATTAATCCACCATTGAATCTCCTATCCTTTGTTTCATGGCATTTTTGTTTGCCTTTGTTAAGAGTTGTTGGTGACGATGGTTTTCCCGGAAATGTTTTAAGGGCTGCTACCATTTGATCTAGGAGAGAATCTTGCCCCGAAATTAAACCCTTGTTAGTACCAAAAGACTATCAACATGGGAAATGAGAGCACAGTCCAGTAATTTAAACACCAATATGGATTCCGGAATCCAACAACTAGATAGAGGAACAGATATATAGGCAGATTTTGGCAAGGTGTAAAAGTAACAGGGTTGTTGTGGTGGGAGATTTTAACTTGCCCTATATTGACTGGGACTCACTTAGTGCTCGGGGCGTGGATGGGGCAGAGTTTGTAAGGAGCATCCAGGAGGCTTCTTGAAACAGTATGTAGATAGTCCAACTAGGGAAGGGGCCATACTAGACCTGGTATTGGGGAATGAGCCCGGCCAAGTGGTTGACATTTCAGTTGGGGAGCAATTTGGGAACAGTGGCCACAATTCAGTAAGCTTTCAGGTACTGATGGATAAAGATAAGTGTAGTCCTCAAGTGAATGTGCTAAATTGGGCCAAGGCTAGTTATAACAATATTAGGCAGAAACTGAATGTAGATTGGAGGCATATGTTTGAGGGCAAATCAACATCTGGCATGTGGGAGGCTTTCAAGTGTAAGTTGATAGGGATTCAGGACCGGCACATTCCTGTAAGGATGAAGGATAAGGATGGCAAGTTTTGGGAACCTTGGATAATGAGGATATTGTGAGTCTAGTCAAAGAGATAAAGGAACCATTTGTCAAGGCTAGGAGGCTGGGAACACATGAAGCAAGTGTGGAGTGCATATTTAACTAGCAATATCCTTAACAAGGTCATTGCCATTCACGGTGATTAACAGTACATTGGCACTGTTCCACCAACCACTGTCCACCTGTGACAGAGATTGTAGCTCATTTGAAAATTCATTTTTAGTGTGGAAGCAAGTCATCTTCAACCCCAAGGGACTGCTGAAGAAGAAGACTTATTTATCTTGCGGAACCAGAAGGAATAGGCAGGGTTCTGCTGAGCCTTTGCACTCGTCTTAGCTTGTCAGAATCACCCTAATATCTCTCGAGGACCTGCTAATCTCTTTCATCTCACTAATTTCATGTTATTTTTATAACTCTCCTAATCTATGTAGCATTCTGCATTTCTTCCATTTTTTTAATGAAATTTAATTTCCCCTCTGCTCACACACCATTTTCAGTAATTCAACAGACTCTGCTTCATCGTTAACCTGCAGGGTCCCAAATAACTCCATCAGCTTAACTCTGATTCCACCAAGCTCCTTGATCTTTCCCTCATCTTCGGTTTTACTTCTTATGGTGTATCTGCCTGCTCCCCAGTGAATCCTTCCCACCACTGAATTGTATCTGCTGTTCATGGAACATTTTGAAAACCAGTTCTTATCTTACTTGCTATTATCAATAGGCTGAGTGGAACAGTTCTCATTAATTCTTTGGTGGGTTTTTCTGGTTCAACTATTGC
The DNA here is from genome assembly GCF_964213995.1 of Mustelus asterias. NCBI lineage: Eukaryota > Metazoa > Chordata > Chondrichthyes > Carcharhiniformes > Triakidae > Mustelus > Mustelus asterias. The sequence goes on from NC_135811.1 coordinate 110,119,759, forward strand.
TTTCACTTTTCTGACAAACAAATAGAAGAAAGTGCATCAGGAGGTCAACAGTATGTGGAGAAAGTAAAGTCATGCACAAAATAATGAAAAAAATCAGTCTACCGTAAATAAAATAAAGCTTGGTTGAGAGTTAGTGAGGGACAATTTTGCATTGAAGAGAGGAAAGGAGAATGCAAATATCTGCTTTGAAAAAGATTTGTGGGTGTGCAATAAAATTGTTCAAAGAGGTGGCTCTTTGCTTCACAGATTAGGAATGAGTGTTTGACAAGGTTAAACATCAAATATTAACCAATTAAAAGCAAAATACTGCAGATGCTGGAAATATGAAATAAAAACAGAAAATGCTGGATAAACTCAGCAGGTCTGGCAGCATCTGTGGAGAGAAACAGAGTTGATGTTTCAGATCTAAAAGATTCTTCTACAGAATATTAACCAATGTTCTGCAGTGGATAGGAACTATTAGACATCTTTACTGAGAACAAGAAGCAGTTAGTTTCACCTCGACAGTTCTGGCCCAATCTACATTCAATTGTTTAGTTTACAACATGGCTTTCCCCCTAGTGACTTTAAAACCTCTTTTAAAAATCTTTGCAAGTCTGCGTTTAAACATTTTGTTAAAACTACTTTGTTGCTTTGAATGTCTCTGAAGGTTTGGACAGGTTCTGGCACCTAACACTCTGACACAGGTTTTTAGAATGTGTCCTCCCAGCAAAGCTCTGATCAGGGTTCCCAAGTCTCCTCTCACATCACTCTATTCATGTTACAGTTCATGTCTGATCCTCTGATTCTTTCCATTAATGTAAGAGTTGCCAAGGCTCTGTGCTTCAAATCTGTTCCTTCACCCAATCAGTAACCTCCCTCCCTCACCATCGACCCATTTCCCACCATCCTGTTGATCTCTCCGCTCAACAGTTAAGCTCAGTTGGCTGGACGTCTGGTTAGTGATGCAGAGCAACACCAACAGCGTGGGTTCAATTCCCGTACCAGCCGAGGTTATTCATGATGGCCCCACCTTCTCAACGTTGCCCCTCGCCTGAGGTGTGGTGATCCTCAGGTTAGATCACCGCCAGTCAGCTCTCCCCCCTCAAAGGAGAGAAAATTCCCACTCACCTGAAGAAGGGGCTTGGGGCTCCGAAAGCTTGTGGCTTTTGCTACCAAATAAACCTGCTGGACTTTAACCTGGTGTTGTTAAACTTCTTACTGTGTTTACTCCAGTCCAACGCCGGCATCGCCACATCTGGGACTGTAGCAACTTTACATTTTACCACTCATAGACCGCACTTAGTAGAGAGCTTGCCATTTGATCAACCCAGTTCTCACCTGAGTCTCCAATCTCTATCGCTGTCACAACCTCTCCTTCCTTTTACTTTTTAAATTCAATATATTGAAGTCATAGTTCTCTTCTACCTAACGTCAACATGGGTGAAAGCAAAACCTGCCACAGTCTCATTCTCTAACCACTCTTTCTTAGTTTCCCAAAACTGTCAAGTAGCTTAACTATCAAAGCCCTCAGTTTCCCAATTAATCTTTTAAATCAAAGTTTGTGCTGCCCAGTCACCAGTTCCTGATATCCTTATTCTGCTTTTTATGTTACCAAATTGGTCATGTTCTGGAACAAATCTTGCCTTTTCATCTGGAGCTCTCATCGATGGCCCCCTCCCCCCCACCATCCCCCAACTCACTTTCACCCCATTTTCCAACTGTAACCAACATTACTGTTTTGAATTTTCCTCCTAAAATGATATTTGTGAAGCAAATTGCTCTGAAACAAAGGGCTGAACTTTCCTAGTCCTGCGGATTGGAAAGTGAGACTCGGAATAAAAGCAGAGAACAGTGCATTAGGTCAGTTACCTAACAAGAACAAACAAAGAACAAAGAACAATACAGCACAGGAACAGGCCCTTCGGCCCTCCAAGCCCGCGCCGCTCCCCGGTCCAGGATTGAATCCTGAATCCAGGATCCCCGCCCAATTTTCCAGCCTATCTACATCCTAATATCCTATCCACCGAGCTGTCCCCCACAGCTACGATGCTTTGTTCTGTGTGCTAGTGTTTTGTAATTCTGCCAGTTGGTCACTGCTGCAAGCCCTCACATTGGGCAACACATCACTAGTCCATCCGCTGTCCTCCGAGGGACAGAGCTCCTGGAGGCGGCTTTTTAACGCAGCCACGCTCTGGGAATGAGTGGTTTACCAGCACGGCCACTTCCCAGGTTGAGGCCAACATCAGGATCATGACCCAACCAGACAAATCCCAGTCGAAAGTTAATTGCTGAAGCTGTAAGTGTGGAAGCAGTCATTTAGATGTCGGTAGTGATTGGAAGATAGTGATGTCCGGTCTTCTTTGTTGCTCTGCTGAAGTGCTCTCTTGCATTTGTATAATATAAAGAAACTCATTGAGAATTTGAAGTGGATGTTTTTTATTATTGCCACAACCAAAACCAACCACTTGTTGCACAAACAGGGTTATGGTAAGAACATAAGAACTCGGAGCAGGGTAGGCCATCTGGCCCCTCAAGCCTACTCCGCCATTCAACAAGTCTTTTCATGGACTCAGCTCCACATACCCGCCCACTCACCATATTCCTTTACTGCTCAAAAATTTATCTATCCTTGCCTTAAAAACATTCAATGAGGTAGCCTCAACTGCTTCACTGGGCAGGGAATTCCATAGATTCACAACCCTTTGTGTGAAGAAGTTCCTCCTAAACTCAGTCCTAAATCTGCTTCCCCTTATTTTGAGGCCATGCCCCCGAGTTCTAGTTTCACCCGCCAGTGGAAACAACTTCCCTGCATCTATCTTATCTATTCCCTTCATAATCTTATATGTTTCTATAAGACCTCCCCTCACTCTTCTGAATTCCAATGAGTACAGCCTCAGTCTACTCAGTCTCTTCTCATAAGCCAATCCTCTTCACTCTGGAATCAACCTAGTGAATCTCCTCTGCACCCCCTCCAGTGCCAGTATATCCTTTCTCAAGTAAGGAGACCAAAACTGTACACAGTACTCCAGGTGTGGCCTCACCAGCACCTTATACAGCTGCATCATAATCTCACTGTTTTTAAACTCCATCCCTCCAGCAATGAAGGACAAAATTCCATTTACCTTCTTAATTACCTGCTGCACCTGTAAACCAACCCCTTGTGATTCTTGCACAAGGACACCCAGGTCCCTCTGCACAGCAGCATGCTGCAATTTTTTACCATGTAAATAATAATCCATTTTGCTGTTATTCCTACCAAAATGGATGACCTCACATTTACCAACATTGTACTCCATCTGCCAGACCCTCGCCCACTCACTTAGGCTATCTATATCCCTTTGCAGACTTTCAGCATCCTCTGAACACTTTGCTCTGCCACTCATTTTAGTGTCATCTGTGAATTTTGACACACTACACTTGGTCCCCAACTCCAAATCATCTATGTAAATCGTAAACAATCGCAGTCCCAACACTGATCCCTGAGGCACATCACTAGTCACTGATCGCCAACCAGAAAAACACCCATTTACCCCCACTCTTTGCTTTCTGTTAGTTAACCAATCCTCTACCCATGCTAATACATTACCCGTAACACCGTGCACCTTTATCTTATGTAGCAGTCTTTGGTGCGGCACCTTGTCAAATGCCTTCTGAAAATCCAGATACACCACACCCACAGGTTCCCCATTGTCCACTGCACACGTAATGTTCTCAAAGAATTCCACCAAGTTAGTCAAACATGACCTGCCCTTCATGGACCCATGCTGCGTCTTACCAATGGGACAATTTATATCCAGATGTCTCGCTATTTCTTCCTTGATGATAGATTCAAGCATTTTCCCTACTACAGAAGTTAAGCTAACCGGCCTATAGTTACCTGCCTTTTGTCTACCTCCTTTTTTAAACAGTGGCGTCACATTTGCTGTTTTCCAATCTGCGGGAACCGCCCCAGAGTCCAGCGAATTTTGGTAAATTACCACTAGTGCATTTGCTATTTTCCCCGCCATCTCTTTTAGTCCCTGGGATGCATTCCATCGGGACCAGGGGACTTGTCTACCTTTAACCCCATTAACTTGCCCAACACTTCCTCTTTCGTGATAATGATAGTTTCTAGGTTCTCACCTGCCATAGCCTTCCTGTCATCAATTTTTGGCATGTTATTTGTGTCTTCCACTGTGAAGACCGACACAAAATACCTGTTCAACGCCTCAGCCATTTTCTCATTTCCAGTTATTACATCCCCCTTCTCATCCTCTAAAGGACCAATGTTTACTTTAGCCACTCTTTTTTGTTTTATATATTTGTAGAAACTTTTGCTATCTGTTTTTATATTCTGAGTTAGTTCACTCTCATAATCCATCTCACTTTTCTTTATAGCTTTTTTCGTGGCTTTCTGTTGATCTTTAAAGATTTCCCAATCCTCTAGGTTCCCACTAATCTTTGCCACTTTGTCTGCATTTTCTTTCAATTTGATACCCTCCTTTATTTCCTTAGATATCCATGGCTGATTATCTCTTTTTCACAGTAAGAAGTTTAACAACACCAGGTTAAAGTCCAACAGGTTTATTTGGTAGCAAAAGCCACACAAGCTTTCGGAGCTGCAAGCCCCTTCTTCAGGTGAGTGGGAATTCTGTTCACAAACAGAGCATATAAAGACACAAACTCAATTTACATGAATAATGGTTGGAATGCGAATACTTACAACTAATCAAGTCTTTAAGAAACAAAACAACGTGAGTGGAGAGAGCATCAAGACAGGCTAAAAAGATGTGTATTGTCTCCAGACAAGACAGCCAGTGAAACTCTGTGGGGGTTACAAATAGTGTGCCATGAACCCAATATCCCGGTTGAGGCCGTCCTCGTGTGTGCGGAACTTTCTGCTCAGCGACTCTGCGCCATTGCGTGTCGTGTGTCCACATCATATCTCTTTTTCTACAGTCCTTCCTTATCACGGGTATATACTTTTGCTGAGCACTGTGAAAGATCGCTTTGAAAGTCTTCCACTGTTCCTCAATTGTCCCACCATAAAGTTTTTGCTCCCAGTCTGCCTTAGCCAACTCCTCCCTCATCCCTTTATAATCTCCTTTGTTCAAGCACAAGACACTGATATTGGATTTTACCTTCTCACGCTCCATCTGTATTTTAAATTCAACCATACTGTGATCACTTCTTCCAAGAGGATCCCTAATTGCAAGATCATTAATTATTCCTGTCTCATTACACAGGGCCAGATCTAGGGTAGCTTGCTCTCTCGTAGGTTCCATTACATACTGTTCAGGGAAGTTATCACGGATACATTCTATGAACTCCTCCTCAAGGCTGCCTTGACCAGCCTGGTTTGACCAATCGACATGTAGATTAAAATCCCCCAAGATAATTGCTGTACCATTTTTACATGCATCAGTTATTTCTTTGTTTATTTCTCGCCCCACCATGATAACAAAGAACAAAGAAAATTACAGCACAGGAACAGGCCCTCCAAGCCTGCACCGACCATGCTGCCCGACTTAACCAAAACCCCCTACCCTTCCGGGGACCATATCCCTCTATTCCCATCCTATTCATGCACTTGTCAAGATGCCCCTTAAAAGTCACTACCGTATCCGCTTCAACTACCTCTCCCGACAACGAGTTCCAGGCACCCACTACTGTCTGTGTAAACATCTGCCTCGTATATCTCGTTTACACCTTGCCCCTCGCACCTTAAACCTGTGCCCTCCCAGTAATTGACTCTCCCGCCCTGGGAAAAAGCTTCTGACTATCCACTCTATCCATGCCTCTCATAACCTTGTAGACTTCTATCAGGTCTCCCCTCAACCTCCGTCGCTCCAGTGAGAACAAACCAAGTTTCTCCAACCTTTCCTCATAGCTAATGCCCTCCATACCAGGCAACATCCTGGTAAATCTTTTCTGTACCCTCTCCAAAGCCTCTACATCCTTCTGGTAGTGGCAACCAGAATTGAACGCGAGATTCCACGTGTGGCCTAACTAAGGTTCCATAAAGCTGCAACATGACTTGCCAATTTTTAAACTCAATACCCTGGCCGATGAAGGCAAGCATGCCGTATGCCTTCTTGACTACCTCTTCCACCTGCATTGCCACTTTCAGTGACCTGTGTACCAGTACACCCAGATCCCTTTGCCTATCGATACTCTTAAGGGTTCTGCCATTTACTGTATATTTCCTATCTGTATTAGACTTTCCAAAATGCATTACCTCACATTTGTCCGGATTAAATTCCATCTGCCATCTCTCTGCCCAAGTCTCCAACTGATCTATATCCTGCTGTATCCTCTGATGGTCCTCATCGCTTTCCGCAAATCCACCAACCTTTGTGTCGTCCGCAAACTTACTAATCAATCCAGTTACATTTTCCTCCAAATCATTTATATATATTACAAACAGCAAAGGTCCCAGCACTGATCCCTGAGGAACACCACTTGTCACAGCCCTCCATTCAGAGATGCACCCTTCCACTGCTACCCTCTTCTTCTTTGACCGAGCCAGCTTTGTATCCATCTTGCCAGCTCACCTCTGATCCCATGTGACTTCACCTTCTGCACCAGTCTCCCATGAGGGACCTTGTCAAAGGCCTTACTGAAGTCCATGTAGACAACATCCACTGCCCTACCCTCATCAATCACCTTCGTCACTTCCTCGAAAAACTCGATCAAGTTCGTGAGACACGACCTCCCCTTCACAAAACCATGTTGCCTCTCACTAATACGTCCACTTATTTCCAAGTGGGAATAAATCCTGTCTCGAAGAATCCTCTCCAATAATTTCCCTACCACTGATGTAAGGCTCACCGGCCTGTAATTACCTGGATTATTCTTGCTACCCTTCTTAAACAAAGGAACAACATTGGCTATTCTCCAATCCTCTGGAACCTCCCCTGTAGCCAGTGAGGATACAAAGATTTCTGTCAAGGCCCCAGCAATTTCCTCCCTTGCCTCTCTCAGTATTCTGGGGTAAATCCCATCAGGCCCTGGGGACCTGTCTGCTTTAATATTTCTCAAGAACTGCAATGCCTCCTCCTTTTTGATCTCAACATGACTCAAACTATCTACACATCCTTTCCCAGACTCATCATCCACCAAGTCCTTCTCTTTGGTGAATACTGACGCAAAGTACTCATTTAATACCTCGCCCATTTCCTCTGGCTCCACGCGTAGATTCCCTCCCCTGTCCTTGAGTGGGCCAACCCTCTCACTGGCTGCCCTCTTGCTCTTTATATGTGTATAAAAAGCCTTGGGATTTTCCTTAATCCTGCTGGCAAATGCTTTTTCATTACCCCTTTTAGCCCTCCTTACTCCTTGCTTAGGTTTCTTTCTACTTTCCTTGTATTCCACACTTGCTTCGTGTGTTCCCAGCCTCCGAGCTTTGACAAATGCTTCTTTTTTTTCTTTGACGAGGCTCATAATATCTCTCGTTATCCAAGGTTCCCAAAACTTGCCATCCTTATCCTTCATCCTTACAGGAATGTCCCCGTCCTGAATCCCTATCAACTTACACTTGAAAGCTTCCCACATGCCAGATGTTGATTTGCCCTCAAACATCTGCCCCCAATCTACATTCTTCAGTTCCTGCCTAATATTGTTATAACTAGCCTTGGCCCAATTTAGCACCTTCACTTGAGGGCTACACTTATCTTTATCCATCAGTACCTTCAAGCTTACTGAATTGCGGTCACTATTCCCAAATTGCTCCCCAACTGAAATGTCGACCACTAGATTAACGTCTAGTAGCAGAGCAGTAGAAATAACTCATTTTAACTTGCTTCAACACCGATGGTAAGATGTTTTGCAGTGTAGTGGGTAGCATCCTTGCCTCTCAACCAGAAATTGCTGGTTTGAATCCCACTCCGGGACTTGGTGGCCAAGGAAGGTGCATTCATAATGTGGCCAAACAGGTTGACTTTCAACCTGAAAATCTTTCCAATATGTCTATGGCGTGTGGTAGGAAGGGGAGAGACTGCCATGTTTGATGCAGAGTGACGCCACTCAAGATATAGCCTCTGGTTCCAGGAAAAACAAGCTGCAGAAAACAGATGGAAGCATGTGCTTTGCCTGCCCCATGCACCTCTGGATGTGGGAAGTCTTTGAAGTCTAAGGGATCCGGCTAGTCCACATACAAGAGAGATTTTAGATGAAAATATTGCCAGAAACAAGCACATTATGTTGCTTCTAAATCCTAAATAAAGGTTATAACTAGATAGGGACAGTCCAATATTAGAATTTTGAGGCCCAATTCTGTAGATCAATGAATCTAATCTGGCCGCAGCAGCATTAATGGCAGGCAGTTCTCACCAAAGGTCCATAAAGACCATCCTGATCCAATGAAACAGCCTGAGAGTGGGCAACCACCTGACAAGATAATCTGCTAAAAGTCTGATTTATTGTCTTACCAATAATGGCATCGGTGTTGGCCTGTTCCTGATTACTGGGCTCCTGAACAGAGTCAGAGGCATCACACTTCTCTGGAAGATCCGGAGCTTCGCTTACAATGGGGATTGACTCAACATCTAAAGAATAAAAATGTCATACATTATTGTACATTACAATGGGAAGTGTAAATGTCACAAGGTTTGAAAGTACCATCCAAGGTCACATTGTTAGCAGCAAAATTGCTCAAATTGTTAAGTCTTCTGTTACAAGCTTATGCAACTAACCCCTGCAGAAAAATGATAGAACGTATAAGGCACTTCAAGTCAAAGTGCTCAGTTTAAAACAGGCAAGTTTACTTTAATAACACTGAGTTTAACAATTTCAGGTCATAATCTTTGCCCTCATTTTTTAGAACAGCAGCTACTGCGAGTGATCCTACTATTCCCATTTCCACCTCCTCGAGGCCCATTTCATGTTTTTTTTTCCTTATTCTGTTACCACCTTTTTTTGTCTTGTAGCATTATTGTTTAATCTCTCCATCCTTCTGTTTCATTCACCCAAAACCATTTCCCTACCTCTCTCCTTACATAAAGCCTATTACATCCAGTTTTGAGGAAAGGTCAAGATGCTGCCTGATTTGCAGAATATTTCTAGCATTTTCTGTTTTTATTCCAAATTTCCAGCAATATTTCACTTTTTTCCAAGTTATCTTCCTTAACAATCATTTAAAAATTAAAATTGTCCCCTTTCAGCTGGATTCAAACTTGAAGCACGGAATCATACAGCGCAGAAGAGGCCCTTCAGGACATCGAGTCCGCACCAACACATTAGAAACACCTGAACTCCCACCTAATCCCATCTGCCAGCACTGGGCCCATAGCCCTGAACGTTATGATGTGCCAAGTGCTCATCCAGATACTTTTTAAAGGATGTGAGGCAACCCGCCTCCTCCACCCTCTCAGGCAGCGCATTCCAGACCATAACCACTCTCTGGGTAAAAAGGTTTTGCCCAACATCCCCCCTAAACCTCCTGCCCCTCACCTTGAACCTATGTCCCCTCGTGACTGACCATTCAACGAAGGGGAACAGCTGCTCCTTATCCACTCTGTCCATGCCCGTCATAATCTTGTACACCTCGATCAGGTCGCCCCTCAGTCTTCTCTGCTCCAGAGAAAACAACCCAAGCCTATCCAACCTCTCTTCATAACTTAAATGTTCCACCCAGGCAGCATCCTGGTGAATCTTCTCTGCACCCCCTCCAGTGCAATCACATCCTTTAGATAATGTGGCAATCAGAACTATACACAGTACTGTGGCTGTGACCTCACCAAAGTTCTATACAACTCCAACATGACTTCCCTGCTTTTGTAATCTGTGCCTCGACTGATAAAGGCAAGTATCCCATATGTCTTTTTCACAACCCTACTAACATGCCCTTCCGCCTTCAGAGGTCTATGGACAAACATGTCAAGGTCCCTTTGTTCCACAGAACGTCCTTGTGCCCTACCATTCATTGAGTACTTTCTTGTCAAATTGCTCCTTCCAAAATGCTTCACTTTACACCTGCCACTTACCTGCCCATTTGACCATTCCATCTATATCTTCTTGTAGCCCAAGACAGTCCGCCTCACTGTTAACCACCCATCCAATCTTTGTGTCATCCGCAAGCTTACTAATCCTATCCCCCACACTGAGATGATAGTGAGTTCAACTGGAAGCACACCCTTGCTTTCCCTAAAACTCTTTGATCCTTTAGGTGTTGGAAATGCCTAAACCAACGTTATCTTTCATAATGACATTCTGATCATTCAAGTAAAAGCAGCATTACCTTCTTGCTGAGACTTTTCTTGGATCTCTTCTATTCCCATGTCAGACATATTCTGGAAGAGAAAGTATTAAAATCACCCAAATTTAAGAAACATATTCAGAAAATATTATTAGAGTGGAATATGTTTAACTATAATAAATAGATTTTAATCCCCTCATTAGTGAACTGAGGAATTTCAGTACAGTAGAATACAAAAAAACATCTAGCCTCTTGGATCAATTTTTATGTAAATTGAAAACACAAATGCCACTATTTGCATGACTAAATTAATACATTGATACTGGATCCCATTGATAATCTTCTGTGGCTTTTATAGTTGTGATTTTTAAAAATTCATTTATGGGATGCGAACCGGGCCAGCATTTATTGCCCAATCCTAACTGCTCGAGAAGGTGCTGTTGAGCTGCTTTCTTGAATGCTGAAGTCCATGCGATTATAGGTACACCCACCGTGCTGTTAGGGAAGGTGTTCCACGATTCTGACCTAGCGACGGTGATATGCTGCCATTGTCCTTCAGGTGATAGAGGTTGTCAGTTTGAAGGTGCTTTTGAAGGAACCTTGGTGAGTTGCTGCAGTGCATCTTGAAGATGGTATACACAGTTGCCACTGAGGCTCGGTGGTGGGGGGGGGGGGGGGAGTGAATGTTGAAGGTGGTGGATGGGGTGCCAAGTAAATGGGCTGGACAGTGTTGAGCTTCTTGGGTGTTGTTGGAACTTCACTTATCCAGGCACCATCACACTCCTGACGTGTGCCTTGTAGATGGTGGACAAGCTTTAGAGAGTCAGGAGGTGAGTTACTCACCACAGGATTCTGAGCCTCTGACCTGCTCTTGTAGCCACAGCATTTATATGATTAGTCCAGTTCAGTTCCCTGGGTAACCCCCAGGATGTTGATGGTGGGAGATTCAGCAATGGTAATGACAGTGAATGTCATGGGCAATGGTTAGATTGTCTCTTGTTGGAGGTAGTCATTGACTGGCACTTGGGTGGCACGAATGTCACTTGCCACTTGTCATCCCTAACCTGGACATTGTCCAGATCTTGCTGCATTTGGACATGGACTGCTTCAGTATCTGAGGAGTCACAAATGGTGCTGGACATTGTGCAATCATCAGCGAACATCACCACTTCTGACCTTATGGTGGAAGGAAGGCCATTGATAAGGCAGATGAAAATGGCTGGGTCTAGAACACTATCCTGAGGAACTCCAGCTGTGGTGTATTAGAACTGAGATGATTGACCTCCAACAACCACAATCATCTTCCTTTGTATTAAGTAGACCTCCAACTAGAAGAAAGTTTCTCCCGATTCCCAATTATTCCAGTTTTGCTAGGGTTCCTTGATGCCACTCTGTGTCAAATGCTGCCTTGATGTCAAGACCAGTCACTCACCTCACCTCTGGAGTTCACAATCAGACAACCTGTAACATTTAAGTTCACCTTTTCCCAAGGTCAGGCATTTTTTGACATGGGTGAAGAATGTTCTGGTTATGTTTATGAATCATTTGAAATTATTCATGGAAATTTACTAATCTACTGTCATGGATTAGTTATTATCATTCCTGTATTTTACATTTTTAAACTGCTGGTTAGTTAGGGGAGTCTGGGAGCAGACATTTAATGAGTCAGCTCGATACTATATGTGGGTGGCACGGTGGCACAGTGGTTAGCGCTGCTGCCTCAGAGCACCAGGGACCTGGGTTCGATTCCCGGCTTGGGTCACTGTCTGTGCGGATCTGCACATTCTCCCCGTGTCCGTGTGGGTTTTCTCAGGGTGCTCCAGTTTCCTCCCATAGTATGAAAGATGTGCTGGTTAGATGCATTGACCGTGCTAAATTCTCCCTCAGTGTACCTGAACAGGTGCTGGAGTGTGGCGACTAGGGGATTTTCACAGTAACTTCATTATAGTGTTAATGTAAGTCTACTTGTGAAAATAATAAGTAAAGGTTAAACTTTATTTAAGGGCATCATTGAAATAGGACTTTATAAAATCACCGTTACCAGGTTACCCTGACCAGCCATTTGAAAGAATAAAAACACTCAATCAGGAAAGGACTAAGAGATTTCAGCATATGTGGATACCTGGCATAAAGATACAAAACTGTATATCAATTCAGTGGAAAAGCTCTGAACAAAAGTTAAAATCACTTAGTTTTACTTCTATTTGCACTCTTCAATATGACACAGCCTGACTCAACATCACTGTGGCAGCTACCTCCAATATCAGATAGTTTGCAGCAAGCTTTCAGAATGGTTGTTCCAGCAGTAAGCAGAGACATTTCTTCACACTTCATGGTCAGTGCACACTTCTGCGCTGTGGGATTCTGCGATGTGGGATTCTATGATTTCAACATCACAGGACTTTCGAGAGTGCATGAACGTACTCAGAATGCTCCATAAGGTGGTATCACTCGTCTCACTCACAGGATCAGAGAACAGGTACAGACTAGTCAATATTCAACATAACCGTTCAGCTGGAACTTACAATGGTGTATTGTTTTTAAGATTGTAGCATATTTTGCCATCATTACCCTACCCAGAAATCTATTCCTTGTATTGATCACTCTTAATATGCAGAAGAGCTGCCTGCTAGCCTTTCCATAAGTTTAGACAAGAATATTAATCAAAATATTGCTGATGATATTAAAAATTATTCAGTGGGTTTTGTCATAAATTGTAGAACAGCTGCCTTGGGCTGTGATGTGATGGAGTTTCTGACTGTCCTTACCCTCTTAACCCACTTCTTAACCTCGGTAACCTCTTAACCTCGGTACTTAAAAGGGTATAAATCATCTTTATGCCGATACGGCATTGCTAAAAGGCATGTGGCACTCCTGCTCTTTACTACAGAGCTAGGGAGCTTCACAGGATCAAAGCCCATTTTATCTCGAATCCTAAAAATTGTTCTATCGTGTACATTTCATTTATCTTAAAAAGATGATCCTCTTCAAAAGGAATTCTGTAAGTTAAGATTTTTTTTAAATGAGTCTGGATTGGCTGATCACTTTCCAATGCTACAAATGGATCATTATAATTGGCTGCAGTGACTCTGGAGCTGAAGAGGAATAAAATAATTTAAGGTTCCCCCACTTGACCCTGGAGTCCTGTTTGCAGTTTTGATCTCCATATTTAAGAAAGGATATATTTGTATTGGAGGTGGTACAGCAAAGGTTCACTAGAATGGTCCCTGGGATGAGATGGTTGTGCTATGATGAGAGGCTGAGTAAACTGGATCTATATTCTCTGGAATTTAGAAGAATGAGAGATGATTGCATTGGAATATAGAAGATTCTAAAGGGGCTTGCGCGGGTAGATACTGAGAGATTGTTTCCTCTGATTGGGGAATCTAGACCATGGGAGTACTCTCCCAGGATGAGGGGTGGGTCATTTAGGACTGAGATGAGTAGACATTTCTTCACTCAAAGGATTGTGAAACTTTGGATTGTAAATCTTTCTCTACCCCCAGCACTGTGTGTGTGTGTGTGTGTGTGTGTGGGTGGGTGGGTTTGTGTGTGCGCGTGCGTGCGGGTGTGTGAGTTTGTGGGGTCTGTGCATTGTGTAGGATAGCTGCTCAAGTAGTTTGTGTATGAGTGAATGGGAGTGAGAGTGTGTCTATGGTGGAGATGAGTGTAATGTGTGTCGATGGAGTGTATGGGTAGGATGTGTGTGGTGGGGCGGAGGCTTGGTGGGTGTGTGTGAACTGCTGACTGCTGTGTGTGGTGTGGCTGATGAGGTGTGGAAGTGGGTGTGTTTGGGGTGGGGTGTAGTATATGTGTATGTGTAGGTAGGTGTGTGTGCATGTGTACAAAAGTAAGGTGAGTGTGGTGGTGTATGTCTGAAGTTCACATTGGTGTGTATGTAAGGGGTGGGTGTGTATGGCAGTGAATTTCGGTAAAAGACAGGATTGGATGAAGCTACAACATGCCCCATAGTCAAATAGTTTTGTGATTCTTCTGGAAGGCCACTGGCATCTGTTGAACCACAACCCTGCGACGGTTAGCAACTTGAGGGGATATAGGGTTGAAAATAGGCAAGTCTAAGTGCCAAATCTTCCTCTGCAAAAGATGCTCTATTAGAAAGCCAGATGGCCTGTCTCCTCCTTTAACCACTCATGTTATTTTCCTTTGTGGGTTTTAAAACCCCTGAGAATACAGAAATGTCATTCCTGTAATACTCTCTGAATAAAGTAACAACTGAAATGTTGTTCTGTTTTTCGTTTTGATGCAAACACGAAACTGCTGGTCTCAAAGAGTTAAACCCACGACTGCTCTGCCTGCTCCTAACCTATTCCATTGGTTACTTCTGAAAACAGCTTCTGGTTAAATTTGCTAAAATTTAATAAAACCAAATAACCAAGATTCTAAACTTTAAAATTGTTCTCATGGCCCTTTACTCTCCAGTTCCTGTACAAATAAAATTAACTTTGAAGAGGGTTGTACTGAAGGAGCAGAATTCCCCTTCCTTCTACTGAAATTGGAGGGCCAATAAAGTCTATTTGAATCATAAGATTTTTTCCAAGGTATTTATATATAGAGAGCCCTTTCAGTTAGTGCGATTATTTTGTGAATGAAACGCCATCAAAAGGAGTCCCCCTCAGATGATCTTGCGAAGAAGCTTGTGTCTAGTGATATCATTCGAGCCTAACTGCGACCAGCAAGGAGACACCACGGAGGCGATTCTCCCAAACAAATTCGAAGTATCAAATTGCATGAATACTGGAGTAAATCCCACTGTTTTTTCAATGGGACTGCCAAAATGAATCTCCCACACTCACTGCACTGCAGCATGCACTAGGGTAAATTGCACGAATAATCAGAGGGTGAGGCCTATCTCCACCCAGGAGGCCGGCAGCATAGCGCTGAGTGGGCCACTGTGCATGCGCGATCTGTCAGTGCCGAGATCAGCACATGCGCAGTGGCCCCGTATGCAAGCCTCCTGATTGCTGGCCAGCCCTGCGACTCCCCTCCCTCTGTCCCCCCACAGACCGATGGCTGACCCCCCAAGCATGCCTGGGCCAGCCTCGACCCTCCCCCACCCCATAGCCACGACCCCCCGCTTCCCCCCCCCCCCCCCCCATCGGCAGTCCCAACCCCCCCCCCCCCCCCCATGCAGTTCCAAATCAAACCCCATGCAGTCCTGACCCCGCCGGCTGCAGATGGCCAGCCCCGGTCACTGACCTCCCTCCCACCAATCCCAGCTGCAGAGTGGCAGGGGGACGCCCCCCACCAATCGCCTCTATTAAGCTCCGCCTTCTTGGAACTGCCCCATGCCCAATGGGCATTGCCAAGGTGCCCCCTGGGCATTGGCACTTTGCCCTTGGGCTGTGCCAGGGGGCCCAGGCTGGGAGGGATGGCCAGCGAAGATCCCACGCATCAAATGCCGCTGGAATCTCCCGGCCCGCTGCAGCAGGATGGGAAAATCGCCTCCAACACACACTTATCAACAGCTTTGGACACAAGAACAGCTATGGCACAAGAGACAATAGTCAGCTGATGTCAAGGATTGTTGTCAGGAGGCAAGCAGAACCAGAACTAATGCTTTTCTTTCAGTAAGTCTGTCCCTTCACAAATCTTCATCAATATCAACTTCACTCAGGAAGTATGGGTGGAGGTGGACATTTCCAAGGAGGTCTTTCACTGCATACTGATCACTATCTTGATCCATTAACCAACCGGGATAAGGTCTGGGATAATATTAATTTTTAAAATTCCTGATCACCGCTTCATAAAATTAGTCATTACAGCCTTAAGGGTTGGTGTGAAAGTAGGCTAATAGAAACATAGAAAATAGGTGTAGGAGGAGGCCATTCGGCCTTTCGACCCTGCACCACCATTCAATATGACCATGGCTGATGACTTTCAGTATCCCACTCCCGCTTTCTCTCCATATCGCTTGATCCCTTTAGCCACAAGGGCCACGTCCAGCTCCCTCGTGAACATATCTAACCAACTGGCTCCCAACAGCTTTCTGTGGTGGAGAATTCCACAGGTTCACAACTCTCTGAGTGAAGAAGTTCTTCCTCATGAGATTCTTAGACTATGACCCCGAGTTCTGCACTTCCCCAACATCGGGAACATTCTTCTCGTATCTAGCCGTCCAGTCCCATCAGGATTTTATATGTTTCTATGAAACGTATAAACTATAAATCTGTATACATCTGTGGTGGGTAAGTTGTTGAAAGGTATTTTGAGAGACAGGATCTACAGGCATTTAGAGATGCAGGAACTGATTAGGGACAGTCAGCATGGCTTTGTGAGTGGAAAATCATGTCTCACAAATTTGATTGAGTTTTTTGAAGGGGTAACCAAGAAGGTAGATGAGGGCAGTGCAGTTGATGTTGTCTACATGGACCTTAGCAAGGCCTTTGACAAGGTACCGCATGGTAGGTTGTTGCATAAGGTTAAATCTCACGGGATCCAGGGTGAGGTATCTAAATGGATACAAAATTGGCTTGATGACAGGAGGCCAGAGGGTGGTTGTAGAGAGTTGTCTTTCAAACTGGAGGCATGTGACCAGCGGAGTGCCTCAGGGATCGGTGCTGGGTCCACTGTTATTTGTCATTTATGTTAATGATTTGGATGAGAACATAGAAGGCATGGTTAGTAAGTTTGTAGATGACACCAAGATTTGTGGCATTGTGGACAGTGAAGAAGGTTATCTCGGATTGCAACGGGATCTTGATCAGTTGGGCCAGTGGGCTGACGAATGACAGATGTGTTTAATTTAGATAAATGCGAGGTGATGCATTTTGGTAGATTGAACCAGGGCAGGACTTACTCAGTTAATGGTAGGGTGTTGGGGAGAGTTACAGAACAAATAAATCTAGGGGTACAGGTTCATAGCTCCTTGAAAGTGGAGTCATAGGTGGACAGAGTGGTGAAGAAGGCATTCACCATGCTTGGTTTCATCGGTCAGAACATTGAATACAGGAGTTGGAATGTCTTGTTGAAGTTGTACAAGATATTTGGTAAGGCCACACTTGGAATATTCTGTACAGTTCTGGTCACCCTATTATAGAAAGGATATTATTAAACTAGAAAGAGTGCAGAAGAGATTTACTAGGATGCTACTGGGACTTGATGGTTGGAGTTATAAGGAGAGGCTGAATAGACTGGGACTATTTTCTCTGGAGCGTGAAGGCTGAGGGGTGATCTTATAGAGGCCTATAAAATAATGAGTGGCATAGATCAGCTGGATAGTCAATATCTTTTCCCAAAGGTAGGGGAGTCTAAAACTAGAGGGCATAGGTTTAAGGTGAGAGGGGAGAGATATAGAAGGGTCCAGAGGGGCAATGTTTTCACACAGAGGGTGGTGAGTGTCTGGAACAAGCTGCCAGAGGTAGTAGTAGAGGCAGGGACAACTTTGAATTTTAAAAAGCGTTTAGACAGTTACATGGATAAGATAGGTATAGAGGGATATGGGCCAAATGTGGGCCATTAGGGGTTTAAAAAAGCAAGGGCGGCATGGACATGTTAGGCTGAAGGGCCTGTTTCCATGCTGTAAATCTCTATGACTCTATGAGATCCCCTCTCATTCTTCTAAATTCCAGTGAGTACAAGCCCAGTTGATCCAGTCTCTTAGAATCATAGAATACCTACAGTGCAGAAGGAGGCCATTCGGCCCATCGAGCCTGCACCGACAACAATCCCACCCAGTCCCTATCCCCATAACTCCATGTATTTACCCTGCTAATCCTCCTGACACTGAGAGGCAATTTAGCATTGCCAATCAATCTAATCCGCACATCCTTGGACTGCGGGAGGAAACCAGAGCACCTGGAGGAAACCCACGCAGACATGGGGAGAACGTACAAACTCCACACAGAGAGTGACCCAAGGCTGGAATTTAACCCGGGTCCCTGGCGCTGTGAGGCAGCAGTGCTAACCACTGTGCTACCGTGCCGCATGGTCAACAGGCCCTACACCCTGTAAGTGATAACCTGTGTAGTTCCTAGGGAGATCTTGTGGTGCAGTGGTAGAACCCTACCAGGACTTGTTGGCCACAGAAGGAGCGTTCAACGTGGTTCAATGTGCTGATAATCAGCTCGGGAATCTTTCCAACATTTTCTCACCATTTCCCAAAGGTAAAAATGCGTGTGAAGATACGTTAAAAAAAAACAAATCCTAAATATACATATATCTTAAATAATCACTGACCATCATTTAAGTGCACCATGATTAACTCTTCCCACAATGATTGCACTCCAAACAGATTTTGCCATCTTGCAAACATAACCCAGTAGCTACAGTTCCGAGTTGATAGATGGTTAGCTAAAGTCAACCAGTTTCCTGATTTCATGGTACGCGGGGCCTGCCAATTCTTTTGCTTTTTCGGCTCCACGGCTTAAGACTTGCTCGAGGAAACCTCTCTCTGCTCTAAGTTTTTCAATTTCATTCTTAATCGGTGCAAATCCTGCCATTCCAGGAATCAGTCTGGTGAACCTTCGCTGGACTCCCTCAATAGCGAGAATGTCCTGCCTCAGACTAGGAGACCAAAATTGCACACAATACTCAAGGTGTGGCCTCACCAAGGCCCTGTATAACTGCAGCAAGACATCCTTACTCATACTCAAATCCTCTTACTATGAAGGCCAGCATGCCATTAGCTTTCCTCACCGCCTGCTGTACCTGCATGCCAACCTTCAGCGACTGTTCCACCATGACACCCAGGTCACGTTACACTTCCCCTTTTCCTAAACTGCCACCATTCAGATAATAATCTTCCTTCCTGTTTTTGCCACCAAAGTGGATACCCTCACATTTATCCACATTAGATTGCATTTGCCAAGTATTTGCCCACCCTGCAGCCTCTGAGCATCCTCCTCACAGCACACACTGCCACCCAGCTTAGTGTCGTCTGCAAATTTGGAGATATTGCATTCAATTCCTTTGTCCAAATCATTATTGTGAATAGCTGGGGTCCCAGGACTGAACCCTGCGGTACCCCACTAGTCACTGCCTGCCACTCTCAAAAGGACCCGTTTATTCCCACTCTCTGCTTCCTGTCTTGTCAACCAGTTCTCTTTCCACGTCAATACATCTCTCCACAGATGCTGCCTGACCTGCTGAGTATTTACAGCATTTTCTGTTCTTTTTTCACCTTATAAACTTGCGTTGCATTCCATCATACTGAAATATTTTTTAGAATGAACACATAATGAAGAACGGTGCAACATGTAAGTAGTAGACAGAACTAAAGTTAAAGTTTATTTATTAGTCACAAGTAAGGCTTGCATTAACACTGCAATGAAGTTACTGTGAAATTCCCCAAGTCACCACACTCTGGCATCTGTTCGGGTCAATGCAATGTGGGAAGAAACCGGATCGCCTGGAGGAAACCCACGCAGACACAGGGAGAACATGCAAACTCCACACAGACAGTGACTTAAGCCAGGAATCGAACCCGGGACCTTGGCGCTGTGAAGCAGCAGTGCTAACCACTGTGCCGCCTCTGTGCTAATAGTCAAGAGAACTCTGTTTAATTGAAATTCCCAAATGAAAATATTTCCACATTCGGCTCAGCGTTCCAAAGGCAATTGCCGTGCTCCATCCGCAGCAACCCCCAGACCAGGAGGATGAAAGGCATATTCTAGTTTTCAACCAGGGAGAAAAGATACTGAAGACATCAGTGGGAATAAACGTATTTTAATGAAACAACTAGAAATGTATCACAGATGTTTTATAACTTATTTTGCAGGATGTGTGCTTCACTGACTGGCCAGCATTTATTGCTCATCCTTAATAGCCCTCGAGAAGATAGTAGTGAGCTGCTTTCTTGAACCGTTGAAGTCCGTGAGGGTGCATCCACAGTGCTGTCAGAAAGGGACTGTAACCCATCGATAGTGAAGGAACAGCAATATAGTTACAAGTCAAGATGGTGCGTGGCTTGAAGGGGAACTAGCATGTGGTTGTATTCCCATGCATCTGCTGTCCTTGTCCTTCAGATGGTAGAGGTTGCCTGTTTGGAAGATGCTTTTGAAGGAGCCTTGGCAAGTTGCTACAGTGCATCTTGCAGATGGTACACACTATGACACGCTGATGGAAGGAGTGAATGTCGAAGGTGGTGAGTGGGGTACCAGTTAAATAGGCTGCTTTGTCCCGGATGGCGTCAAGCTTCTTGAATGTAGTTGGATCACGTCAAGAGGACTAGAATATAATGAGGAAGCTTTGCTATACAAAGCCCTGGTTTGAAAAGAACATTGGAGGTAGATATAGAGAAACTATTTCCACAAATGGGGCAGTCTCAGACATTAAGACATAACCTTAAAATCAGCTCCAGGTCATTCAGGAGAGAAGTTAGTTAATTTCCCTTCATGCAAAAGAAGGTATAAGTGTGGAACTATCTCCCACAAAAAGCAGTAAATCCTCAGACGCGTACTTTGGGTGGATTATCAACTTATTGCCCAGTTATAAACGGGCTGTACAAACAGTCCAATTACTATCGAACCTCCCACAGTTTTCATTTTCGTTGGTTTACAGATAATCCTCACTGCTTTGAAGATGGAAAGGATGGAAAGGAAAGAATGTCCCGAGGTGTGGTAGATCAGCGAGACCAGGCAGACGCTAAGACAATGGATGAATGGACACCGCGCGACAATCACCAGGCAGGAGTGTTCCCTTCCAGTCGGGAACACTTCAGAAGTCAAGGGCATTCAGCCTCTGATCTTCGGGTAAACATTCTCCAAGGTGGCCTTCAAGACACATGACAACGCAGAATTGCCGAGCAGAAACTGATAGCCAAGTTCCGCACATATGAGGACGGCCTCAACTGGGATCTTGGGTTTATGTCATGCTACATGTAACCCCCACCATTTGGCCTGGGCTTACAAAATCCTACTAACTGTCCTGGCTTGTGACAATTGACACCTCTTTAACCTGTGATTATCCCTCTCTCCCCTCACACTGTCCGTACCTATAAAGACTTGATTACCTGGAAGACTCGCATTCCAACCATTCTTCACATTCCAATCTGTAAATATCTTGCAATTGGTGAACCTTCCTCTCCACTCACCTGATGAAGGAGCAGCGCTCCAAAAGCTCGTGATTCCAAATAAACCTGTTGGATTTTAACCTGGTGTTGTGAGACTTCTTACTGTGTCACCCAAGTCCAACGCCGGCATCTCCACATCTTGAAGACGTTTGGCAGAATAGTGTGGGACCTTATTAGTCAGCAGATTATTGCAGCAGAGGGAACAGTTAATGGCTCAGGGAAATCAGGATATAGAAAATCAATTGCTGGATTGTGAGGGACAAGGTCTGTTTATGGGAGAGGCAGTTGCACCATTAAAACTGTATAAGGTGCTGGTGAGGCCACACCTGGAGTCCTGTGTACAGTTTTGGTCTCCTCACTTGAGAAAGGATATACTGGCACTGGAAGGGGTGCAGAGGAGATTCACTAGGTTGATTCTGGAGTTGAGAGGGTTGTCTTATGAGGAGAGACTGAGTAGACTGGGGCTATACTCATTGGAATTCAGAAGAATGAGGAGAGATCTTATAGAAACATAAGATTATGAAGGGAATACATAAGATAGAAGCAGAGAGGTTGTTTCCACTGGCGGGTGAAACTAGAACTAGGGGGCATAGCCTCAAAATAAGGGGAAGCAGATTTAGGACTGAGTTGAGGAGGAACTTCTTCACACAAAGGGTTGTGAATCTGTGGAATTCCCTGCCCAGTGAAGCAGTTGAGGCGACCTCATTGAACGTTTTTAAGGCAAGGATAGATACATTTTTGAACAGTAAAGGAATTAAGGGTTATGGTGAGTGGGTGGGTAAGTGGAGCTGAGTCCATGAAAAGATCAGCCATGATCTTATTGAATGGCGGAGCAGGCTCGAGGGGCCAGATGGCCTATTCCTGCTCCTAGTTCTTATATTCTTATGTAAAACACAAAAACAGAAAATGCTGGAAAATCTCAGCAGGTCTGACAGCATCTGTAGAGAGAGAATAGAGCCAAGGGCTTGAGTCTGGATGACCCTTTATCAGAGTACCATTAAACGGCTGTAGAGATTTCTGCCAAGCATTGTGATTCATTCATCAAGATGCAAGATGATGATGTTTTGTTTCAAATGGCTAGATTTTGAAAATTTCAATAGCTACTACCCACCTGCATGGACAGGTATAATTATCAAGCTCAAAGCCAATTACTGCAGATGCTAGAATCTGAAACAAAACAATTTAGGGGTTCTTTGATCAGAAGTCTTCAGAATCTTTTTCCATTTTGCAAGTTTTCTAATTTCTCATGTTTCATTCATTCTTATTATAATTCAATATAATGTCATTTTGATTTAATATCCTTTCCAAGTTTGTTGGCCAGAACTGTACACAGTGCTCCAGATGTGGTCAAACCAGGGCTTTGTATAGCTGCGGCAAAAAACTTTCTCCTCATTATATTCTGGCCCACTTGACATAAAGCATAACATTCCATTCACCTTTTTATTAATATTCATACTTGATTATTATATTTTAGTGATCTATGTGCATGGACCTCGAGTTCTTTCTGGAGTTCCACTGTTCTTTATCATTTAAATATACATAATATTAAAGACATTATTCAATATCATTGAAATAATCTGTGTAAAATCGAAATTTAGGCATCCTCCTTCAGACCGAGTCAGAATAACTAGTATTTACTTTTCGTGAATCATAGAATCCCTACTTTGCAGAAGGTGGCCATTCGGCCCATTGAACCTGCACTAACAAAAATCCAACCCAGGCCCTATTCTCGTAACCCCACGTATTTACCCTGCTAATACTCCTGACACTAAGGAACATTTTGGAATGGCCAATCCACCTAACCTGCACATCTTTGGACTGTGGGAGGAAACCAGAGCACCCAGAAGAAACCCGCATTGACACAGGGGGAACGTGCACACTCCACACGGACAGTGATCCGAGGTCAGAATTGAACTCGGATCCGGGTGTCAAAGTTCAAATATTAAAATTAATTTACAAATCAACAGGGAAGCAACTTAAATCTGTTCTTAGCATTGGTGCTTTGTTCAATGGATGGTGCCTTATTGGCCCTGTGTGTATCAATCTTTGCATCAATATAGATTTCCAAAGGTTAAGTCATCTCTAACAAATCTAGTTGATTTTTTCAGGAGGTAACTAACATGGTAACTAAGTGTCTGTGGATGTTTTTAATATTTACTTTTATTTGTTCACAGGATGTGGGTGTCAGTGGCTAGGCTAGCATTATTGCCCATCCCTAATTGCCCTTCAGAAGGTGGTGGTGAGCCGCCTTCTTGAACCGCTTCAGTCCATGTGGCGTAGTTACACCCACAGTGCTGTTAGAGAGGGACTGCCAGGATTTAGACCCAGGGATAATTCCAAGTCAGGATGGTGTGTGGCTTGGAGGAGAAATTGCAGGGGGCGATGTTCCCATGCATCAGCTGCACTTGTCCTTTGAGGTTATAGAGGTTGTGGGTTTGGAAGTTGCTGTTGAAGGAACATTATTGAGTTGCTGCAGCATATCTTGTAGATGATGCTCACTGCTGCCACTGTGCACCAGTGGTGGAGGGAGTGAATGCTTTTCATTTGGACTTCCAGAAGGCAAGTAACAAGGCAAGGGACTGTTCACAAAAGTGAGAGCACCTAAAATTGGAGGCAACCTATTGACATTAGGAATTTGTCAAGATGTCAGATGGAGCAAGGGTGATGAGTATGTACTCCAATTGGCAGGAAACACCTGGTGATGTCCCTCAGGGGTCTATATTAGGGTCTCACAATATTCATGAGAGACTCACCACCCTCTGTGTGAAAAAATTGCCCCTCTGGACCCTTTTGTATCTCTCCCCTCTCACCTTAAACCTCTGCCCTCTCATTTTAGACTCCTCTAACTTTGGGAAAAGATATTGACTATCTAGCTGATCTGTGTCCCTCATTATTTTATAGACCTCTATAAGATCACCCCTCAGCCTCCTACGCTCCACAGAGAAGAAAAGTCCCAGTCTACCAGCCTCTCATAACTCAAACCATCAAGTTCCAGTAGCATCCTAGTAAATCTTTTCTGCACTCTTTCTAGTTTAATAATATCCTTTCTATAATAGGGTGACCAGAACTGCACACAGTATTCCAAGTCTGGTCGTACCAATGTCTTGTACAACTTCAACAAGACATCCTAACTACTGTATTCAATGTTCTGACCAATGAAACCAAGTATGCTGAATGCCTTCTTCACCACTCTGTCCACCTGTGACTCCACTTTCAAGGAGCTATGAACCTGTACTCCTAGATCTCTTTGTTCTGTAACTCTCCCCAAAGCCCTACCATCAACCGCGTAAGTCTTGCCTGGCTCGATCGACCAAAATGCATCACCTCACATTCATCTAAATTAAACTCCATCTGCCATTCGTCGGCCCACTGGCCCAATTGATCAAGATCCCATTGCAATCCTCAATAATCTTCTTCACTGTCCACTATGCCACCAATCTTGGTGTCATCTGTAAACTTACTAACCATGCCTATTGAATTCTCATCCAAATCATTAATATAAATGACAAATAACAGTGGACCCAGCACTGATCCCTGAGGCACACCACTGGTCACAGGCCTCCAGTTTGAAAAACAACCCTCTACAACAACCCTCTGTCTTCTGTCATCCAGCCAATTTTATATCCATTTGGCTATCTCACCCTGGATCCCGTGAGATTTAACCTTATGCAACAACCTACCATGCGGTACCTTGTCAAAGGCCTTGCTAAGGTCCAGTAGATAACATCAACTGCACTGCCCTCATCGACCTTCTTGGTTACCCCTTCAAAAAACTCAATCAAATTTGTGAGACATGATTTTCCACTCACAAAGCTATGCTGACTGTCCCTAATCAGTCCTTGCATCTCTAAATGCCTGAAGATCCTGTCTCTCAGAATACCTTTTAACAACTGGGAAGAAGTTAGGAACTGCAGAGGAGTAGAGATTTAGGGGTCCCAGTACAAAAATCACCAAAGATTCGTGGTCAGGTTCAAAAAATAATCTAAAAGGAAAATAGGATGTTGGTCTTTATCAAGGAGGCTGAAAGATAAAGTTGTGGAAGTCATTTTACATATGTACAGATCTGGTTAGAGTATGGCACTCATTTGTCGGCACCACATCTTAGGAAGGACATATCAGCCTGGGAAAGCTGGAAAGCAGATTCACCAGAATGATAGCAGAACTAAAAGGGTTACATTTATAAGGATAGGTTGTATTGGTTAGGCTTGTATTCCCTCGGAATATAAAATTAATGTGTTTTAAGATGATTAAAGGGATTGATAGGATTGAGAGAAACTATTTCCTCACGGAATTATTACCTCAACTGGGAGATGTAAAGTTTACAGGGTTGTTTCTTTGAGTCACTATTTTCTACATTTCGCCACTTGTTCCTGTGTCAACAACTTAAGATAATATCTACTGATCTGTAAACTCATCCCCAGTGGAGGGGGCAGTCCAGGACAAGAGGAAATAATGTTAACATTTGAGTTAGGTCCCTCAGGGTGATGTCAGGAATCACTTCTTCACCAAAAGGGTATTTGAAATCTGAAACTCTCTCCCCCGGAAGGTTGTCGAGGCTGGAAGTCAACTGAAAATGTCAAAATTGAGGTGGATAGATTTTTTGCTCAGTCATGGTATTAATGGTTACAAAACCAAGGCAAATAAATGGAGTTAACATATACATTGGCCATGATCTAATTGTAGTGGAACCGACTGGTGGGACTGAATGTCCAATTCCTGTTTGTTTGCGATCCAAGGGTAACACACTGCTTATACTTTCTCCACTGTAGCACAACATTCCTCTAACTCCACAGTGTGAAATATCATTTTTACACAAATGACTGGCAGATTTTACATACTTCTCATCAGCTTTCAAGCATTAGGATTTTTTAAGTATTACACTCATTGACATTTGTGGTGTTGCATAGGAACAAACTAGTGCCTCTTGCCAGAACTGTCTCTCTCCCTGCTCGTCTCAAGTCATTCTTTTTCACTTTTTGATCCTTCAGGTATGATTGTCTAGCACTGCTCTTGTATTTTCTTCTTTTCTTCCCTCATCTTTTCTGCTCCATTTTCCTCTCCACTTTGTCATATACTTCATTCTTGGACAGCCATGATTCCCACCCATGCTTTTTACTGTGGTTGTAACAGTCCTGTCAGTTATAGGAAACTGAATGGACCAGTACTAGTACTGGCAGGCTGACCCAGCCTCCTGTTAGTGACAGTTTAATTGGGAAGCGGATTTATTACCTCTGTTGGGAGATGTAAAGTTTTCAGGGTTGGTTCTTTAAGTAACTATTTTCGACATTTGGCCACTTGTTCCTGTGTCAACAACTTCAGATAATATCTACTGATCTGTAAACTCATCTCCAGCATTACTCCTGCCAGCTGCTAGCTGCCCATTTTGCTCTACTTGTCTCTAATTTACCTTGCTCTCGAATTCCAAACCCCATTCTCAAATAACAGCAGATCTCTAATTCCATTCCGGTTCCATCAAATTGCCAAATAATTTTGTTTCTCTTTATGTTACTTTTTTTTCAAATCTTTATCTTTATCATTGTTCTTTGTGAAAGCTTGCTGAAATTAGATTGGGTACCATGCTTGTTTGCATAACAGTGGCAGCAATTCCAAAGTAGCTCATTGTCTGTGAAACACTTTGGGACATTATAAGGGAGTGTAGAAATGACAATTCTTTCTTCTTACTTTTACTAGAGAGACAAGAGATGTAATTGCTGGGCCTCTAACAGAAATCTTTGTTTCTTCATTGGACGCAGGTGAGGTCCCAGAGGATTGGAGGATAGCAAATGTGGTCCCGTTATTTAAGAAGGGTAGCAAAGATAACCTGGGTAATTATAGGCCAGTGAGCTTGACATCTGTGGTAGGGAAATTGTTGGAGAAGGTTCTTAGAGATAGGATCTATACACATTTAGAACTGAATAGTCTCATTAGCGATAGTCAACATGGTTTTGTACGAGGGAGGTCATGCCTCACAAATTTGGTTGAGTTTTTTGAGGAGGTGACAAAAATGATTGACGAGGGAAGGGCCGTGGATGTTGTCGTCATGGATTTTAGTAAAGCGTTTGACAAGGTCCCTCATGGCAGGCTGGTGCAAAAGGTTAAATCTCACGGGATCAAAGGTGAACTAGCGAGATGGGTACAGAACTGGCTTGGCCATAGAAGACAGAGGGTAGCAGTGGAGGGGTCTTTTTCTGATTGGAGGTCTGTGACTAGTGGTGTTCCGCAGGTCTCTGTACTGGGACCTCTGCTGTTTGTGATATACATAAATGATTTGGGAGAAGATGTAGCTGGTCTGATTAGTAAGTTTGCGGACGACACAAAGATTGCTGGAGTTGCGGATAGTGATGAACATTGTCAGAGAATACAGCTGGATATAGATAGGCTGGAAAATTGGGCGGAGAAATAGCAGATGGAATTTAATCTAGATAAATGCAAAGCGATGCATTTTGGTAGATCTAATGCAGGGGGAGGCTATACAATAAATGGCAGAACCATCAGGAGTATAGACACACAGAGGGATCTGGGTGTGCAAGTCCACAAATCCTTAAAGGTGGCAGCACAGGTGGAGAGGGTGGTGAAGAAGGCATATGGCATGCTTGCCTTTATTGGACGGGGCATAGAGTATAAAAGTTGACATATGATGTTGCAGTTATATAGAACGTTGGTTAGGCCACATTTGGAATACTGTGTCCAGTTCTGGTCGCCACGCTACCAGAAGGACATGGAGGCTTTGGAGAGAGTGCAGAAAAGGTTTACCAGGATGTTGCCTGATATGGAGGGTATTAGCTATGAGGTGAGATGGAGTAAACTAGGGTTGTTCTCCCTGGAAAGACGGAGGTTGAGGGGCGACCTAATAGAAGTTTATAAAATTATGAAGGGCATAGATAGGGTGAACAGTTGGAAGCTTTTTCCCCAAGTCAGAAATGACAAACACAAGGGGTCACAAGTTCAAGGTAAGGGGGGCAAGGTTCAGTACAGATATGCGGGGGACGTATTTTACACAGAGGGTGGTGGGGGCCTGGAATGCACTACCAAGCAAAGTGGTTGAGGCAAACACGCTAGGATCATTTAAGACTTATCTAGATAGCCACATGAACAGACTGGGAATAGAGGGATACAAACGGATGGTCTAGTTAGGAACACATGATCGGTGCAGGCTTGGAGGGCTGAAGGGCCTGTTCCTGTGCTGTATTGTTCTTTGTTTGTACTTCAAAACCACCTTCAGTATTTTTGAAAGATACCAGGAACGGCATTCTCCCAAGTACAGGAATCTTCTCGGCTGCTCTCCTTTATCAGGCACACTATAGCAGGCAGCATGGTCACCACAGGACAGTTGATAAGATTGTTAGTCTGTGGCCAGAACAGGGAGAGGCAAAAATAGCAACTCACAGTGCTAATTTCTCAGCATCTTTCAAGACAAGTGTGTATTCTTCTAACCTCAACCCACCCATTCCAGTTAGTTATTTACCACATTAAGATTCATTACCTATTTTGTTGCCAAGTTAAAATTCATGTAGATCCCATGTTGATCGGAGGGAGAACACTCCTAAAGGTGATCAAGTTTTATAGGGCTGTATGCAAGATTACCATAATTAATATGTGTAAATTAAATCTATACACTAAACATAGCAATGTTATGGAAAGTGGTATATAATTTAAAAACTATTCCCAACAGAATGCAACATACAGGTAAGGAGATCACTGTATAACTTTCACAGTAACTTCATTGCAGTGTTAATGCAAGCCTTACTTGTGACTAATAAATAAATAAACTTAACAGACTGAGAAGCAGCTAACAGTAAGGCTGCACGGAAGCAGCGTATCAGTGTTAGTCTGTGAAACACACACCATTCCACTCACCTCCACCATATCCAGTAATCAGCAAACACTCATTTGTTTTGAATCTTGATTTTATGTGACTCATTTCACCAGATGTTTCTAATCTCTCTAATTCCAAGGAATAAAGAAATATTTGTATGTATTTTCGAAATTGACTAAGGGACAGTAAGCAGACAGTAATGGTGATTATTTTCAGACTGGAGGCAGGTTTGTGGTGGTACACTGAATGAAGATGGTGTAAAACCCAGAAATATATTGGACTGTGAGGATTAGTAACAGACCTGAGGGAAACATGAACAGATTGGTGAAATGGACAGACATATGGGAGATGAAATTTAAATTTAATGCAGAGAAGTGTTGGGTGGTGCACTTTGATAGGAAGTAGGAGGACAAGCAATATAAACAAAATGGTACATTAAAGGGGAGGCAGGAACAGAGCCTGTGGTTTATTCACAAATCTTTGAAGGAGACAGGACATATTGTAACACCATTAGAAAAGCTTTAGAAACAGAGGCGTAAGGCAGAATTTTCCCAGTCCCACGTAGGCAGTCTTGGAGGCAGGGGACAGGGGATGGTGCGAGGAGGGTCTGAGGCGGGGGTAGTTAGCGAGGAAGCTCAGAAATATCAACATTGAGCTGTATCTTACTGAGGCGTCCAGAGACTTGCCTGCCAGCTGGAGAGCTGGGAAGACCTATCTGCCTCTTACTGGAAAGGCCCGCTGAACCATACACACCAGGCAATGGTGAGGCCAGTGGCGGGTCTTCCACTGGAATCAAGAACCCAGAGGCAGATGACCTGCCTACTGAAAGCTGCTGGCCAATTACAGAGGGGCAGGAGGATCAACAGCACCTGGGGTGGCTCCTGGTGGGCTCATCCCTTCCTGATGCCAAATCCTTCATTCAAAGGCACTCAATGCCTGATTGAGGAACTCTGACCATTGCATCCGCCCCCCCCCCCCCCCAACCCCCGGCGTATCCCACTCCTGCCTTCCTCAAGGTGATAATCTGGCTGCTCAACTTTACCTGTCATATACACCGCATGGCCTGCCTACAGCTGGGTTAATACTAGCAGTGGTGGGATAGGGATGTCAACCATGGACCTTTCCACCCAGAACCTACTTCTGGTGGAGGCAGGAACGTGGCAAGATTTTGTTATGCCACCATCCTGCCTACGCAAATGCCCTACACAGGATTCGAGCTGACACTCCCCAACATGTTCCCGCTTCCTTACACTTTTTCCAGGAAGTGGGATCTCAGCAGTGACATAGTCTACCTGGCAGCAGCAGGAATCCAATCGAGGTATTTAATGAGCCAGTTAACACCTATTTTACTCGAGCAATGCAATATTCAGAGCATGACACAGACCAACTGTGTCAGTATTTCAGCAACTCAGAGGAGATCACTGCATTACAGGAGATTGAAGATCCGGTTGATTTGAAGGATTTTAAATCAAAAAGGCAAGGATGCTGTTATCCCGGGTCAGAGACTTGCTGTTGTGCCTGGGTCTCTCAGAGACTTATGTCTCCAACAATGCTGTGGCTGATGCAGTCCCTGCTCCCTTGGTAAGGATGGCGCCTCCATTGAGATCCTCTGCTTGGGCCGCAGCAACATTCTCATTAGTGAGGCAGCAAAGACTGCTGGTTGTCTAAGCAATGACCCCCAATGTCAATCCCTCACCTCTGAAACCTACACACCATCCCTTATTGCACAGCGAACTTGGCCGCCTCCCGTGTGAACTTGCGGGAGCCTCACCCTGCAAAAAGCAGGGTTGGGACTTGAACTTGAAATTATGCTGTGCACACTCGCTGCAGGTCATTAACATAATCAAAAAGTCCAGTGGCCTTATGACTGAGGCCTGGAGATCACTGCTGCAAACCTACCTAAGGCAATATAGCACAATAGCAAGAAAGTTTTGCTTAATTTTTAAAAGCACCGATTAGGCCTCAACTGGTGGTTAGTGTGCAATGCTTTAGGAAAGATGTCAAGGAAATTAGATAAATATTTGAAGTGGGGAAGTCTAGAGGGATGTGGGGCAGATATGAGGCATTGGACTAATTGGGCAGCTCTATCAAAGAGCTGGCACAGGTCATCGGGCCAATGACCTCCTTCTGTGCTGTACCATTCTTTGATCCTTTTGGGATATGAGCAGTGACACCCTGAGTTACATGTTAACAAATACTGGGTGTCCTTGATAGGTATGTACCTGTCAGGCAGGGAGGAAATGGCTGAGTGAGGGAACCATGGTTCACGAAAGAGGTGGAATGTCTTGTGAAAAGGAAGAGGGAAGCTTATGTAGGGATGAGGAAACAAGGTTCAGATGGCTCGATTGAGGGTTACAAGTTAGCAAGGAATGAGCTGAAAAAGAGGCTTAGGAGAGCTAGGAGGGGACATGAGAAGTCCTTGGCGGGTCGGATCAAGGAAAACCCCAAGGCTTTTTACTCTTATGTGAGGAATAAAACCAGGGTGAGGTTAGGGCCGGTCAAGGACAGTAGTGGGAACTTGTGTATGGAGTCAGTAGAGATAGGCGAGGTGATGAATGAATACTTTTCTTCAGTGTTCACCAAGGAGAGGGGCCATGTTTTTGAGGAAGAGATGGTGTTACAGGCTAATAGGCTGGAGGAAATAGATGTTCGGAGGATGTCCTGGCAGTTTTGAATAAACTGAAGGTCGATAAGTCCCCTGGGCCTGATGAAATATATCTTAGGATTCTTTGGGAGGCAAGGGATGAGATTGCAGAGCCTTTGGCTTTGATCTTTGGGTCCTGGCTGTTCACGGGGATAGTGCCAGAGGACTGGAGAATGGCGAATGTTGTTCCTCTGTTTAAGAAAGGGAATAGAAATGACCCTGGTAATTATAGACCGGTTAGTCTTACTTCGGTGGTTGGTAAATTGATGGAAAAGGTCCTTAGGGATGAGATTTACGACCATTTAGAAAGATGCGGATTAATCCGGGATAGTCAGCACGGATTCGTGAAGGGCAAGTCGTGCCTCACAAATTTGATTGAATTTTTTGAGGAGGTAACTAAGTGTGTTGATGAAGGTAGGGCAGTTGATGTCATACATGGATTTTAGTAAGGCGTTTGATAAGGTCCCCCATGGTCGGCTTATGATGAAAGTGAGGAGGTGTGGGATAGAGGGAAAGTTGGCCGATTGGATAGGTAACTGGCTGTCTGATCGAAGACAGAGGGTGGTGGTGTATGGAAAATTTTCGGATTGGAGGCAGGTTGCTAGCGGAATGCCACAGGGGTCAGTGCTTGGTCCTCTGCTCTTTGTGATTTTTATTAATGACTTAGAGGAGGGGGCTGAAGGGTGGATCAGTAAATTTGCTGATGACACCAAGATTGGTGGAGTAGTGGATGAGGTGGAGGGCTGTTGTAGGCTGCAAAGAGACATAGATAGGATGCAAAGCTGGGCTGAAAAATGGCAAATGGAGTTTAACCCTGAGAAATGTGAGGTGATTCATTTTGGTAGGACTAATTTAAATGTGGATTACAGGGTCAAAGGTAGGGTTCTGAAGACTGTGGAGGAACAGAGAGATCTTGGGGTCCATTTCCACAGATCTCTAAAGGTTGCCACTCAAGTGGACAGAGCTGTGAAGAAGGCCTATAGTGTGTTAGCTTTTATTAACAGGGGGTTGGAGTTTAAGAGCCGTGGGGTTATGCTGCAACTGTACAGGACCTTGGTGAGACCACATTTGGAATATTGTGTGCAGTTCTGGTCACCTCACTATAAGAAGGATGTGGAAGTGCTGGAAAGAGTGCAGAGGAGATTTACCAGGATGCTGCCTGGTTTGGAGGGTAGGTCGTATGAGGAAAGGTTGAGGGAGCTAGGGCTGTTCTCTCTGGAGCGGAGGAGGCTGAGGGGAGACTTAATAGAGGTTTATAAAATGATGAAGGGGATAGATAGAGTGAACGTTCAAAGACTATTTCCTCGGGTGGATGGAGCTATTACAAGGGGGCATAACTATAGGGTTCATGGTGGGAGATATAGGAAGGATATCAGAGGTAGGTTCTTTACGCAGAGAGTGGTTGGGGTGTGGAATGGACTGCCTGCAGTGATAGTGGAGTCAGACACTTTAGGAACATTTAAGCGGTTATTGGATAGGCACATGGAGCACACCAGGATGTTAGGGAGTGGGATAGCTTGATCTTGGCTTCAGATAAAGCTCGGCACAACATCGTGGGCCGAAGGGCCTGTTCTGTGCTGTTCTATGTTCTATGTTTAACCAGTCCAGGCACTAATGGATGGTTCCAGTTGGATTGATACGATAGTCCAACAGCTCTTGCGGTTATTTTAATGGTGACCACCCACAAATTATGAGATTTATTGGATTCAATTTCACAATGTGCCATGATGAGG
Source organism: Mustelus asterias (assembly GCF_964213995.1). Lineage (NCBI taxonomy): Eukaryota > Metazoa > Chordata > Chondrichthyes > Carcharhiniformes > Triakidae > Mustelus > Mustelus asterias. Next base: position 110,153,137 of record NC_135811.1, read on the forward strand.
TTAGAATTTACAAACTCTGGTACCACAGTCACTAGGCTTGTGTACCCATCAGAGAGTGCTGTTCTGAAATATGAAAAGACAGCTATGTTTTCTCACACTTGCTACTTCTTTCCTGTTCCATCTGAGCAAGGTTGTTCTGGTTATTTATTCGACATTAGAATACTGGAAATTTTGAATCAAAGAATTTCAGTGTTAGAGAGCAAGCAAACGCCCAAAATAATTTCAGACCTCATTGGATGAGGTGGTATAAATCCAGTGGTCCCCTCCTCAGCCCGGAGTCTCAGGTTTGGTGCAATAATCAAGGATTCCTGCTACAGCAGATGATCAATGTCATCCAATTCTAGAATTTTAAATAACTGAACAACTATTTAAGGAAGATTTCATTAAACAAGAAAAACAGATCATTTGGGGCTGAACAATCCAATACAAAAGAATGAAATTTTGCTAACAATATTCTGCAAGCTGTCACCAAGGAATGTTGGAAGTTGCCATGGAGTTAATCTGCTTCAGATTTTTCCTCCTTCCTTTTGGTGTTACCTTTCCCATAACCACAAAGATATGATCAGAAAATTGTGATGAGTCTGTAACACACAACACTTCTATTAAAGCACATCACCACTGGGTAGGCTCTTTAATCATTGTATTATTGTGATGCCATAAAGGCAAATAATGTTTTTAAAACATGTATTCTAAATGTATTGGATAAATAGGAGATAGATTATTTCCGCTCTTCAAGATGAACACAAACTCACATCCTTAGAATTTATCATTGTCTCACTTTGGAACAAATCTATCTTCTATCACTACAGGTAGAAGCATGTCTTATATCTATACCTGGGCATCACGGTGGCACAGTGGTTAGCACTGCTGCTTCACAGCGCCAGGGACCCGGGTTCGATTCCCAGCTTGGGTCTCTGTGCGGAGTTTGCACCTTCTCCCCGTGTCTGCGTGGGTTTCCTCCGGGTGCTCCGGAGTCTCCTCCCACAATCTGAAAGATGTGCTGGTTAGATGCATTGGGCCATGCTAAATTCTCCCTCAGTGTACCCGAACAGGTGCCAGAATGTGGCGACTAGGGGATTTTCACAGTAACTTCATTGCAATATTAATGTAAGCCTACTTGTGACACCAAGAAATAAACTTAAACTTTAAAAGGTTTGCTGGATGAGGTGTCCCTGCACGTGGTACCACAGGTTAATTCATTACTCCTCGTCTCGGGTACCAACCAATCTGTCGCGTTCACAATTCTTCCTTCAAAATGGCTGACCATGCCCATCTCCACAGCACTGTCTGTGGGTGGGTAAGCAAGCCAGTTAAGATTGTGTCAGTGAGCACAGGGGAATACTGGACATGTTTAAAATCACTGTATCATACACACTGAGTACTTCAGTCTGAATCCAATTTGGATTAACAGTCTAACATGCCAAATAATGCCTAGCTGTAAAAGGAGATGTTACAGACCAAACATTCAGGCTAAATTCTGCTGAAATTACTTGACAGGGTTATAATAATCTATTGGCTGTTAAACATAAGAACTAGGAACAGGAGTAGGCCATCTGGCCCCTCGATCCTGCTCCACCATTCAATAAGATCATGGCTGATTTTTTTTGTGGACTCAGCTCCACTTACTCACCCGCTCACCATAACCCTTAATTCCTTGACTGTTCAAAAATTTATCTATTCTTGCCTTAAAAACATTCAATGAGTTAGCCTCAACTGCTTCACTGGGCAGGGAATTCCACAGATTCACAACCCTTTGTGTGAAGAAGTTCCTCCTCAACTCAGTCCTAAATCTGCTCCCCTTTATTTTGAGGCCATGCCCCCAGTTCTGGTTTCACCTACCAGTGGAAACAACTTTCCTGCTTCTATCTTATCTATTCCCTTCATAATCTTATATGTTTCTATCAGATCTCCCCTCATTCTTCTGAATTCCAATAGATCTCCCCTCATTCTTCTGAATTCCAGTCTACTCAGTCTCTCCTCATAAGCCAACCCTCTCAACTCCGGAATCAACCTAGTGAATCTCCTCTGCACCCCCTCCATTGCCAGTATATTCTTTCTCAAGTAAGGAGACCAAAACTGTACACAGTACTCCAGATGTGGCCTCACCAGCACCTTATACAGCTGCAACATAATCTCACTGTTTTTAAACTCCATCCCTCTCGCAAAGAAGGACAAAATTCCATTTCCTTTTTAATTACCTGCTGCACCTGCAAACCAACTCCTTGTGATTCTTGCACAAGGACACCCAGGTCCCTCTGCACAGCAGCATGCTGCAATTTTTTACCATTTAAATAATAGTCCATTTTGCTGTTATTCCTACCAAAATGGATGACCTCACATTTACCAACATTGTGCTCCATCTGCCAGACCCTCGCCCATTCACTTAGACAGACTTAAGTCTTAGTGAAGATTCTCACTCAACTCCTATTCCAAAACGCATGGACATTCATAGGTGCAGTCAGGATTATTACAAAGAAAAGCCAGTAAATAACTAAAACTGGATGACATATTTGAACCAATGAAAGAAACCTTTATTTCTGGAAACATGGTTCATAAACGTTGATCATCACTTTCTAAAAGAAACATATTTGACCAGGAAATTCGCTGATCTATCCGTGCGGCAGGAATAGTCCAGCAACCTTCTTACAGATACCGGAAACATTTTGCTTTCTGCACTTCAGACCAACTGTTCGATATGTTTAAGACCTAATGCGTGTTTAAAATTGTACGAAAGCAGATCTCGGGCACTGATAGGTGAACTCTATAATGTCACAGCGAAGACAAAACAGAATGTCTGTAACGAACAGGCAATGTTTCCAACAAAATGAGACCCCACAGCAGATAGTGGAAACACACGGCAGAGCAATCGGCACCTGTGGATTCTGAGATTAGAGGTGGACCTGAAACACAGTCTACTCTTTGGGTACACAAATGTTGGTCTCCATGCTGGGTGATTCCAGCAGTTCCTTCTTTCGTTTCCGATTTCCAGCATTCATTTTTTTTTGGAGGGGAATAATAGGCCTTCAGAAGAAACCAGTCTTACAAAAGTCATCCTTCAAAAGATTGTTGCATAATTTCATTACGCAACTTAAAGTGCGCCGAAATGTCGTATCGTAAGAGGTGTTGAAACAAATGGAGATACCTGCTTCACACGCACACGTTGCCCTCAAAATCAGCATACTTGTCAAATTAAGCAACTCTTTCCAAGAAGCCAACACTCGGCATGTTTCACTGCAAGAGTGGCAATGACCTGCTCCCAGAGCACCGTTATTTACAATGGCCTCAAATACATAAACAGACCTATTCATCAGGTAACATTTATGCCTTTAATACTCCCCATCACTCACTCCTCCGCCACTTCAACATTTTATTCTCACCCCATCCGTTAATCTACAACTGCAACTTCAGACCTGGTATCCGTTCAGCAAAAATCGACTACAATATCTACATCACTAGCATCTCTCTCCCCTGTTAGTACAGAATAATGTTTGCTCCGCTCGGGGCTGTCAATAGTTTGTAGTCTACTGTTTACGTTTCTATCAACATCAGATCGCGTTTTCGTCACGGGATTCGTACGCGGAACCTCTAAAGGAAGCAATTCAAACAAAGCAAACGGTATCTCCATGACAATTAAATCCCCCAACTGTATTTAGATTTTTTTTTCAAGTTTCCCACCTATTTTGCCATTCGTAAACTTCACATTTGAGCTTCAAAAATATCGCATTTAATCCTAAAAAAAGCTCCTGGATGTGCCCCCTAAATATTCCCAATCCTTGTGTTGTGTGGTGAGGAATGCTGCTGAATTGCTGTCTAACCTGTGCTTTGCCGCTTCCACGTGTCTGCAGTGTGGCGCCGCTGTTGCTCTTTCACATGGATACATTCAGCAGGCGGGAGAATCCCTCCACGCACGCTTCCGCTCCTCCGTGACGCCAGCACGTAATGGGATATTTTGCGTCCTCACGTCCAGCCGCCTGGATCGCAACGTCATTACGTCATGGGCGGGAAACAGCCAGACGCACAACACGTGACACACAGATAGGCCTCCTTCATGCTGGGAGTGGGGAAAAGACGTGAAGTTACTGTGTTGGCGCCATCCTCCTAAACTTAGCTCCAACGTGTAAATATACACAAATGTTTGTTGCAGAAATTAAGAAACCGCTCATCTGATCGGGGTTTGAAATACAGTGAGCAATTAGCGAGCGAGCGTCGAGCAAACCACGCCCTCAGAGCCACTCGCGCAGCCGCAGTCAGGCAGCAGGGCCGGCAGCGCTGCGCATGTTCCCCGCGCTCTGTCCGCGGCGTTGCGCAGGCGCGGCTCTGAGCGCGCGCGTGTCGGTTGGTGCGCGGCCTGCTCGGCAGCGCCGACATGAGGAGCAGCGAGGCTGTCCGCCCGCGGCTCCGAGCAGCCGTGCTGCTCATCCTGCTGTGCGCGGTGCCAGGTGAGAGCTCTTCCCGCCCAACTGGGGGAATGGCTGCAGCAGCTGGGAGGGATTTTGAAAACAACTGAGCGGGTTGGCCTCAGACTGGGCACCTCACTCCCAATCCCCCCCTTTTCCCCCAATATTCCCCCCAATCTACCCCCCTCAAACCACTGCCCCCAATCCACCCCCCCATCCACCCCCCCAATCTCTCTCCCCCCACCAATGTCCCCCCCCATCTCCCCCCCTCCCCGATCGCCCCCCCTCCCCGATCTCCCCCCCTCCCCGATCACCCCCCCTCCCCGATCTCCCCCCCTCCCCGATCTCCCCCCTTCCCCGATCTCCCCCCCTCCCCGATCTCCCCCCTCCCCGATCTCCCCCCCCTCCCCGATCTCCCCCCCCTCCCCGATCTCCCCCCCCTCCCCGATCTCCCCCCCTCCCCGATCTCCCCCCTCCCCGATCTCCCCCCCCTCCCCGATCTCCCCCCCCTCCCCGATCTCCCCCCCTCCCCGATCTCCCCCCCTCCCCGATCTCCCCCCTCCCCGATCTCCCCCCCTCCCCGATCTCCCCCCCTCCCCGATCTCCCCCCCTCCCAGATCTCCCCCCCCTCCCCGATCGCCCCCCCGATCTCCCCCCCTTCCCGATCTCCCACCCCCTCCCCGATCTCCCACCCCCTCCCCGATCTTCCCCCCCTCCCCGATCTTCCCCCCCTCCCCGATCTTCCCCCCCCTCCCCGATCTTCCCCACCCCTCCCCGATCTTCCCCCCCCTCCCCGATCTTCCCCCCCCTCCCCGATCTTCCCCCCCCTCCCCGATCTTCCCCCCCCTCCCCGATCTTCCCCCCCCTCCCCGATCTTCCCCCCCCTCCCCGATCTTCCCCCCCCTCCCCGATCTTCCCCCCCTCCCCGATCTTCCCCCCCTCCCCGATCTTCCCCCCCTCCCCGATCTTCCCCCCTTCCCGATCTTCCCCCCTTCCCGATCTTCCCCCCCTCCCCGATCTTCCCCCCCCCTCCCCGATCTTCCCCCCCCCTCCCCGATCTTCCCCCCCCTCCCCGATCTTCCCCCCCCTCCCCGATCTTCCCCCCCTCCCCGATCTTCCCCCCCCTCCCCGATCTTCCCCCCCCCGATCTTCCCCCCCTCCCCGATCTTCCCCCCCCTCCCCGATCTTCCCCCCCTCCCCGATCTTCCCCCCCCTCCCCGATCTTCCCCCCCCCTCCCCGATCTTCCCCCCCCTCCCCGATCTTCCCCCCGTCTCCGATCTTCCCCCCTCTCCCCAATCTTCCCCCCCCTCCCCGATCTCCCCCCCCCTCCCCGATCTTCCCCCCCCCTCCCCGATCTTCCACCCCCTCCCCGATCTTCCCCCCCCTCCCCGATCTTCCCCCCCCACCCCGATCTTCCCCCCCTCCCCGATCTTCCCCCCCCTCCCCGATCTTCCCCCCCTCCCCGATCTTCCCCCCCTCCCCGATCTTCCCCCCCCCTCCCCGATCTTCCCCCCCCTCCCCGATCTTCCCCCCCTCCCCGATCTTCCCCACTCCCCGATCTTCCCCCGTCCCCGATCTTCCCCCCCCGATCTTCCCAACCTCCCCCTCCCCAACCTCCCCCCCCCCGACCTCCTCCCCGACCTCCTCCCCGACCTCCCCCCTCATCCCCGACCTCCCCCCGCATCCCCGACCTCCCCCCGCATCCCCGACCTCCCCCCGCATCCCCGACCTCCCCCCGCATCCCCGACCTCCCCCTGCATCCCCGACCTCCCCCCGCATCCCCGACCTCCCCCTGCATCCCCGACCTCCCCCGCGCATCACCGACCTCCCCCCGCATCCCCGACCTCCCCCCGCATCCCCGACCTCCCCCCGCATCCCCGACCTCCCCCCGCATCCCCGACCTCCCCCCGCATCCCCGACCTCCCCCGCATCCCCAACCTCCCATCCCCGACCCCCCATCCCCGACCTCCCACCCCCCATCCCCGACCTCCCCCCCCGTCATCCCCGACCTCCCCCCCTCATCCCCGACCTCCCCCCCCATCCCCGACCTCGCCCTATCCCCGACCTCCCCCCCCCGTCCCTGACCTCCGTCCCCGACCTCCCCCACCCTCCCCGACCTGCAACCTCCCCCGTCCTCGACCCCCCCCCCCATCCCCCGTCCCCGACCCCTCCCCTGTCCCCGACCCCCCCCCTCCCCCGTCCCCGACCCCCACCCGTCCCCGACCTCTCCCCCGTCCCCGACCTCCCCCGTCCCCGACCTCCCCCGTCCCCGACCTCCCCCCCTCCCCCGTCCCCGACCTCCCCCCCTCCCCCGTCCCCGACCTCCCCCCCTCCCCCGTCCCCGACCTCCCCCCCTCCCCCGTCCCCGACATCCCCCCTCCCCCGTCCCCGACCTCCCCCCCCTCCCCCGTCCCCGACCTCCCCCCCGTCCCCGACCTCCCCCCCTCCCCCGTCCCCGAACTCCCCCCCCCTCCCCCGTCCCCGACCTCCCCCCCTCCCCCGACCCCGACCTCCCCCCCTCCCCCGTCCCCGACCTCCCCCCCTCCCCCGTCCCCGACCTCCCCCCCTCCCCCGTCCCCGACCTCCCCCCCTCCCCCGTCCCCGACCCCCCCCCCCATCCCCCGTCCCCGACCTCCCCCCCTCCCCCGTCCCCGACCTCTCCCCCGTCCCCGACCTCCCCCGTCCCCGACCTCCCCCCCCTCCCCGACCTCCCCCCCTCCCCCGTCCCCGACCTCCTCCCCTCCCCCGTCCCCGACCTCCCCCGTCCCCGACCTCCCGCCCCCATCCCCGACCTCCCGCCCCCATCCCCGACCTCCCGCCCCCATCCCCGACCTCCCCCCGCATCCCCGACCTCCCCCCGCATCCCCGACCTCCCCCCGCATCCCCGACCTCCCCCCGCATCCCCGACCTCCCCCCGCATCCCCGACCTCCCCCCGCATCCCCGACCTCCCCCCGCATCCCCGACCTCCCCCGCGCATCCCCGACCTCCCCCCGCATCCCCGACCTCCCCCCGCATCCCCGACCTCCCCCCGCATCCCCGACCTCCCCCCGCATCCCCGACCTCCCCCCGCATCCCCGACCTCCCCCCGCATCCCCGACCTCCCCCCGCATCCCCGACCTCCCCCGCGCATCCCCGACCTCCCCCCGCATCCCCGACCTCCCCCCGCATCCCCGACCTCCCCCCGCATCCCCGACCTCCCCCCGCATCCCCAACCTCCCATCCCCGACCCCCCATCCCCGACCTCCCACCCCCCATCCCCGACCTCCCCCCCCCCCATCCCCGACCTCCCCCCCCCCTCATCCCCGACCTCCCCCCCTCATCCCCGACCTCCCCCCCCCCCCATCCCCGACCTCGCCCCCCCCCATCCCCGACCTCCCCCCCCGTCCCTGACCTCCGTCCCCGACCTCCTCCACCCTCCCCGACCTGCAACCTCCCCCGTCCCCGACCTCCTCCCCCGTCCCCGACCCCCCCCCATCCCCCGTCCCCGACCCCCCCCCCCTCCCCTGTCCCCGACCCCCCCCCTCCCCCGTCCCCGACCCCCCCCCTCCCCCGTCCCCGGCCCCCCCCCTCCCCCGTCCCCGACCCCCCCCCCCCTCCCCCGTCCCCGACCCCCCCCGTCCCCGACCCCCCCCGTCCCCGACCTCTCCCCCGTCCCCGACCTCCCCCCCCCTCCCCCGTCCCCGACCTCCCCCCCTCCCCCGTCCCCGAACTCCCCCCCGTCCCCGACCTCCCCCCCTCCCCCGTCCCCGACCTCCCCCCCTCCCCCGTCCCCGACCTCCCCCCTCCCCCGTCCCCGACCTCCCCCCTCCCCCGTCCCCGACCTCCCCCCCTCCCCCGTCCCCGACCTCCCCCCCTCCCCCGTCCCCGACCTCCCCCCCTCCCCGACCTCCCCCCCCTCCCCCGTCCCCGACCTCCCCCCCCTCCCCCGTCCCCGACCTCCCCCGTCCCCGACCTCCCGCCCCCGTCCCCGACCTCCCCCGTCCCCGACCTCCCGCCCCCATCCCCGACCTCCCGCCCCCATCCCCGACCTCCCGCCCCCATCCCCGACCTCCCGCCCCCATCCCCGACCTCCCGCCCCCATCCCCGACCTCCCGCCCCCATCCCCGACCTCCCGCCCCCATCCCCGACCTCCCGCCCCCATCCCCGACCTCCCGCCCCCATCCCCGACCTCCCGCCCCCATCCCCGACCTCCCGCCCCCATCCCCGACCTCCCGCCCCCATCCCCGACCTCCCGCCCCCATCCCCGACCTCCCGCCCCCATCCCCGACCTCCCTCCCCCATCCCCGACCTCCCTCCCCCATCCCCGACCTCCCTCCCCCATCCCCGACCTCCCTCCCCCATCCCCGACCTCCCTCCCCCATCCCCGACCTCCCTCCCCCATCCCCGACCTCCCTCCCCCATCCCCGACCTCCCTCCCCCATCCCCGACCTCCCTCCCCCATGCCCGACCTCCCTCCTCCATGCCCGACCTCTGCTCTCTGGGGCCCCGCCCCTGGGCTCTCTGATGCCCCGCCCCTGGGCTCTCTGATGCCCCGCCCCTGGGCTCTCTGGGGCCCCGCCCCTGGGCTCTCTGTGGCCCCACCCCTGGGCTCTCTGTGGCCCGCCCCTGGGCTCTCTGTGGCCCCGCCCCCCGGGCTCTCTGGGCCCCGCCCCCTGGGCTCGCTGGGGCCCCGCCCCTGGGCTCACTGGGGCCCCGCCCCCTGGGCTCGCTGTGGCCCCGCCCCCTGGGCTCGCTGTGGCCCCGCCCCCTGGGCTCGCTGTGGCCCCGCCCCCTGGGCTCGCTGTGGCCCCGCCCCCTGGGCTCGCTGTGGCCCCGCCCCTGGGCTCGCTGTGGCCCCGCCCCTGGGCTCGCTGTGGCCCCGCCCCTGGGCTCGCTGTGGCCCCGCCCCCCGGGCTCGCTGTGGCCCCGCCCCCCGGGCTCGCTGGGGCCCCGCCCCCCGGGCTCGCTGGGGCCCCGCCCCCCAGTCTCGCTGGGGCCCCGGTCTCGCTGTGGCCCCGCCCCCCGGGCTCGCTGGGGCCCCGCGCCCCGGGCTCGCTGGGGCCCTGTCCCCCAGGCTTGCCAGGGCCTGGGCTCTCCGGGTCCCCGCCCCCGGCTCTCCTGGGTCCCGCCTCCGCAGTCCCAATCTCTCGCGCCCCTCCATTTCCGAATCACCCCCCATTTCCACCAATTCTTCCCCTGCCCATTGTTCCTCTTTCCGCAATCACCATTTCTCAATTCTTATACAATCATAGAAACCCTACAGTGCAGAAGGAAGTCATTCGGCCGATCGAGTCTGCAACGACAACAATCCCACTCCAGGCCCTATCCCCACAACAGCACACATTTACCCCGCTAGTCCCTCTAACCTCTACATCCCAGGCAATCAACCTAACACGCACATCTTTGGACTCTGGGAGGAAACCGGAGCACCCGGAGTAAACCCACGCAGACACGAGGAGAATGTGCAAACTCCAAACAGACCCAAGCCACGAATCGAATCCAGGTCCCTGGAGCTGTGAGGCAACAGTGCTAGCCACTCTGCCACCTATTTCACATATATTAGAAGCAGGAGGAGGCCACTTGGCCCTTCGAGCCTGCTCCACCATTCATTTTAATCATGGCTGATCATCAAATTCAATATCCTAATCCACCTTCCCCCCCCATATCCCTTGATCCCTTTAGCCTCAAGAGCTATATCTAATTCCTTCTTGAAATCAGACACTGTTTTGGCCTCAATTACTTTGTGGTCGTGAATTCCACACATCCACCACCCTCTGGATGAACGAATTTCTCCTCACCTCAATTGTAAAACCTTATCCTCAAATTCCCTTTCGCACTCCCCTCCATTCAATCATTTCCACTGCCCCATCCCCGTTCCCCCATCCCCGTCCCCCTCCCCGTTCCCCAGTCCCCCACCCCATTCCCCCTCCCTGATCCCCTGTCCCCCTCCCCGTTTTGCCGTCCCTCTCCCCGTTTTCCCGCCCCCCCTCCCCGTTTTCCCGTCCCCCTCCCCATTTCCCCGTCCCCCGTTTCCCCGTCCCCCTCCCCCGTTTCCCCGTCCCCGTCCCCCTCCCCCGTTTCCCCGTCCCCCTCCCCCGTTTCCCCGTCCCCCTCCCCCGTTTCCCCGTCCCCCTCCCCCGTTTCCCCGTCCCCCTCCCCCGTTTCCCCGTCCTCCTCCCTCCCCGTTCATCCCTCCCTATTCCCCCATCCCCCCTTCCCGTTCCCCCTCCCTTGTGTCCGTTCCCCCCTCCCCGCTCCCCCCACCCCGCCCCCACCAGCCCTCCCCCCACCACCCCCTCCCCTGCCCGCCCCCTCCCTCCCCGCCCGCCCCCTCCCTCCCCGCCCGCCCCCTCCCTCCCCGCCCGCCCCCTCCCTCCCCGCCCGCCCCCTCCCTCCCCCGCCAACCCCCTCCCTCCCCCGCCAACCCCCTCCCTCCCCCGCCAACCCCCTCCCTCCCCCGCCAACCCCCTCCCCTCCCCGCCAACCCCCCTCCCCACCACCCCCTACCTGTTCCCCCCTCCCCGTGCCGCGTTCCCCCCTCCCCCTGCCCCCCTCCCCGCGGGACCCCGCGGCCCCCCTCCCCCTCCACAACCTTTTTAGTCCTTTTCCACCCCTTGTCTCTTTCCATAAGGTTGATTTGTTGGAAATCCCACAACAGTATCCCGGCATAGGTCTTTTATTGGAATCCAATCTGCATCTTAAAACCCTGCTGGTTACCTGCGGATGTCCTTCCCATCAACGCAATTAATCGATTAAATCAGAGCCTATGGGTGGAGAGCGAGATTGTCAGTAGTTAAGTTTCACTGGCAAATCTAACCACTGTTGCCTGTTTTTTTGCTCAATGGGCAGTTAGAATTGTTCCTTTTGCTTTTGTGCAATATATGAAAAATTGAAATCAAGTTTCAGTTCAAAAATTAAAGTTCCCTTGGCCATTTTCTAAATGACTACCAAGATCGCCATTAACCCACTTTAATATCTGATAGAGATAGGTGGAATGTGCTTCGTACTATTTGTACAATTGGCATAGAATCTTAATTTTTATATTTAAGCAGTCGCCTACCCTTCCAGATGGGGACACTGGTCACAATTACAGGCCAATCTAAAATTGAATTACAAATGCAAAATGCTACAGATGCTATCTAAAATAAGAATAAAAGAGCTGGAAAAATTCAGCAGGTCAAGCAGCATCTGAGGAGCGAAACAGAGCAAACACTTCAGGTCAATGACCTTTAATTAACTGAAGAAAGATAGAAATGTAAGCTTTTAAACCAGTGGAAGGGAGGAGGGGCAGGAGAAGGTCTGATAGGGTGGAGGACAGTGAAGATTAACAAAAGATTTAATGATGCAACAGCTAAAGTGAATGACAGTGAATATAACTGAAAAGACATGTTGAACCTTTTTGTTTCATTTCAGTAAGTCTCATGCTCCATACTATCAAACATCCATGAGTGATTGATATATTAAAAAACAAAGGCTGTGTCTAAATGAGGCATGGATTGTTAAATAAAGACCATCTGAATGCAATATGAAAGGACAAAGAAACAAGACAAAGATTAACTTAACACGATACAAAAAGGGGGGGGAAACCTCATGGAGAGAGGAACTAATCTAAAATTGTTGAATTCAGTGTTGAGTCCAGAAGTTGTAGATTGCCGATATGAAAGATAAGATTCCATTCCTTTGCAAGAATTCAGAGCAGGGGGAATTAAGAACAGGAGGAAAAGACAGTAAGGAGAATAAGGAAAGTGATGGGCAGAGAAATCAAGGGCCGGAGTCAGATAAGAACCAAGTATAAATAGTCGGAAAGGGAAAAGAAATAGTAAAAGTGCTCACCTTAAAGTTTTGTACCTAAATCCTCCGATAATTCGAAACAAAATGGATGTAAAGAGGCATGGTATAGTTGGCATTACAGAGACGTGGCTCCAAGGTGACCAAGAGTGGGTTCTAAACATTGAGGGCTATTCAGCGTTTAGTAAGGACAGACAGAAAGGTGGTGGAGTTGCATTGTTGATCAAGGATGACATTTGTACGATATTAAAGAAAGATATTAGCATAGATGATATGGAATCTGTATGGATTGAGTTAAGAAACAACAAGGGGCAAAATACACGGGGGGGGTGGGGTTATCCAGACACCAAACTAGTGGTAATGCTGGAAAAAGCATTAGACAGGAAATCCGAGATGCATATGTTAAAGGAACATCTGTGATTATGAGTGACTTTAATCTGTGCATAGATTGGGAGAGTCAAATTAGTCACAGAGGAGGAATTTGTGGAGTGCATACGGGATGGTTTTCTGGACAATACGTCGAGGAACCAGCAAGGGAATAAGCCATCTTGGACTGGGTGTTGACAATGAGAAAGGCTTAGTTGGCAATGTAGTTGGTGAAACCATGGTTTCCAAGGGAAAGTAGAGATAGTATCAGGTTCAAAGACAAAGCATACAAATTGGCAAGAAAAAGCAATAGACCTGAGGATTGGGAGCAGTTTAAAATTCAGCAAAAGAGGACCAAGGGATTGATTAAGAAGGGAAAAACAGAGGACGAAAGTAAGATGGCGGGGAACATGAAAACTGACTCAAAGTTTCTATAGGTATGTAAAGAGAAAAAGATTTCCAAAAACAAATGTAGGCCCCTTACAGTCAGACACAGGAGAATTCTTAACAGGGAATGTAGAAATGGCCGAGGAATTAAATTTGTACTTTATTCATGTCTCCCTTTGAGAAGACTGAAGCAATGTTTTCTGAGAGAAAGAAGTTTTAGTGAGGAGCTGAAGGAAATCAGCATTAGTAGAGAAATAGTTTGGGGGAAATTGATGGGATTGAAGGTGATAAATCTCCAGGACCTGATAATCTACATCCCAGAGTTGATACAGAGTTGGGTGGGAGGGTGAGCTGTGAGGAGGATGCAGAGATGCTTTAGAGTGTTTTAGAGAGGCTGAGTGTGTGGGCATCTGCATAGCAGATGCAGTATAATGTGGATAAATGTGAGGTTATCCACTTTGGTAGCAATAATAGGAAGACAGAATATTACTTGAATTGCTGTAAATTGAGAGAGATGGATACTCAGCGAGACTTTGGAGTCCTTGTGCATCAGTCGCTGAAAGTAAGCGTGCAGGTACAGCAGGCAGTAAAGAAGGCAAATGGTATGTTGGCCTTCATATCAAGAGGATTTGAGTATAGGAATAGGGATGTTTTACTGCAATTGTATAGGGTGTTGGTGAGGCCACACCTGGAGTAATGTGTGCAGTTTTGGTGTCCTTATCTGAGGAAGGATGTCCTTGCTATAGAGGGAGTATAGCGAAGGTTTCCCGGCTGATTCCTGGGATAGTAAGTCTCATATGAGGAGAGACTAAGTCGGTTAGGATTATATTCACTGGAGTTTAGAAGAGTGGGAGGAGATCTCATAGAAATTTATAAAATTCTAACAGTTAGACAGGGTAGATTCAGAAACAATGTTCTCAATGATGCAGGAGTCCAGAACTCGGGGTTATAATTTGAGGATAAGGGGTGTACTGAGGTGAGGAGAAATTTCTTCAACCATAGAGTCATAGAGGTTTCCAGCATGGAAACAGGTCCTTTGGCCCAACTTGTCCATGCTGCCCTTTTTTTTTAAACCCCAAAGCTAATCCCAATTGCCCGCATTTGGCCCATATTCCTCTATACACATCTTACCCATGTAACTATCTAAATGCTTTTTAAAAGACAAAATTGTACCCGCCTCTACTACTACCTCTGGCAGCTTGTTCCAGACACTCACCACCCTTGTGAAAAAATTGCCCGTCTGGACACTTTTGTATCTCTCCCCTTTCACCTTAAACCTATGCCCTCTAGTTTTAGATTCCCCAACCTTTGGGAAAAGATATTGACTATCTAGCTGATCTGTGCCCCTCTTTATTTTATAGACGTCTATAAGATCACCCCTCAGCCTCCTACACTCCAGAGAAAAAAGTCCCAGTCTATCCAGCCTCTCCTTATCAGAGGGTGGTGAATGTGTGGAATTCACCCAGAATGTAGTTGAGGCCAAGAAGAAATTAGATATAGCTCTTGGGGCTAAAGCGATCAAGGGATATGGGGGAAAGGGGGGGGATCAGGATATTGAATTCAATTATCAAAACAAATGGCGGAGCAGGCTCGAGGGGTTGAATGGCCACCTCCTGCTTCTGGTTTCTATGTTTCCTTGAGCTTGTGTTGAGTTTCATTGGAGCACTGTAATAGACCATTGCCAGAAAGGTCAGCATTGGAGCAAGGTGGAGAATCAAAACAATAAGGTCATCATCTTCAACGATTACTCACTAACGAGTGTTACTGTCATGGGTTCGGGGTTCCTTACATGGCTGAAGAGTCTGATGCTAGACCCACATCTTCAACGGCACACTTGGCAAGTGTTTCTGGAAGGTGGGTTCAATCCTTGAACTCTAGATCACTGAGATTCCTTTCTCAGGCTCCTTTTCTGGGCCTCCTCTTGCCATTGGGTGTCCTCGAAGAATTGTGTCCCTTCAATCATGAGGTTTCTCCAAGTAGGTCTCTTCTGAGCAAGAGTCTCCCAGGCATTGACATCTATGTTGCATTTCTTGAGGTAAGCCTTCAGGGTGTCTTTGAAGTGCTTCCTTTGTCCTCCTCTTGGGGAGACTTCCTTGAGCTGGGCGAAGAAGATTTGCTTTGGCAGTCAGGTCTCTGACGTCCTAAGCACATGGCCAGCCCAGCTGTGTTGGTTTTGGATGATCAAGGCCTTGATGCTGGTGCTCTTGGTTCCTTCAAAGACGCTGATGTTAATAAGTCTCAGACAATGTTGATGGTACCTCTCCAGGCCTTGAGGTGGCATCCAAACCTAGTCCATGTTTCTGAGCAGTATGGTAGAGTTGGGAGGACAACTGCTTTGTCCTCGAGAATCTTGGTCAGCACAAATGTTATGGTCATCAAAAAAGTTTGTTCGACAGTGGTGCTTGCAGATTGGATATGATATTGGATCTCCACATTGGTGTCAGCCTTAAATGAGAGGTGGCTCCTCGGGTAGGGGAAATGTTCTAAGTTTGGGAGTGTTTCTCCATTGATTGTGATGGAGGGAGAGACTGGATCTTGCCCTGGGAAGGTTGGTAAAGGACTTGAGTCTTTTTAGGTTGAAACGAGACCAATTCTTCGGTATGCTTCCATGAAGCATGGCTTGGAGATTCTCTTCAGGAAGAGTGCAGATAACAATGTCTTCCACATACCGAAGTTTCACGAGCACTGTCAGTGTCACTTTCTTCTTCGATTTTAACTGGTTGAGTTTGAAAGGTTTTTTGTCTATCCTGCAGATGATGTCCACTCCACAGAGAAGCTTGTTCTTGACGAGGTGAAGGATGGTGACGATGAAGACGGAGAAGAGGGTCGGGGCAGTGACACATCCCTGCTTGACTCCAGTCTTGACCTCGAAGGTATCTGTCTTATTTCCATTGGTGAGGCCTGTTGCCTATATCTTGTCATGGGGGAGTCGGCGGATGTTGGTGAATTTCTTTGGACAACTGGCCTTTGACAGGGTCTTCCATAGCATTTCCCGACTGACTAGTTAAAAGCCTTGATCAGATTGATGAAGATCACGTAGAGTGGTCGATGTTGCTCCTGACATTTCTCTTGAAGTTGTTGAGCAGTGAAAATAATGTCTGCTGTTGCACAATTCGGTCGGAGGCCACACTGGCTTTCTGGAAGGATTAATTCAGGCGAAGGCGGCTAGCAAGGATTTGGTTGATGATCTTCCCGGTGATGAAGAATAGGGAGATTGCTCAGTTCTCACAGTCCATTTTGTCTCCATTCTTGCAGATGGTGGTGGTGACGGCATCCCTGAAGCCGGCAGAAATTTATTCAGGAACAGCTGATGGAGATGACGGGAGATCTCTTCAAATTTGAAAATCTCTGCTGGAATCCCATCCACTCCTGCAGCTTTGCTATTATTTGCATGTTTAATGGCAGCTTTGACTTCGTCCACACTTGGTGGGAGTCTAAAATCATCTTTTTGGGGGAGTTGGGGCATTTCCTCAAACGTCCTCAAGTGTGATTGTATCACAGTTTAGGAATTCTTTGAATAATTCTCTCCATCAAAGGCTGGTGTTTTCTCTGTCTCTGCATCAGCTTGAGGCCTCGGCTGTAGGGTCCATATATTGCCATGGTGCCACTGAAGAACCCCCAGGTGTCATGCTTGTCAGTGAGGAGTTGCAGTTCCTTAGCTTTCTCAGTCCACCATTGGTTCTTGATTTCCCTAGTTGTTCTTTGTACTCCTGCATTTGCTGATTGATGAGCTCTCCTCTTTGCCTTGCTGGTTATGTTGTTTTGCCAGGTGCAGAGAGATTTCCTACTTGTCGATGAGGTCTTGGGTGGTGTGGCCATTCTTGTTGAACCAGTCTTGGTGTTCTCTGGTCTGGTAGCCACAGCTTGAGATAATGGCTGTCTTCAGTTCTTTCCACTTTTCCTCCATTCCAATAGAATGAACACTTTGGAGATTTTAGAGAAGACGTCGTTGGAAGCTCTTGGTTCTTAAAGCCGCTGAACATTGATTTTTTTCTGAGGTGTTTCTTTATCCTCTGTTGCTTCTGATGGAGTTTGATGGACATAGAGGAGCGGATGAGCCGCTGGTCTATCCACCAGTCATCGGCACTGGTCATCGCTTTGGTAGTGAGGGCATCCATTTGGTCTTGGACGATGATGAAGTCGATAATGTGCCAATACTTTCATTGTGGGTCATGTTTGCAGACTAAATAGAGGTGTACCACAAATCAATCACTCAGTCTGCATTTGGTCTCCGCAATGTGGAGGAAACCATATCATGAGCAGCGAATTGGAAGAAGTTTTTTTTATTCATGGAGTATGTGCCAGCATTTATTGCCCATCCCTAATTACCCGAGGATAGTTGAGAGTCAACCACATTGCTATTGTTCTGAAGCCACATGTAAACCAGATCAGGTAAGGACGGCAGATTTCCTTTCCTAAAGATGGCTTTTTCTGGACAATCGTCAATGGTTTCATGGTCATCAATAGATTCTTAATTCCAGATATCTGTTATTGAATTCAAATTCCACCATCTATTATGGTGGGATTAGAACCTGTGCTCCCAGAATATCAGCTGAATTTCTGGATTAATAGTCTAGCAATAATACCACTAGGCTATTGCTGCTTCACTGTGTGAGACCTTGCACAATGTAAAAGGATTTTATTTTATTTATTGTCACATGTATTGGGATACAGTGAGAAGTATTGTTTCTTGCGCACTATACAGACAAAGCATACCGTACATAGAACATAGAAAAAAATACAGCACAAACAGGCCCTTCGGCCCACAAGTTGCGCCGGTCATGTCCCTACCTACCTAGGCTTATATATAGGCTTACCTATAACCCTCAATCCTATTAAGTCCCATGTACTCATCCAGAAGTCTCTTAAAAGACCCCATCGAGTTTGCTTCCACCACCACTAACGGCAGCCGATTCCACTCACCCACCACCCTCTGAGTGAAAAACTTATCCCTGACATCTCCTCTGTACCTATTCCCCAGCACCTTAAACCTGTGTCCTCACGTAGCAGCCATTTCAGCCCTGGGAAAAAGCCTCCGAGAATCCACCCGATCTATACCTCTCAACATCTTGTACACCTCTATCAGGTGTACACAGGGGAGAAGGAAAGGAGAGAGTGCAGAATGTAGTGTAGCTGTCATAGTTAGGGTTCAGAAGAAGATCAGCATAATATATAGTATATCCATTCAAAAGTTTGATGGCAGCAGGGAAGAAGCTGTTCTTGAGTGGGTTGGTACGTGATCTCAGATTTTTGTGTCGTTTTCCCGATGAAAGAAGATGGAAGAGAGTATGTCAGGTCTACGTGGGGGGCCTTGATTATGCTGGCTGCTTTTCTGAGACAGCAAAAAGTGTAGATGGAGTCAGTGGATGGGAGGCAGGTTGGCATGATGGACTGGGCTATGTTCACAACCGTTCGTAGTTTCTTGCAGTCTTTGTCAGAGTAGGAGCCACATCAAGCTGTGATACATTTGAAAAGGATGCTTTCAATGGTGCATCAGTAACATTTGGTGAGAGTTGTAGTGGACATGCTGAATTTCCTTAGTCTCCTGAGAAAGTAGAGGCATTGGTGGGCTTTTTTAACTGTAGTATCAGCAGGTCAGGTTGTTGATGATCTGGACACATAGAACCTTGAAGCTGTTGACCATTTCCACCATCATCTTTGATGGTAGACAGGGACATGTCCTCCACTAAACTTTCTGAAGTCTCCTTTGTTTTACTGAAATTGAGAGAGTCTTGTCGCACATTTCATCAGGTTCTCTATCTCTTTCCTGTACTCCGTCTCATCATTGTTTGAGATCTAACCCACTATGGTAGTGTCATCAACAAACTTGAAAATGGAGTTGGAGTGGAATTTGGCCACTCAGTCATAAATGTATAAGGAGTATAGTAAGACGCTGAGGACACAGCCTTGAGGGGCACTGGTGTTGCGGATAATAGTGGAAGGGGTACCGTTGTCTCTCGTTACTGATCGCGATCTGTGGGTTAGGAAGTCTAGGATCCAGTTGCAGAGGGAGGAGCCGAGTCCTAGGCCACGTTTGGAGATGTGTTTTGTTAGGAATGTGGAGGAGATGAAAGGGCGGGTGTTGCACCTGCACTTACACAGAAAGGTACAATAGGGAATGGAGGATGTTTTAGAACAAAGAACAGTACAGCACAGGAAACAGGCCCTTCGGCCCTCCAAGCCTGTGCCGCTCCTTGGTCCAACTAGACCAATCGTTTGTATCCCTCCATTCCCAGGCTGCTCATGTTTTAGGGGAAGAGTGGATTAGGGTGTCGAGGAGGGAGCAGTCTTCTCAAAATGCTAAAAGGGGAAAGATATGAAAAGCAAAATACTGCGGATCCTGGAAAACCTCAGGTCTGGCAGTATCTGTGGAGAGAGAAACAGAGTTAATGTTTTGAGTTTGTATGATCTCAGGAACTAAAAATACACTTGGTTGCAAATTGCTGGAGTTGCAGAGAGTGCCATCTATTCAATACAGAGGCTGATAGAGTGGAAGGTGAGGGTAAGGCAAACACTATTATGGTTCTGGGAGGGTGGGGAAAGAATGAGAGCAGAGATGTGTGAATAGATCAAACATGTTGGAGGGTGCTGTCAACCATGCTGGGTTGCTATCCTCAATTGAGGAATAAGGAAGACATGTCAGAAGTGCTTGTTGGGAAGGTTGCATCATCAGAACAGATGCAACGGAGAAATTGGGAGAATGGAGTAGAGTGGTTATAAGAAGCAGGGTGTGAGGAAGTGTAGTCATGGTAGCCGTATGTGGCCCTGGATTTCTTAAGAGCATTGCTAGATAGCCTATCTCTAGAAATAGAGACAGAAGCTTTAGGAAAAGAAGGGTCACAGAGGGACCAGGTAAAGATGGGGAAAGGGGGGAAATTACAAACAAAGTCAATGACATTTTCAAGTCTGGTGAGAGCAAGAGGTGGCACCAATACAACCAGCAGTGTAGCCGAAAAATAGATAAGGGAGTGGCCCTGAATAGGACTGGACTAATGAATGTTACACATATCCTTCATAAGGCAGTTGTAACTGGAGTCATTGTGGATACCCATAGTTATACCTTTTATTTGGAGGAAGTGAGTGGAGCGGAGGGACAGCTTGTGAGAATAAGCTCAGCCAGGCAGAGGAGGAGAGGAGGGTGATCGTAGTTGGGAACTAAGAGTCAGAAAGCTCTTAGGCCATCCTAGTGGGATATGGAAATGTAGACGGATTGAATAGATTTGAAAATTGAATTAGGTGAGTGTGATAGAGTGGCCCCTTTAAGGGGGCGTTGTTTGAGGGCCACATGGTCGGGCCAGAACCTATCGAGTGTCGAGGTGGGAAGCTGAGTCAATCAAGTGCAAGGGCGCGTTTCTTGGGTTGGGAAGGATTGGCACCTGGGGCCACGGAGGAGTAGTGTGCAGTCACATAGTTACTCTGGCTGACCCTATTTGTGCTCTGACATTAGTGTACCTTTAAGAAAGGGTTTTTTAAAAATCATGATCTCTGCAACGCTTTCAGCTTCAGTTTTCTCAGCTCACAGCCTCAGTTTGTTTTTCTTATTGTTGCCGGGCTGTCTACGAGAGTCCATTGCTGCTTAAATGGGGGTTTGTTTATTTTTATTGGGATGTTTATGACTCTACATTGTTCGGGAAAAAACTGGTTGGCAGGTCAGGTGATAGGAGTTGTTTCATTTTCAGTTTGGAGCTGCAGTTTGAGTTTTAGAAGGGGCATCAAGCTGAAAATAAGTGTCTCTCTCCCTGGTTTTGAAAATTCTGCTGGTTAGCTGAAAGCAAGGTTTTGCCTTTCTGAAGGGGGTAATCGGCTTTTGGCGGCTTGCCTGGTGTTTTGGGAAGCTGGTCTGACTTCAAACAGTTCAGAGTCTATCCAGAGAACTGCAGACTTCATCCAAAGGTCTCAAGTCCAGTATCATGCGAGCATTAGTCTTTGCTGTGTAAAACCTGTGAAAAGGGTCATTTGTCTACAACATTGGTTTGATTGGAACACATTAGATATATTTGTTAAGGGTTATACATTATAGTGGTTGTTTTGTTTCTTGTTTGTAATTGATAAGAGTTCTTGCTAATTTTCTTACTAGATATGTTAACGATATTCTTAAATAAACTTTGTTTGATAAAAGCTCCCTAGTGGGTCATTTGAATCATATCTGAAGTGAAATATACCATGCTTATCCTAGCCAAATTCAAGAGACAAAACTTATGATCCAGGCTCCATTAAAAGCACTTTGGAGTTTCTGACCTGAACCATAACAATTGGGGGCTCTCTCTTGCGCGATTAAAATCTATATTTCTTGATTGATTTGGGATTATTGAACTCAAAGGCAGTGAGTGATGAACATATTTGTGTTTTCGGGTGTTCTATTCAGGCTTAAATAGGGAGTGCTTTGTGAAATAATGGCTCTTTCAGAGGCTAGGAAGTTCCTGGGGGCAGATGAAGTCACTCGAAGTGATTTACAAAAGGTGACTAAAACAAAGATTTTGGAACTAGCAAAAACATTGCAGTTGACATTGCCTGATGCCGTACGGAAAGGGAAGATAATTGTGGCAATAGCTCAGCATTTAAAATTGCCAGGAACACAGTCAGAATCATTGGAAATGGCTAGAATTCAATTACAAATGAAACAGCTCAAACATGAAAAAGAATTAAAGCAGCTTGAATTCAAAATAAAGAGAGAGAAAGTAGCGAAAGCCAAAGAAAGGGATGCAGTTACAGCACAAAAACCAAAAGAAAGGGAGGAACAAAAATCACAAGAAATGAGACTGCTTGAATTGCAGGCAAAAGAAAAAGAGAATTTGAACTTCAGAAACTGGCAATAAAAAGTGAATGTCAGTTAAATTTGGTGAAGGTAAAGGGAAAAGTACAGCTTAAGTATAATGATGAGGACAGTGAGAAGGAGAAAGCTTCGTAGTCAAAGGTTTGGTGTCGATCTATTTAAATATGTCCAAGCATCGTCAAGGTTTGATGAGAAGGATGTAGAAGCCATTTTCATTGCATTTGAGAAAGTGCCTAAACAAATTAAATGGCCACAGACCATGTGGGTATTACTGATTCAAACAAAGTTGGTCGGTAGAACTAGTGAAGTGTTTGCAACACTATCTGGGAAGTATGATGAAGTGAAAAAGATCCATCTTAGGTGCATATGAACTAGTGCCTGAAGCCTACAGACAACGGTTTAGAATTCTAAGGAAAGAATCTGTTCAAACATCCATTTGAAAGGATCAAACAGAGTAATTTTGATAGGTGGAAAAAGACTTTGAAAATAGGTCAGACATATGAAGCTCTTGGAGAAATGATTATTTTGGGGGAGTTTAAAAATTTACTTCCTGATGTAGTGAGAACTCGTGGAAGAGCAGAGGATTAAAACTGCAAGATTGCAGCAGAAATGGCAGATGATTATGAATTCATTCATTAATCAAAGTTTGGTTTCTGGCATCAGTTTCAGCCAATGAGGATAGAAACTGGGCAAAAGAGAAATACTCAGGTGGTAAAGGCAAAGGAGATCTTGTAACAGATAATAAAGACAGTGTACCTCAGGTTCAAAAGGGAATCCAGGAGCGTGGAAGAGAAATGAAAAGCCTCAGATGTTTTCACTGTAATAAATTAAGCCATGCAAAGTCAAAGTGTTGGTGGTTTAAGAAAAACACTGGGAAGACTGATGTGGTAAAACAGGATAAGCCAGTGGGGTTTGTTAAAGGAAAGTCCAATTGAAGCGAAAAATGTGCAAAAGAATGTACAGCCTGATCTGGAGTTGATTGATTAGAAGGCGCCGGATCTCTTTAAAGAATTTACTTGTGTGGCTAAAGTTTACTCACATGTACCAGGAGGAGTAGGTAAAAAAAAAGTTAAAATGTTAAGAGATACTGGTGGAAGTCAATCTTTGATGGTAAGTGATAAGGAGTTGTGTAGTTTGGAAGGAGTATTGTCAGAAAAGGTGGTAATATGTGGAATTCAGGGTGAGAAGAGTAATGTCCCGTTATATAAGGTGAGGTTGGAGAGTCCAGTAAAGAGTAAAGTGGTAGTAGGAGCAGTAGAGAAATTGTCTTGTCCAGGAATACAATTTATCTTGGGTAACGATTTCGCTGGATCACAGGTGGGAGTGATGCCTACTGTGGTTGAAAAGCCAGTGGAGAATCAAACAACTGAGTTGTTGAAGGACGCATATCCTGGGATTTTTCCTAATTGTGCAGTAACAAGGTCCCAAAGTCATAGGTTAAGACAAGAGGAGAAATCAAAGAGTGAAGATAAGAAAATTGAAGTTCAATTATCAGAAATGATTTTTGACCAGATGGCTGGAAAAGAACAAGAACAGGTGGAGGATGAGGTGGATATTTTAAGTTGAGGAAAGTTGGCAGAGTTACAACAGAAAGAAATAGAAATAAAACAGTTGTATCAGAAAGCTTACACAGAAGAGGAATCTGAGTGTATACCTTAAGTACCTTAAAAAATATCTTGATGAGAAAATGGAGACCTTTACATATTCAGGCGGATGAAAAGTGGGCAGAAGTTCATCAAGTGGTATTGCCGGTAGGGTATAGAAAGGAGGTGTTGCGAGTAGCAAATGAGGTACCAGTAGGAGGTCATTTGGGAGTAAGGAAAACTCAAGCTAAAATACAAAAACATTTTTATTGGCCTGGACTGCATAAAGATGTAGTTAAATTTTGTCGGTCATGTCACATGTCAAGTCATAGAGAAACCTCCAGCGGTGATAAAACCAGCACCCTTAATACCCATTCCAGCATTTGAGGAACCATTTATAAGGGTCTTAATTGATTGCGTAAGACTCCACCCGAGAACAAAAAGTGGGAATCAAAATCTATTGACTATAATGGATGTGTCTACTAGGTTTCCAAAGGCCATTCCATTAAGCAATATTACAGCTAAAAGGATTGTAGAGTTATTTCAGTTTTTTACTAGATATATACTACCGACAGAAATACAATCGGATCAAGCATAAACTTTACATCAAAGTTATTCAAGGAGGTTATGGATAGCTTCGGAATAAAACAATTTAAATCAACTACGTACTATCCAGAATCGCAGAGAGCATTAGAACAGTGGCATCAAACTTTTAAGGACCATGTTGAGAGCTTACTGTCAAGATTATCCAGCGGATTGGGATAAAGGAATTCCATTTGTACTCTTTGCAATTAGGGCTGAACCTAATGAGTCAACCAAATTCAGTCCATTTGAATTGATTTTTGGTCATGAGGTAATTCATTAAGGAGAATTTGGTGAGTGACCAATTTGAGACTATCTTATTGGACTACGTGTCAAACTTTAGGAAAAGGTTGAATAGAGCAGGTGAGTTGGCTTGACAACATTTAAAAGTAGTACAGCATGTGATTAAACCAGAAGTGGATAAGAAATCAGAAGTTTGTAGTTTTGCTAGTGGAGATAACGCCTTAGTACTGCTACCAGTGGCAGGTGAACCTTTAAAAGCAAAGTTTAGTGGGCCTTTTCAAATTGAAAGGAAATTGAGTGAGGTGAATTATTTGATAAGAACGCCAGATAGATGGAAAACTTACAGAGTTGGCTTGTGAATATGCTTAAAAGGTATTTTAATAGGGAAGGAGAGCAGAAGGAGGAGGTTTTATTGGTTATAGCTCAGAGAGAAGAACTGAATCCAGATTACTCTGAATTTGACATTCCTCAAATTAAATTGGATAACGACAACATTATTAAAAATTGGGATAAATTACTGAGTTACCTTCCAGATGAAAATCGAACTGACCTGAAAGAGGTATTAATATCACATGGACAAGTATGTGGGAGTAAGTTGGGAAGTAGTAAGATAATTGGGAGTGAGATAGTTGTCGAAAGTGCTGTTCCAATTAAACAACATCCTTGCAAACATGACCTTTTCAAGTTGGCACTGGTTCAGATGGAAAAGCTGATGTTTATTCAGCCTGAGATGTAGTAGCCAAATTGATCTCTCAAAACTGGTAGAGGTGGAGAAGGATAACAAGTTAATGGACAATGATGTGAACAAAGAATGTGAGCAGGTGTGAAGACAGATACAAAGTCAAGTTAACTGTTTTGGAACATGTTCCTGAATTGTTCAAATTGCCTGAACATAAATTGCAGGACCGTCAAAAACAACTCGTCATCCATGCAAAGGAAAGTATGGATGAATCAACAGTCGTGTGTGATCTCAAAAAGGAGATTGAGGAGCGGAGGTTTTGTACTGTGGATGAAAGAAAAGGACAATGTGGAATTAGATTGTTTGCTAAAATTTACCATCTAAAATGAACTGCTGGCATAATGATTCTTTACAGTGTGCAGACATGTGGATGCCTAGTGAAACTGTACTGTACATGGCTGGTGTTTGAATAATATCACATGGAAATAATATATGGGAATAGTATGTGGGAATATTCTGGGAACTTCTAAGATAATTGGGAGTGAGATAGGTGTCAAAAGTGCTGTTCCAATTAAACAACATCTTTGCAAACGTGACCTTTTCAAGTTGGCACAAGTTCAGACAGAAAAACTGATGTTTACTCAGTCTGAGATGCAGCAGCCAAAAGACTCAATTGATCACACAAAACTGGTGGTTTTCGCGGCAGCGTAACTGCCCATGTGATCTTTGGAACTATGGTCGAAATGGATTCTGACACCAAGAAAAACAATCTGCCGTGTATCTTTGCCAAAGAGTGTGCAGAAAGTGATGGTGCAGATCCAGAGCAAGCAAGGGAGTCAAATTGCTTGATAGAGGAGGAGCTAAGGCCAATAAACAAGAAGGAGACAGAGATAAAATGACCTTTTTGAATGTCCTTGACTACACAAATGTAATGTGTTATCCTGCTGATCCTGCCTTGACACAACTCTTCACTCACCTGAAGCAGGAGGAACACTCTGAAAGCTTGTGCTACCAAATAAACCTGTTGGATTTTAACCTGGGGTTGTGAGACTTCTTATGTGCTTACCCCAGTCCAACACCGGCATCTCCACATCATAATTCTGTGAGGACATTACCAGAACTAATTTATCATTGCAACAACAAACTGAGTTTGGACTTGGAATCAACGCAGGATTAAAGACTGAAGGAAAATTTTGGAAAAGATTCTTTGTCACGAATGTGATAAAAAAAAGGATTGTTCAGTGGTGGACGACAAGGATTGGAATGGACTATGCTATTATGTTTGCATGTTTTGATTTTGTAAAATGTATGTATATTTATTGTAGAGTACTAGTAATGTGAAACTGAAAGGGTTTGAAAAATAAAACTCTCTGAATGTTGATGGTTCATTTTTTCTTAAGGTAGGAGGTGTGATAGTGTACCTTTAAGAAAGGTTTTTTTTAATCATGATCTCTGCAGCTCTCAGCTTCAGTGTTTCTCAGCTCACCATCTCCGTTGGTTTTTCTCACTGTTGCCATGCTGTCTACGAGTCTTTTTTTGCTGCTTAAATGGGGGTTTGTTTATTTTTACTGGCATGTTTATGACTCTGCATTATTAGGGGAAAAAACCGGTTGGCAGGTCAGGTGATAGGAATTTTTTCAGTTTGGAGCTGCAATTTGAGTTTGTTTTAGAAGAGGCATCAAGCTGAAAATAAGTCTCTCCCTGGTTTTGGAAATTCTGCTGGTTAGCTGAAAGCAAGGTCTTGCTTTTCTGAAGAGGGGAATCGGCTTTTGGCGGCTTGCCTGGTGTTTTGGGAAGCTGGTCTGACTTCAAACAGCTCAGAGTCTATCCAGAGAACTGCAGACTTCATCCAAAGGTCTCAAGTCCAGTATCATGCGAGCATTAGTCTTTGCTGTGTAAAACCTGTGAAAAGGGTCATTTGTCTACAACATTGGTTTGATTGGAACACATTAGATATATTTGTTAAGGGTTATACATTATAGTGGTTGTTTTGTTTCTTGTCTGTAATTGATAAGAGTTCTTGTTAATTTTTTTACTAGATATGTTAACAATATTCTTAAATAAACTTTGTTTGATAAAAGCTAATTTGAATCATACCTGAAGTGAAACATATCATGTTTATCCTAACCAAATTCAAGAGGCAAAACATATGATCCAAGTGGGCTCCATGAAACACTTTGGAGTTTCTGACCTGAACTGTAGCAGTATATATATTTAATTTTTGCATTGGCGGTCAAGCCTTTTTGTTCTAAAGCCTCATTGAGTCACCCGCAATTTATTACCCTGGCAACGAAGAAAAATTTTTAACGGTCCTTGGGGATTGCAGTGCACAGTTAGAGAGGGAGAAGACTAGAGCGTCGAAGATAAGAAAAAGCAAAGTACAGGTGCATGTTAAAATGCCTTTGATTGGGAAATTAGAACATTTAGACTCTGAAGCAGAAAGCTAGGGCTAGTACCTTGAGAGGCTGCTTTTTTTTGTAGCGAATGAGATAACAACTGAAGAAAAGCGGGAGGTTATTCTTACAGCTTGTCGCCCACAGATTTCCAGTGTAGTCAGAAGTTTAACATCGCCTGATGCCTCAGTTTCCCTATCTTTTGGCCAGATTGTTAAGCTGGTTAAGAATTATTTTACTCCTCAGTCATGTTGAGATACAAATTTCACTCGACAGTCCGAGAACCAGGGGAGACAGCTTTTAGCTTCATGGCCAGACTGAGAGGATTAGCAAAGCATTGCGAATTTGGCACAGCTTTAGGAGAAATGTTGTGGGACTGTTTGGTCTGTGGTATAAACAGCCTGATTATACAAATGAGATTATTGGCTGAGACCAAAATTTCTCTTAAAAAAGCTGTGGAATGGTCCTGGCGACTGAATGTGCAGAACAGGGTATAAGTTAAATGCAAGGCGTTCCAAACAAAATAAACCTTTTGAGGCAAGAAACGGCTGTTGTGAAGACCAACCCGAATGCGGGTATTGATGAAGTCCAATAAAAGAGATACAGCATCGAGGGCAGAAGCTTGTTATCGTTGTGGGGGAGAACACTTCCAAGAAGCCTGCCGATGTAGAAATTATCTGTGTTTCAGATGCAACAAGAAGGGTCATTTACAAGTGTAGTGCTGAGTAAAGCTGTCAGGGCAGAAGTTAAATTTTAAAAACCCACAGCAGTTAGTTTAACTCCTGTGAAGAAACTGGCTCAGCCCAACATGGGACCGAAATTATTCACCCTAAACCAGGTCCAAATGAGTAAAGTGCCCCCTATAGAGATAGCCTTGATAGTAAATGGCAGATCTCTTAAAATGAAAGTCAACACACAGGCTGTGGCTGCAGTCATAGGGAAGCAAGCATTATATTACCTTCAGAAGGACCTCAGACTATTGAGATTAAATGAATCAGGAGCTATATGTCTATGTATACCAGAGAAACACTGCAGACTTTAGGGGCAGCAACAGCCACAGTGTACTACAATGATCAGACAGCACAGTTACCTGTTTTGGTAATTTAAGGAGTATAGGCCTTGTTTAATGGGATGTGATTGGTTTAAGCAGATAGAACTGAATTGGTTAGAGATATTGGGTGGAATTTTACAAGAAAAATTCTTAGTGTCCAGCCAGTGTGAAAATGGGAGAGTTGCAGATCCATTTTTTGGGCGAGTTTTTATTCCCAATCTTATGCAACCAGTGCATGAAAAAATGAGGTAGATTGTTTCGAGCCATGAAAGGCAATGGGTGGGGCTTAATTCGACAGCAGGCCTGATCAGGCAGCAGAGGGAGCTATTGCACATACGCAATTCCAAAATCAGAGGGCTGACAGAGAGAGAGACCTTTCAGGCCTCTGTTGCTGGACCCAGCCCCCACACCCCCATTGTGGGAGCTGAGCACAAGCTCCACACAGTCCGAAAATATAGCCCCCACCACCCAGACCGATCATGCTCCCACGTCCCACCGATCATAGGCAGAGTGACAGCAGGCCCCCCTCCCTCTCCCACTGATCGCAGCTACAGAGTGCACAGCGGACCCCCCATCCCTGATCAGGCTGCCCCGGCCTGGTCCCATTCCCATAAACCCCAGTCCTGGCCAGTGCCAGACTGGTACTGCCCAAAGGGCATCCCCTTGCCCTCAACCTCCCTGGGGGGGGGGGGGGGGGGGGGCTCAGTGGCCTCCGGTTCTACCATCGAGGGCATTGTTCATGGGGAGCAGGTGTTTTCTTTTCCGGAGAGAACCTCTCCAGGCGAGGCCATAAAGGCAAGTGAGCCCGGATGATTGAGCACTGGATTCGCTAATCAGATGGAAATGCTGCTTCAAGTAAATTTAATATATTCAGCCTGGGGTCACGGGCTCAAGGTGAGAGGGGCGAAGTATAACTCAGATATCAGAGGGATGTTTTTTACACGGTGGTGGGGGCCTGGAATGCGCTGCCAAGTAGGGTGGTGGAGGCAGGCACGCTGACATCGTTTAAGACTTACCTGGATAGTCACATGAGCAGCCTGGGAATGGAGGGATACAAACGATTGGTCTAGTTGGACCAAGGAGCGGCACAGGCTTGGAGGGCCGAAGGGCCTGTTTCCTGTGCTGTACTGTTCTTTGTTCTGTCGTTGGAAATGGGCGAGAGGTTGACCGTGCCAGAAACCCAGTGCCGGTAAGCTCGCGAGAGCCGGGAAATCGGGCGCAATCTGATTTTGCGGCTCTCACGCGATTTTACCGGCTCACTCGACCTATCGATGAGCGGGTCGAACCGGTAAAATAGTGGCCATTAAATCTGCAAGGTGGAAGTTTTCAAGAACTACTATATAAACTGAAATCCTACAAAATCAATTAGGTCATGTAAGGGGAGCTAAAGTTAAAATATGTTTGAATCCGGAGGCAACACCAACATTTTTCAGGGCTCATCTTGTGCCTTCTGTGCTTCATCATAAGATTGAAATCGAGTTCAAGAGACTGGGAGATTTAGGGCTCATAAAGCCTGTTCTATTTTCTGAATGAGCCACACCATAATCCCTATCCTAAAATCGGATCATAGAACATAGAACAGTACAGCACAGAACAGGCCCTTCGGCCCACGATGTTGTGCCGAGCTTTATCTGAAACCAAGATCAAGCTATCCCACTCCCTATCATCCTGGTGTGCTCCATGTGCCTATCCAATAACCGCTTAAATGTTTCAAAAGTGTCTGACTCCACTATCACTGCAGGCAGTCCATTCCACACCCCAACCACTCTCTGCGTAAAGAACCTACCTCTGATATCCGTCCTGTATCTCCCACCACGAACCCTATAGTTATGCCCCCTTGTAATAGCTCCATCCACCCGAGGAAATAGTCTTTGAACGTTCACTCTATCTATCCCCTTCATCATTTTATACACCTCTATTAAGTCTCCCCTCAGCCTCCTCCGCTCCAGAGAGAACAGCCCTAGCTCTCTCAACCTTTCCTCATATGACCTACCCTCCAAACCAGGCAGCATCCTGGTAAATCTCCTCTGCACTCTTTCCAGCGCTTCCACATCCTTCTTATAGTGAGGTGACCAGAACTGCACACAATATTCCAAATGTGGTCTCACCAAGGTCCTGTACAGTTGCAGCATAACCCCACGGCTCTTAAACTCCAACCCCCTGTTAATAAAAGCTAACACACTATAGGCCTTCTTCACAGCTCTATCCACTTGACTGGCAACCTTTAGAGATCTGTGGATATGGACCCCAAGATCTCTCTGTTCCTCCACAGTCTTCAGAACCCTACCTTTGACCCTGTAATCCACATTTAAATTTGTTCTACCAAAATGAATCACCTCACATTTATCAGGGTTAAACTCCATTTGCCATTTTTCAGCCCAGCTTTGCATCCTATCTATGTCTCTTTGCAGCCTACAACAGCCTTCCACCTCATCCACTACTCCACCAATCTTGGTGTCATCAGCAAATTTACTGATCCACCCTTCAGCCCCCTCCTCTAAGTCATTAATAAAAATCACAAAGAGCAGAGGACCAAGCACTGATCCCTGTGGCACACCGCTAGCAACCTGCCTCCAATCCGAAAATTTTCCATCGACCACCACCCTCTGTCTTCGGTCAGACAGCCAGTTACCTATCCAATCGGCCAACTTTCCCTCTATCCCACACCTCCTCACTTTCATCATAAGCCGACCATGGGGGACCTTATCAAACGCCTTACTAAAATCCATGTATATGACATCAACTGCCCTACCTTCATCAACACACTTAGTTACCTCCTCAAAAAATTCTATCAGATTTGTGAGGCATGACTTGCCCTTCACGAATCCGTGCTGACTATCTCGGATTAATCCGCATCTTTCTAAATGGTCGTAAATCCCATCCCTAAGGACCCTTTCCATCAATTTACCAACCACCGAAGTAAGACTAACCGGTCTATAATTACCAGGGTCATTTCTATTCCCTTTCTTAAACAGAGGAACAACATTCGCCATTCTCCAGTCCTCTGGCACCATCCCCGTGGACAGCGAGGACCCAAAGATCAACGCCAAAGGCTCTGCAATCTCATCCCTTGCCTCCCACAGAATCCTAGGATACATTTCATCAGGCCCAGGGGACTTATCGACCTTCAGTTTATTCAAAACTGCCAAGACATCCTCCCTCCGAACATCTATTTCCTCCAGCCTATTAGCCTGTAACACCTTCTCTTCCTCAAAAACATGGCCCCTCTCCTTGGTGAACACTGAAGAAAAGTATTCATTCATCACCTCGCCTATCTCTACTGACTCCATACACAAGTTCCCACTACTGTCCTTGACCGGCCCTAACCTCACCCTGGTCATTCTTTTATTCCTCACATAAGATCGGACTAAGAATTTGTGGGACTATAAATTGATAGTAACTAGAGGAGCACAACTAGACAGATACTTCATTCCTAAAGCTGAAGACCTCAAGCCAAAGTAGCTGGAGGTTTAAGATACACCAAGTTAGACCTCAGTCATGCCTACTAGCCGCTGAAATTGGGTGAAGATTCACAGAGATAGGTAACAATCAACACTCACAAGGGTTTATACCAATATACACACCTACCTTTTGGAGTCTCATCAGCCTGAACCATTCTCTAACGTACAATAGAAAGTTTATTATAAGGCATCCCAAATGTAGTGGTTTATCTGAAGAGCGAAGGACAAACTTGGAGGAAGTTTTGAAGCTATTTAAAGAAGGAGAGCTTAGGCTTAAATGGGAGAAATGTATTTTCCAAGCAGACAAAGTTACCTATTTAGGTTTTAGGGTAGATGCAAAAGGTTTGCACCCTTTGGAAGACAAGTAAAAGCCTTAAAAGAGGCTCCGCAGCCAGCAAACGTCTCTGAATTAAAGTCATTTCTCAGAATGGGTAGGTTTCTACAAAATGTATCTCCCATCTTAGCCGCATTCCACCAATTGTTCAAGAAACATCAACGATGGAGGTGGGGAGAAGACCAGAAAGAGGCATTCACGAAAATCAAACAAGTTCTGCAGTCGTCAGCATTATTGGTGCACTACGATCTAACCAACCCCTGTTGATGACTTGCAATGCATCACCATATGGAATGGAAGCAGTTTTGTCCCACAGAATGCCTACTGGAGAGGAAAGGCCAATTGAATTTGCCTGAAGGGAGTTGTCTGAAGCAGGAAAAGAAATTCCCAAAATGATGAGGAAAGCTTGGCAACCATATATGCAGTCAAAAAGTTTCATCAGTACATTTATGGTCTGCATTTTACAATACTTTCAGACCGCAAGCCATTGTTGCACTTATTCAGGGAATATAAGCCAGTGCTGCCAATAGCTTCAGCGAGAGTGCAGAGGTGGACTCTCTTATTGACAGTGTACAATTATACTTTTCAGCTTCACTCAGCAACAGGGATATCAAATGTGGATGCACTCAGCAAGTTGCGATTGCCACAGACAGTGGCATCACAGCCAGTTCCACAAGGGATAGTGCTGACATTGGATATGATAGAGTCCTTGCTGGTCTCAGCGAAGCACATAAGAATCTAAACAGAGAGAGAGAGACCCAGTATTATTGAAAAGATGGTGATGTAAGGGTGAGCCCTACCAACAAAAGAGGATGGAGATAACTTGTGAAGATGGGATGTTGTTGTGGGGGGGGTGGCTAGGGTGATAGTCCCACACCAAGGACGATGATTACTGTTGCAAAAGTCGCACAACTCACATCCAGGTCAAAGCAAGATGAAACCATTCACCAGAGTGGCTGGGCCTTGATATAGAGAGGATGGTTAGTCAATGCTCCAATTGTCAAGCTTAACAGGCTTTGCCACTGCTAGCTAATCTGTACCTTGGGAGTGGCCATGGAGACCCCAGCAAGAATACATATTGACTTTGCAGGACCATTTATGGGCCATATGTTTCTGATTTTAGTGGACGCACACTCAAAGCAGTTGGATGTTCAGATGTCATAGAGTTGATGAAATCCAGGACGGCCTCTGCCACAATTGATAAATTGAGGGAAATCTTTATCATTGATGGGTTCCCAGAGGCCTGGTATCAAACAATGGTACATCCTTCACAGCAGAGGAATTTCAGAAATTTGTAAAATCAAATGATGTTCGCCATGTTAGGTCAGCACCTTACCACCCAGTATCTAACAGCTTAGTGGAACATGCCATGCAAACTTTCAAGGCCTCAATGAAGAAACAAGTAAATAGGCTTCCACCTTTACAGATTGCCAGCTTTTTGTTGTTTTACAACACCATGCCAAATGTGACCGTGGGGATCACGCCCGCTGAGCTGCTAATGAGGTGTCTTTTAAGGACATGGTTGGATATGATGCTTCCAAATTTGGCGGAGTCAAAGAAAGAACAAAGAACAATACAGCACAGGAACAGGCCCTTTGGCGCTCCAAGCCTGCACCGATCATGTGTTCATAACTAGACCATCCATTTGTATCCCTCTATTCCCAGTCTGTTCATGTGGCTATCTAGATAAGTCTTAAATGATCCTAGCATGCCTGCCTCAACCACTGTCGTGGTTCCCCAGGACGACAATTCGTTCACATCAGTTTAAAACAGAGAGTCTGAGCAGCGATCTTTCAAGCAAAAGACTTTATTTCTCAGCATAAGAGATAAAGCCGGGGGCGTCCGGAACACTCCAAAGAGCTCTTGGGCTTACACTCTTTTATGTACATTTCAGCCTCCTATCTCAAGATCCTTATCTCCCTTTTACTGCCTGTCCTTGGTTGTAATCTTACCCTACAGCCCGCTCTTTCTCTGGCCATCATTATTTTAGTTGACCCTTTATCTGTTTTCTTTGCAATTGGTCATTCACTGTTATATCTCTTCGTTTCTTAAACCATGGTGGTTATAACTCTTGCTGTTATCTGAACTTTTCTGTTTGTACAATAATCGTGGTTTTGTAAGCTAAGGCGAATGTGTTTAGAAGAAAAGACATCCCCCCTGCTGATTTATAGTCTACTAATGTGTTTTTAGAAGAAAACATTCTCTCTGCTATTAAGCTGAACCACTGAGCAGTCTTTCTTGTTTTCTTAAGTGACTATTGTCTGCTGTTGCTAATCAGTGATTGCTATATTACTTCTTTAGTTCTTCTAGTTCCTCCACTTTAATCATATCGACTACACTTGATTATATTAGGTCACACAAAGTTACTTTAGGTTACATATTCATCTCACTATTCACCTAAATCTACTTTATCATTTCACTAAAACCTAAATCTACTTTATCATTTTACTAAAACCTGTGAATCTGAATTCCATACTAAACTCATACAATATCCAGTACAATTTCCCTTACAAGTGAATCTGAATTTCATACTAAACTCATACAATATCCAGCACAATTTCCCTTACAAGTCCCCCCTTTGAGGCTATTCCCTAGCCTCATCCCAATTACCAAGCTCAAATAATCCCCTCGCTCGATCCCATTTGTATTTTATTTTAATCACTCTTTGCAGGCGATGTGGAGGAGCCGAATATTTTGGTCAGGGATCAGTGTCCCTATTCTAACTTTATCATAATTTGTCTATCCCGGTTCTGATTTTTGGGTTGCTCCTCCAGATTGCCTGCCCCTGACAGTCATCAGCCAAAAACCTTCCCACTCTTGTCTAGGGAAGGGAAAAAGACTGATTCCTGTGTACAGACTAAGTTCTCCTGGTTTCGTGTGGACTTCAGCAAGGTGCTGTTGTTTCCACAAGGTGATCTTCCACTATTGTAGTTATTTTACAGAGTGACGAGTTTCAACTTCGACCAAGGTCATTGTGAATCCACTCAGCGGGGGCGGCTCAAGATTTTCCCATTCCTCTGTTTTTTCTCTCGAGCGTGAGCTGCTTAGCACCCGCGTCACCATCTGCCGCGCTGCCACTCTGGTAAGGAAGGATCTCAGGGCGGGTAAAAAACAACAAAATATCAATCCCAGAATGATTATTGTTGCGATTGCTACAGCTCCAGCTTTGGCAAACCACGCCCCCCATCTTCCTAATATTCTGTCCAGCCAACTCCATACCTCATGCCCAAACCCAGCATTTTCTTTCACTTCTTTCTTAAGATTTCTTAACTTATTCATGGCTTGTGTAAATGACCCCTCTGGATTAGTGTTATTAGGGATAAATGTGCAGCACTGATCCCCAAACATAACACACACCCCTCCTTTCTCTGCCAGGAGCCAATCTAACGCCTGTCGATTTTGCCACGCCATTTTGCTGGTCGCATCCAACTGCTCTCCTAAGGCCTCCAGGGCATCATTCGTATAATTAATAAACCTCTGCTGATTATAATAGATGTAATTGATCCACTCAGTATTCTTGCTGGGTGTGATCCAAACAAAGAGGGATTCAAACCCTGCAGCTATTTCGTTCCTAGCTTTGAACTCATTCGGGATGCCGCGGGGCTGTCCGATTGCGTCCAATTTTATCGTAGGGTCAGGGGTATATGCCCTCTTAATTCTTTGTGATTTAATTTCTCTTTCCCCCGGTAGTATCACAATGCTCTGGGCAAGCATAACTCGAGCACATAGTCCTTTCCAATTCTGTGGTAATTTTGCCAATAGCCCTTTCTCCGGGCCACAAAGCCACCAGAGATCGGCCAGTTGATTTTCTTGATAGTCTAACACAAAAGGAGGGGGTGCCCATCCCCCTCCTGAGAGGATCAGATAAAGAGCATCGGTTATATTCCAAATCCTTTCACACTCTCCTGTGTAATTTCCCACACTACTTCCTGTGCTACTTTCCCTCCAATAGCAATCTCGGATTTGTAAGTTGGGCTCTACACTCCTCCCCACGATTCTCCCCGTGTATTTCTATTTCTTCCTCGCTATCACCTCTATCCACTCTCTGTACTTCTTCAATTTCCCTTCTCTCCCCCACCCCTGGTACCGTTCTGGTACAATGGTTTAAGTGATACCACAGTGTACTGCCTTCTACTTGCAACGCCGTGGGAGACACTTTGGTGACTTCAAACGGTCCTTCTCGTCTCGGTTCGTTCCAACGTCTCCGGAACTTTCTGATGTATACTCGATCTCCAGGCTTGATCTGATGTTCTGTTACCGGATTCTCCTCCTCCTTGGCTTTTTCCTGTTCAAATATAGTTCTATGTATAACAGTTAATTGTTGTATATATTCTTTTGTGCTTTGATCTAAACATTCTAGCGTAGGACCTCCTGATCCCCTGATCTTGGGTATCGGCATTACTCTTCCTGTCATCATTTCATGTGGGCTCAAATGTGTGATTCTGTTTTCCTGACTCCTGTATTGCATTAGAGCCAATGGCAGAGCATCTATCCAGTTTTTCCCTGTTTCACTGCAAATTTTGCTTATTTTAGCCTTAAGGGTCCCGTTTGCTCTCTCCACCATTCCTTGGGATTGAGGGTGATATACGCATCCAAACTTCTGCTTTATTCGGAGTACCGAGAGTGTCTCTCTCAGTGCCCTTCCTATAAAAGCAGATCCATTGTCTGAACTTAATTGCGTGGGTATGCCAAATCTTGGGATAATTTCTTTTGACAGGAAGTTAATCACCGTTCCAGATCCTTGATCTTTGGATGGCGTTGCTTCTATCCATCTGCTGAATCTATCAATAATCACTAACATGTATCTTTTCCCTCTTACCACCTTTCCCATATCCACATAGTCCATGCATAGATGTTTAAATGGTCCTTCAGGAATGGGTATATGCCCTATTGGGGCAGTAATGCCCTTCCTGATGTTATTCTGAGCACACACCTCACACTGACTTAGTATGTAGTCAATCGAGTTTTGCAGGTATGGTGACCAGAATCCTTCCTTCTTGATCTTTCTAGCCACTTCTCCTCTCGCACAGTGGTCCACTCCATGCGCTTCGCTAATTAGTACGGTTAGTAATGATGTGGGTGCTATGACTAATCCCTCCCCATTTCTCCATATCCTGTCCTGTTGTCCCTGTAGTGCTCCTCTATCTTTCCACATTGCCTTTTCAGCTACAGAGGTTTCCTCCTGTAACTGTGCTACATCCTCTAATGTGATGTGAGGTTCGATATCCCCCATACCTGGCCCTGGGTGCGGCCTTGCTATTTCTACTGGGGCTATCGTAGCCTCAATGCATCCTGACGCTTCTTTAGCTGCCTTGTCGGCTTTGGTGTTTCCCTGTGTGATGCTGTCTGCTCCCTTTTTATGCGCCTGACACTTAATTATGGCTAATTCCCTTGGACCCATCATGGCCCTTATTAAAGCCCTGATTTGACCTTCGTGTTGTATTGGTCCTCCTCCGCTTTTCATAAATCCCCTTTGCTTCCATATTGCCCCGAACAGATGGCAGACCCCGTGGGCATAGGCCGAATCAGTATAAATTTCCAATGCTTCCCCGTTTGCTAGCTCACATGCTCTGGTCAATGCTTTAAGTTCTGCCAGTTGGGCTGAACAGGGCTGTTCACATTTCTCTGCTTCTATGACTTCAAGTGTTTCCCCTTTCTGTTCAACTATGGCATAGCCTGCGTGGTTTCCTAAGTGATCCCTGTAACATGAGCCATCTACATACAGTATCCTTTTCCCTTCTGTCACTAGTCCCTCTGCTCTTAAATCTTTTCTCAGTTTCATAAATGTTTTTGCTTCTCTTAAGCATTCATGTTCTTCTCCTTCATGAGGTAATGGCATGTAATCAGCTGGATTTACTCTGTTGCACTTTATAATCGTGATATCTGGAAATGTGGTTAGCATTCGATAATGATGGATCCTAGCAGGTGTCAGCACAAATTTTCCTTGCTCAATCAATTCAGCTACCTTATGGTATACATGTATGTTTATCGGATATCCCATTGTGACCGTAGCTGCCTTTTCGTACGCCCACCAAGCTGCTGCCAGACCTTGATAGCACGGAGGGTATCCCATTGCTACGTCGTCTAGCTTGGTACTGTAATATGCTACAGCCTGCCTTCGTCTACCCTTGCAATTTTCCTGCATTAACATTGCTGTAGCAAATCCGGCTTCTCTGTTACTCACAAATAAGTCAAAGGGCTTGTCATAGGTCGGTAAGGCCAATGCTGGTGCCTGTGCCATTTCTCTTTTCACGTTTTCAAATGCGTCTGAAGCATCTTTATCCCATTTTAGTTTGGCTTTTAATTCGTCACACCCTGCCTCCTTCATTATCTTTCGTAGTGCCTGCGTTTTTTCGGCATAGCTTTCCACCCATTCTGAACTGAATCCTGTCATTCCCAAAAATGTCATCATTTGTCCCACCGTCTGTGGTTTCGGAACTTTTAGTACTGCTTCTATTTGCTGTGAAGCTATCTCCTTCTGTCCTGCTGATATTTCTCTTCCCAAGTATTCTACCTTTTTCTGGCACAGCTGCAGCTTTTTCCTGGAAACTTTATGACCCCCTTCTGCTAGTCTTTCCAATAGTTTTAAACTATCCTTCCTGCACTGTTCTTGTGTTCCTGTGCATAATAATAAATCATCCACATATTGTATCAGTGTTCCTTCCAACTGTATTCCTTCTAAATCTGCTCTCAACACCTGATTGAATACATGTGGGGAATGTTTAAATCCTTGGGGCATCCTATTGTATGTGTATTGTTTCCCCTCGTACGTAAATGCAAAGAGATACTGACTTTCTTGAGCTAGTGGCACACTAAAAAATGCCGAACATAGGTCTATTACAGTAAACCATCTACTTTCAGGTGGTATATTTGTCATCAAGGTATAAGGGTTTGGAACCTCTGCTGGCATATCTTCCACTACCTCATTAATTGCCCTTAGATCATGCACCAATCTCCATTTTTCTCCGTCCGCCTTTTTCACTGGTAGTAGCGGTGTATTACACCTGCTCCGGGTTTCTTTTAATACCCCTGCTTCTATCAATCCCTTAATTGTCCCTCTAATTCCTTCAATTGCTTCTGTCTTGATTGGGTATTGCGGCCTATACGGCCCCTGACGTCCTATCTTTAATCTGACTTCAACTGGATTAGCGTTTTTGACCCTCCCTACATCCGTGTCCTGTCTGGACCACAACTCCTGCGGGAGGGAGTTCAAATCCTGCTCTAACCTCTCTCTCCACTCCAGTTCCTGTTTCTCGATTTGCACTCCTATTGTTATCTGCTTCGGTTTCCCAAGCATTTTAACATCCAAAATTATTTTCGTCATTTGTCCATTGCTGGACGTCCAAATATCTACATTGTCTGTCTGGACAAATTCTAAATCTTGTGCTCTCAACACCATTGGTCCTAGGTCTTTTGTTCTGTATCCCGGATTCACTTTCAATGTGACATGTGGCTCCGCCCCAGATACAGAGAACCATTTGTTAACCCATTCATTCCTAACAATTGTGAGGGCTACTCCCTCTAGTCCGATTAAAATACTTCCTGACTTTATTTCCTGTTCTCGTCCTGCCTCCCTTTCCCATTTCTCCTGTATCTCAGGTTCCTGCCCTTCAT
Source organism: Mustelus asterias (assembly GCF_964213995.1). NCBI lineage: Eukaryota > Metazoa > Chordata > Chondrichthyes > Carcharhiniformes > Triakidae > Mustelus > Mustelus asterias. Next base: position 110,192,769 of record NC_135811.1, read on the forward strand.
CAAATATCATTGTACTGTGTAATTCTGTTCTTGGCCATTTGGCTTGTGGAACCCAAGTGTTTATAATCTTTCCCCAAACTTCCCATATCTGTTTTTTAACTTGTTCCTCTATATCTCCCAACCAATATACATTAACCCCTTCCTTTCCTGGTATTTCAAGTGGATACATTCCCATCAAATCAATTCCTTGTTCAGTGCATTCTAATTTCAGTCCTAAACCTAGGATTGCATCCCTTCCCAATAGATTTAAAGGAGTTTTATCACATACTAAAATAGGTACATGGGTTGTCTTATTTCCAATGGTAACAGGCACCGGCGTCGTCATTCGAGCTAATGTTACTTTCCCCGAGAACCCCACAGTTTTTACAAACTGGTTTGACAATGGTAAGTGATCCGCATATTTCGTTTGCATGCACGTACATGTGGCGCCGATGTCTATCATCATGGGGACCTCGATCCCTCCTACTCTAACGTTAACTATAGGTTCCTGCTCTGCGGTTTCTGTTATCTGTACGTACTGTCCTACCATTTCGGGGTTCTCTGGGCCTCCCTATGGGGAATTCTGATGGTTTACCGGCCCTTGAAACATCGGGATGCTGTTTGGCGACCCTTGGATCAGTTGTTGGCCTGTCTGCTGCTGGTTTTCTCCCTGTCTGGGGAAATTCCGCGGGCAATTCCTTTTTATGTGCCCTGCCTCCCCGCACCCCCAACACACACCTGAAGGGCCAGGCAGTGGTCCCTGTCTCGGAGTCTGATGATTAACCTGTCCCTGTCCTCTCTGATTCTGATAGGGTGGCCTACCACCTCCCTGTCCTTTCCCATTTCTATTCCAGTCAGTCTGACTTTGCAGGGCGTATGGGTTTTGATAATTTAGGCCATAGGCTCCTGGGTTCATGGACAGTGGGAAGGCAGAAATGTTATAGGTTATGACGGGCTGGCCTCCATCTCCGCTCCCCCCTTTGATTAGTGCAGGTATTTCCTCTGGCTTTTGCTCCACCATCATTGGTGCTATTTTTCTGGGTGCGAGATCCTCTTTTGCCTTCAGTTTATCCTTGCTTTTGATCTCCTCCAACTGTGCCTGAAGGAGTTTACGTTGTACCTCCTTCAGCTGTTTGTCTGCATTCTTTTCATCTTTGCGATGTCTCTCTACTGCATGGGCAACATAATCCACAAACTCTCGGTAATTTTTTGAGTCCAAGCCCACCACTTCCTCCAGCCTTGTCTTAGCTGGGGCTGGCAAGCCCTCTAGGATTGCAGCCCGGAACATGGAGTTGGTCAGTGGGTCTATTAAAATGTCCCTCTCCGTGTCCCTTCTCCACCTTTTTAATTGATTCTCCACATACACAGCTGCATTCTCCTCCTCACCCAGTGGCTCTCCCTTTAGGGTTTTTACATCCATTCGATTGGGGTACATATCCCGCAGTGCCTGCCAGATGTCTTGGCGGTACTGGTCCATTAGTATCCCATCCACCGCTGGGTTATAAGCTGCGGTCAGGATGCCAGCACGTCTCATTACTTCCGCCATTTGGTCCATTCCTAGCACCTTTGTCAGGAGAGCTTTGATGTCGCCCAGTGCCATCCTCTTTCCCACCATCCCTGCCTCCAACTGTCCAATCCACCTTCCAGCCCCATCCAAAATATTGGGTAATTCATTAATTAAATTAGGCAAATCCTGACCTGACCAAGGGATATACTGCGGTCTGCCACCCTTCAGAATCACCGGGAATACCCTTTTCCCTCTCCTATCCACATCTGGAAACTTTACAGGTGGGTGCCTTTCCCGCCTTGATTTTCTTTTCTATGTCATATTCTCCCTCAAAATTCATTGTGCCTGATATAACTGGGTACAGTCCCGTGGAGCTCTGTTTCTCTAAGTATGGGGGTGGGGCTACGTTTGGATCTTCCAATTTTGCTTTTTCCTCAAGTTGTACTGGCCTCTGCATTCTACCTCCCCTCCATACCCCTCTTCTCTCTTTCCCTTCTTGTTGGAATAGGGCTAATATCTCTAACTCCTTTTTTCGCTTTTCCCTTCTTTTGCTCGATTTATCCTTAATCTTATAGTTCTTTATCATTCCCTTCTGGTCCTCACATCTCTCTATGGACCATGTGCCTTCCTCCGGCCACTGTGTATTGGTCTTATTTGTTCTTTTGGCCCATTTTTTAGAGACGTGTTCTATATCTCCCCTAAGGGCTGGGAACTTATCCCCTAATATCTCCACTGGTGTCTTAACTTGGTGCGCCATTACTCGTCTTTTTGGATCACTGTCGCAATTTTTGTCACTTAATCTGTCAGAGTTAGGTATCACAGTGATTATTACTTGCTGTATTGTTTTTCCGTGCTCAGTCCCCTGTTTACCTTTCGTTTGGGTTTCTTTTGCCACTATTTGTAATTCTAACCGGGGTCCTGATATCCACTTCCCCGTAGTCCCCTGTCCCGGCACTATCTTCCTCTCCCGGGCCAGAGGGTAGTAGGTTTTCACTTGCTCGTCTATGTGTATAAGAATCCTGTATTGGTCAGATCCCTTTATTAATTTCTCTAGGGTTTCCAATTTTATTTCGTCTATCCAATTCCTATCGACTACTCGTTCCCATTTTACATACGGCCACTCATTCTTTATCTCCTCTAAGTTAATTATGTGTGTAATCTTTTTCCAATCCAGTGTTGCTTCCGTTTTTGTTATTATTCAAAGATTAGTTATTTTCAATCTTGTCACCAGGCAGTTTTGTCAGGGTAATTTTTCAAGTTGTTAGTTATTACCCTACCTATATTCCGACTCTCTCTCTTATTTCTGTCCTTCACGCTGTTGTCTCAGACCAGTTTGTTCAAACTGGTCTTTTACTTCCTCTATTCTAGCTGCTACTCCCCTTTCCTGTGGTTAAAATCCACTCCTGTGCTTTTGGCTACTGTATTAGGTCAGAGAGTGATCTCTCACTGATCTCTCTCCCTCTCGGTTGACGTCCCTTACCCGAGGTCCTGGGTAGGTTTGGACTGGCAGGTTTTCCCACACTTACTCTCTTCTGGGCAAGTCGTGACCTGAAAAACCCGCTCCAAACCGCTTGACTTAACCTAATTGCATTACTTTAGCTTTCGGCCTTTTTCCCGTCTCACTTTTTACCCATTCACAGACAATACAGTATTCGCAGCGCGCTTTTGCATGCAAAAATTCTGCTCTTCGGATCAGACTCAGTCTCTCAAAATTTTTACACAATTTGGTTTTACCTGTGCAGGATATCTTTTTGGGTTGGGGAGATCCAGGACCAGCAGAGAGCCGGGCGCACCGGAGCTCGAGAAAACCCCTTTCTGACAACAAGGATTTACATGCATGCAAGTCTGCTTACCTTGTTGACAGAAGGCCGGCTGGGGACTTCTCGGTTCCGGCTGGACCACCGTCTCCGCTACTCCTTCCAGATGCTTTTCTGGGCGATCTCTCACCAACCCTGCTCGCAGCGCCAATTTTGTCGTGGTTCCCCAGGACGACAATTCGTTCACATCAGTTTAAAACAGAGAGTCTGAGCAGCGATCTTTCAAGCAAAAGACTTTATTTCTCAGCATAAGAGATAAAGCCGGGGGCGTCCGGAACACTCCAAAGAGCTCTTGGGCTTACACTCTTTTATGTACATTTCAGCCTCCTATCTCAAGATCCTTATCTCCCTTTTACTGCCTGTCCTTGGTTGTAATCTTACCCTACAGCCCGCTCTTTCTCTGGCCATCATTATTTTAGTTGACCCTTTATCTGTTTTCTTTGCAATTGGTCATTCACTGTTATATCTCTTCGTTTCTTAAACCATGGTGGTTATAACTCTTGCTGTTATCTGAACTTTTCTGTTTGTACAATAATCGTGGTTTTGTAAGCTAAGGCGAATGTGTTTAGAAGAAAAGACATCCCCCCTGCTGATTTATAGTCTACTAATGTGTTTTTAGAAGAAAACATTCTCTCTGCTATTAAGCTGAACCACTGAGCAGTCTTTCTTGTTTTCTTAAGTGACTATTGTCTGCTGTTGCTAATCAGTGATTGCTATATTACTTCTTTAGTTCTTCTAGTTCCTCCACTTTAATCATATCGACTACACTTGATTATATTAGGTCACACAAAGTTACTTTAGGTTACATATTCATCTCACTATTCACCTAAATCTACTTTATCATTTCACTAAAACCTAAATCTACTTTATCATTTTACTAAAACCTGTGAATCTGAATTCCATACTAAACTCATACAATATCCAGTACAATTTCCCTTACAAGTGAATCTGAATTTCATACTAAACTCATACAATATCCAGCACAATTTCCCTTACACCACCTTGCTTGGTAGTGCATTCCAGGCCCCCACCACCCTCTGTGTAAAATACGTCCCCCGCATATCTGTATTGAACCTTGCCCCCCTTACCTTGAACTTGTGACCCCTTGTGTTTGTCATTTCTGACCTGGGAAAAAGCTTCCAACTGTTCACCCTATCTATGCCCTTCATAATTTTATAAACTTCTATTAGGTTGCCCCTCAACCTCCGTCTTTCCAGGGAGAACAACCCTAGTTTACTCAATCTCACCTCGAAGCTAATCACCTCAAGCCTCTCAAAGAAAATCATGACTCAAGGATAACGACATTCTTCCCAAGAAAAGGATTTCATCATGGTCAGAAATTTTGCAGCAGGACCAGCATGGGTGGCTGGTAAGATTGTGGAAAGGACAGGGCTGGTCTCCTATATCGGACAGATACAAGGATGTCGCATCAAGAAGCATGTAGATCACCTGAGGAGGAGAGTAGTGCCTGATACAAGGAATCAACAGGTGACTCCAGCAGTATATGTAGATCCACCTGGATTGGGAGCAGGAATCCCAGTGGTAGATGTGCAACCAGAGCACCCAATTTAATTAGCAGCTACTGAGGGCGATCTAGACTCTGGGTTTGCTATTCACCTCGACCTGACCTGATTTTTCATATCCAGATGAACCTAGCTCAGAGTTGAGACATTTTACAAGATTTCAAAAGTCGCCAGACCCACTAAACCTACGACAAGTTGTCATGGGGGTATCCTGTGATGTTTTCTGTAAATTGTTGTTAATGTTAATGATTCTATTTTGTTTTCTCCTTAAGTGACTTCAGGGGTTAGGGGAGAAGGAATGTGGCAGCATGGCCCCTTTGAGGGAGTGTTCCCTGAGGGCCATGTAGTCGGTCCAGACCATATGGAGTGTTGAGGCGGAAAGCTGAACCAATCGAGTGCAAGGGCGTTTATCTCTGGTCGAGAAAGATCAGCAGTTGGAGCCAGGGCACAGTAGCATAGTCGGGTAGTTATTCTGTTGGAGCCTATTTGTATATAGAGTTAATCGTTGCATTGGTGATAAAGCCTTTTTGCTCTGAAGCCTCATCAGGTCACCCTCAAGTTATTATATTGGGCTTAGCAAAGTAACTCTAGTTTTAACTTCTAAATCCATTTTACTATTCTGTGTATAGGGCTTACAGAAGTGTACCTGCTTCCCCGCTAAAGACATAATTGACAAATAATATGTGAACTATTCCTAAAAAAAAATCCCTATGCAATGACATTACAACTGTTGCTGTTCTTTTATTTAATACAGGCAGAGCCGTTGAGTTAATTGAGATACCAGTTGTGTACCAGAAACATGTTGAAAAAATCAGTGAAGTTTATGGCAACAGCAACAGACCAGGTAACTAAAAACAAGAATCAGTGAATCAGGATCAATGACTAACACGCAGTGGCACAGTGATTAGCACTGCTGCCTCACAGTGCCAAGGACTCAGGTTCAATTTCGGCCTTGGGTGACTGTGTGGAGTTTGCACATTCTCCCCGTGTCTGCATGGGTTGCCTCCGGGTGCTCCGGTTTCCTCCCACACTACAAAGATGTGCAGGTTAGATGGATTAATAGAGGTAAATATGTGCGGTTGCCGAGATTGGGCAGGGGGGTAGGCCTGAATAGAATGCTCTGTCAGTCAGTCAGTGCAGACTCAATGGGCTGAATGGCCTCCTGCTTCACTGTAGGGATTCTATGAATTGCACCCCAATGTGAATTAGTATCTTTGCTGGACAAGAAGAGAAAAGGGAGAATGAGAAATTTTACAGAGGAAATGTGGACTATGATATTTTCCAATTTCAGGTGAATCGTATGTTAGATTTATTGTTACATGTACCAGGATGTAGTGAAAAGTATTGTTTTGCATGCTATCCATACAAATCATACCATTCGCAGACGACTCAAAATTGATGGAGTTGCGGATAGTGAAGAGGATTTTCAGAAGATACAGCAGGATATAGACCGGTTAGAGACTTGGGTGGAGAAATGGCAGATGGCGTTTAATGCAGACAAGTGTGAGGTAATGCATTTTGGAAGGTCCAATACATGTAGAAATTATACAGTAAATGGTAGAACCCTTAAGAGTATTGACAGGCAGAGAGATCTGGGTGTACATGTCCACCGATCACTGAAAGTGGCAACGCAGGTGGATAAGGTAGTCAAGAAAGCATACGGCATGCTTGCCTTCATCGGTGGGGGCATTGAATATAAAAATTGGCAGGTCATGATGCACCTGTACAGAGCCTTAGTTAGGCCTCATTTGGAATAATGTGTACAATTCTGGTCGCGTGACTACCAGAAGGATGTTGTTGCTTTGGAGGGGGCAGAAGAGGTTTACCAGGATGTTGCCTGGTCTGGAGGGTATTAGCTATGAGGAGAGGTTGGATAAACTCGGTTTGTTCTCACTGGAACGATGGAGGTTGAGGGGTGACCTGATAGAGGAAGATCATGAGGGGCATGAACAGAGTGGATAGTCAGATGCTCTTTCCTAAGGTAGAAAAGTCAATTACTAGGGGACATAGGTTTAAGGTGCGTGGGGAAAAGTTTAGAGGAGATGTGCGAGGCAAGTTTTTTACACAGAGGGTGGTGAATGTCTGGAACTCGCTGCTCGGGGAGGCGGTGGGAGTAGGTACAATAGCGGCATTTAAGGGGCATATTGGATGAATACATGAATAGGATGTGAACGGAAGGATACGGACTCTGTAGTGCATACGGTTTTAGTTTGGGCAGGCATAATGATCGGCGCAGGCTTGGAAGGCCGAAAGGCCTGTTCCTGTGCTGTACTGTTGTTGTGCTGTATTGTTCTTTGTACGTAAGTACATCAGGGTAACAGAACAGAGTGCAGAATATAGTGTTACAGCTACAGAGAAGATGCAGAGAAGATCAGTTCAGTAGCTGAGAGGTCTGCTCAGAAGTCTGATAACAGCAGGAAAGAAGCTGTTCTTGAGTCTGTTGGTATGTGCTTTCAAATTTTGTATCATGAGCCTGACGGAAGAGGATGGAAGAGAGTATAACCGGGTGGGAGGGGTCTTTGATTACGTTGGCCACTTTCCCAAGGCAGCGGGATATATAGATGTAGTCAGTGGATGGAAGGCTGGTTTATGTGACAGACTGGGCTGTGTTCACAGCTGTGTGTAATTTCTTCCGATCTTGGGCAGAGCAGTTGCCATCCCAAGCTGCGATGCATCCAGATAGGATGCTTTCTATGGTGCATCTTTAGAAGTTGGTAAGAGTCATTGTAGAGATGCCGAATTTCCTAAGTCCTCTGAGGAAGCGATGGCATTGGTGTGTTTTATTGACCATAGCGTCTACGTGGGTGGACCAGGACAGATTTTGGTAATGAGCCTTTAAAGCTCTGAAAGCTTGTGGCTTTTGCTACCAAATAAACCTGTTGGACTTTAACCTGGTGTTGTTAAACTTCTTTAGGTGTCCTTGTCCAGGGATGAGTGTAGAGCCAGGGAGATGGTGTCTGCCATGGACCAGTTGTGGCGGTGGGCGAATTGCAGTGGGTCAAGGCAATCTGGGAGGCTGGAGTTGATGTGTGCTATGAATAACCTCTCGAAGCACTTCATAATGATGGATGTCAGGGCCACTGGGCAGTAGTCGTTAAGGCATGCTGCCTGATTATTCTTTGGTACGGGGATGATAATGGCCTTGAAGCAGGGGGAAACCTCAGACTGGTGGAAGGAGAGGTTAAAGATGTCTGCGAATACTCCTGCTAGTTGATCCACGCAAGACCTGTGTGCACAGCCAGGTACTCCATCCGGGCCAGTCGCTTTCCATGGGTTAATTCTCAAGAAGGCTGATCTGACTGTGGATACAAGTGCACCTGGAGCTATCAGAGCAGGTGACATTATTTGATGAGCATAGAATGCATTGAGCCTGTCAGGGAGAGGCTCATTGTTGCCAGCGATTCTACTCGACTTTGCTTTGTAGTCCGTTATATTGTGTAGGCCTTGCCACAGTCGAAGGGTGTTCGTGTGGTTAGTCTGGGACTGGAGCTTAGTCTGGTATTGTCTCTTGGCATCCCTGATTGCTGATTGCATTTTACTATTATACATGCCATCCTTCTATATCATTAATGATAATCTTCTCATTAACTGTTTTGTAGTAAAAGTTTATGTGAAGATGTACCATGACAGTCCAGCTCTTCTCTGTACAACTCAGGAGCTTTCAGAAAAAGAGTTAGTGGATCCATATTTCATATGGGTGGGCCCATCAGGAAGAAACATAAAAGGTGAGATGCATTGCTTTTCTTACAGGGTCAGAACAAAGTGGGCACAAGAAGTTAATTTATCTGACAGATAGTGGTGGCATAAGCAAGATTCCCATAGAATGTGGTTACCAGATAGAATATCATCAATTAGCAGAGGTTATTTACTGTTGACACAGTGCCATGGACTTTTAAGTACTTTGTTGATGCTGCTGCTTTTTTGGGAAGTGGTTCCACTGTCAAAATTGGTGGTACTTTCAGAATCAATATTTTGACGACCCTTAAGCCTTGAGCAGCCTTGGGCAGCCTTGAGGAGGAGTTCATAGAATGTATCAGCGATAGCTTCCTTGAACAGTATGTAGTGGAACCGACAAGGGAGCAAGCTATCCTAGATGGTCCTGTGTAATGAGACGGGAATAATTAATGATCTTGCAGTTAGGGATCCTCTTGGAAGAAGTGATCACAGTATGGTTGAATTTAAAATACAGATGGAACGTGAGAAGGTAAAATCCAATACCAGTGTCTTGTGCTTAAACAAAGGAGATTCTTAAGGGATGAGGGAGGAGTTGGCTAAGGTAGACTGGGAGCAAAAACGTTTTGGTGGGACAATTGAGGAACAGTGGAGGACTTTCAAAGCGATCTTTCACAGTGTTCAGCAAAAGTATATACCCGTGATAAGGAAGGACTGTAGAAAAAGAGATAATCAGCCATGGATATCTAAGGAAATAAAGGAGGGTATCAAATTGAAAGAAAATGCATACAAAGTGGCAAAGATTAGTGGGAACTTAGAGGATTGGGAAATCTTTAAAGGTCAGCAGAAAGCCACGAAAAAAGCAATAAAGAAAGGTAAGATGGATTGTGAGAATAAACTAGCTCAATATAAAAACAGATAGCAAAGTTTCTACAAATATATAAAACGAAAAAGAGCGGCTAAAATAAACATTGGTCCTTTAGAGGATGAGAAGGGGGATGTAATAACTGGAAATGAGAAAATGGCTGAGGCACTGAACAGGTATTTTGTGTCGGTCTTCACAGTGGAAGACACAAATAACTTGCCAAAAATTGATGACAGGAAGACGATGGCAGGTGAGGACCTAGAAACTATCATTATCATGAAAGAGGTAGTGTTGGGCAAGTTAATGGGGCTAAAGGTAGACAAGTCTCCTAGTCCCGATGGAATGCATCCCAGGGTACTAAAAGAGATTGCGGGAGAAATAGCAAATGCACTAATGGTAATTTACCAAAATTCACTGGACTCTGGGGTGATTCCTGCAGATTGGAAAACAGCAAATGTGACGCCACTGTTTAAAAAAGGAGATAGACAAAAGGCGGGTAACTATAGGCCGGTTAGCTTAACTTCTGTAGTAGGGAAAATGCTTGAATCTAACATCAAGGAAGAAATAGCGAGACATCTGGATATAAATTGTCCCATTGGTAAGACGCAGCATGGGTTCATGAAAGGCAGGTCATGTTTGACTAATTTAGTGGAATTCTTTGAGAACATTACATGTGCAGTGGACAATGGGGAACCTGTGGATGTGGTGTATCTGGATTTTCAGAAGGCATTTGACAAGGTGCCGCACCAAAGACTGCTACAAAAGATAAAGGTGCACAGTGTTACGGGTAACGTGTTAGCATGGATAGAGGTTTGGTTAACTAACAGAAAGCAAAGAGTGGGGGTAAATGGGTGTTTTTCTGGTTGGCTATCAGTGACTAGTGGTGTGCCTCAGGGATCAGTGTTGGGACCGCAATTGTTTACGAATTACATAGATGATTTGGAGTTGGGGACCAAGTGTAGTATGTCAAAATTCACAGATGACACTAAAATGGGTGGCAGAGCAAAGTATGCAGAGGATGCTGAAAGTCTGCAAAGGGATAGAGATAGTCTAAATGAGTGGGCGAGGGTCTGGCAGATGGAGTACAATGTTGCTAAAGTGAGGTCATCCATTTTGATAGGAATAACAGCTGTATAATGTGCTGATGAGGCCACACCTGGAGTACTGTGTACAGTTTTGGTCTCCTTACTTAAGAAAAGATATACTGGCACTGGAGGAGGTGCAGAGGAGATTCACTCAGTTGATTCCGGAGTTGAGAGGGTTGGCTTATGAGGTGAGACTGAGTAGACTGGGGCTATACTCATTGGAATTCAGAAGAATGAGGGGAGATCTTATAGAAACATATAAGATTATGAAGGGAATAGATAAGATAGAAGCAGGGAAGTTGTTTCCACAGGCGGGTGAAACTAGAACTAGGGGGCATAGCCTCAAAATAAGGGGAAGCAGATTAAGGACTGAGTTGAGGAGGAACCTCTTCAGACAAAGGGCTGTGAATCTGTGGAATTCCCTGCCCAGTGAAGCAGTTGAGGCTACCTCATTGAATGTTTTTAAGGCAAGGATAGATACATTTTTGAACAGTAAAGGAATTAAGGGTTATGGTGAGCGGGCGGGTAAGTGGAACTGAGTCCACAAAAAGATCAGCCATGATCTTATTGAATGGCGGAGCAGGCTCGAGGGGCCAGATGGCCTACTCCTGCTCCTAGTTCTTATGCTCTTATGCAAATACTTAATATTCCACGCTCCTTGAATTTTTAACATTAAAGGCGACTGTGACTCGAAGGAACTCTGGGGAATATGGGCAGCAGGCAGGAAAGTGGAGACCAGATTGAGGATGAATCATGATCTAATCAAACGGTGGAACAGGCTCAAGGGGCTGTATAGCGTACCCCTATCCGTGTTTCATACATTCTTATAGCAAGAGTTACCTAGTCCTGAATTAGTATTCGGGAGAATTATTCATTTTAAAGATTAGAAACCAAGTTATGATTTTAAACACTTGCTTCATGCCTGTCTTTATAACAAAAACAGTTTGAGATTATTGATTTTATTTTGATAAAAACAGGCCCATGGGTTGCTCTCTAATCTCTCTGTTTTCTTGATCTTAGGCTGAATGAGATAATTCAGTTGTCCCACCACAACAACAGCTATGGCCATGACTGGTAGGATGGAACCCCTGCTGCCTCCACCTACTTTTATACAATCCCATGTTTTCACAAACCTGATCATAAACTATAATATATGGATTTCATTTTTGATGAGACTTTGTAGAAATGGAATTGTTATTGTACCAAAGAGCTGACCAATTTTCCCATCATGCTCTTCCTTAGCTCGTACAACTTCACACACCCAGAGAATGGTGAATGTGTGGAATTCACTCCCACAGAAAGTAGTTGCAGCCAAAACGTTGTCTGATTCCAAAATCCGTACCTCATTGCCCTCCATGACTTTAGGTCAGAAAACAATCCCTTGGGTTTAGTTTTTTTTTAAAAATACAGCCTACAGATAGTAATGCTGAAACTGGTGCCAATATTACAGAAATAAATCTACTCGGGCTTTAAAGAAGTGACTTTATTGGTGAAGTACTAACCTCAGGCTTTAAGAAACTACCAGTTGCCTGGATCTCAAGTTCTGAAGTTCCTTCCCTACACCTCTCCGCCTCTCTATCTTGCTTTTCTCCTTCATGTCACTTCTTAAAACCTGTCTCTTTTGGTCACCGGACCTAATAAAAGAAGTTAATTTTTGATTTGATTTATTATTGTCACATGCATTAGTATACAATGAAAAGTATTGTTTCTTGCGCGCTAAACAGACAAAGCATACCATACATAGAGAAGGAGAGGGTGCAGAATGTAGTGTTACAGTCATAGCTAGGGTTTAGAGAAAGATCAACTTGATATATGGTAGGTTCACTCAAAGGTCTGATGGCAGCAGGGAAGAAGCTGTTCTTGAGTCAGTTGGTACGTGATTGCAGACTTTTGTATTTTTTTCCTGAAGGTGGAAGAGAGAATGTCCGGGGTGTGTGGGGGTCTTTGATTATGCTGGCTGCTTTTAAAAGGGTTTAACAGGGTTAAATAACGTGCATTCAAAAAGAATGTTCCCAATAGTGGGGGAGTCTAGGTATCATTGTTTGAGGATAAGGGGTAAACCTTTTAGAACTGAGGTGAGGAGAAATTTCTTCACCTGTTGAAGTGGAAACTTTCCTGCTTCTTGACTGTGATAGAAAGACTCAACAAAATTTGTTTCGACTAAATAACTTTGTCTTTATTTACGAAAGACTGCATGCAGTATTTGGCTGAAACTTGAGTTCAGAGAGCAGTTGGTATGACTTGCTAATTCCTCCTCAAGTCCGCGTTTACAGAAAGAAACAGTTCAGTATTTATACATAATCATTATCAGTTTGCGTGACCAGAGCTTATTCAGGAATTCGATCAGTAATAGAACCATAAGCAATATCATTAATCATGGCACAACCTGCTGACCTCCTAGAACTCTTTGTCTCATCATTCATACCCTTATCTTGTCCTTTGATATAACAGAAGAAGGTCGGTGACTCCGTCATCCCTGATCTTATCTTGTTTTATTTACTCATACAGCCCTAGGTTATGAGGAATCAATCTTATCAGGCCTTACAGAGGTCAGGCATTTTGGTATAGCCTGACCTTCTCTGATCTCATTCACATCTTAAGTTATGCGGAGTCAGCCTTGCTTATATTGTACCAAACAGCTGACCAATTTTCCCATCATGCTCTTCCTTTGTTCGTACAACTTCACACACCCAGGGAATGGTGAATGTGTGGAATTCACTCCCACAGAAAGTACTTGCAGCCAAAACATTGTCTGAATTCAAGAGGAAATTAGATATTGCTCTTGGGGCTAAAGGGATCAAGGGATATGGAGGAAAGACAGGATCGGAATATTCAATTTGATGATCAGCCATGATCAAGATGTATGGCAGAGCAGGTTTGAAGGGCCGAATGCCTACTCCTGCTTCTATGTTCTATGTTTCTGTGTTTCTATGAATCATGACTGGTCACTGAAGCTGTGCAGCTGCAAGCGGACCTCCCAGGGGAGCTCAGGTGAGTGCAGAGCTCAGCGGGGAGAGGGTCATGCCTTGGGACAGCCTTTAAAAATTTGTGGTGGGATTTTAATTCATGTCCCCAGAGCGTTAGCCTAGGCCCCTGGATTACTAGTCCAGTGACGTTATCACCATCACCTTGCTGCTGTGTCTACAGAGTTGACCAATCAGATTAGCTGGCAGCTCTGAGGTGGTACTTCTGCCCGAGCGAGGAGCAAAAGTAAAAGCAAAAAACTGCAGATGCTGTAAATCTGAAATAAAACAGAAAATTCAGGAAAAATGCAGTAGGCCTGGCAGCGTCTGTGGAGAGAGAAACAGAGTTAACGGGGAATCCTCTGGCTGTTCTCACTGGCTGGATTCCCCTGTCCCGTTGGCAGCGCTTCCCCTCCCACACGTTACCCACCGGTGTGAGGTGACATCAATGGCAATTCCCATTGACAGCAGCGGGACCAGAGAATCCTGCCACCAGCGAACAGCCACCTCCCACTGCCAAGAAACACACGGCTGGGAGACCGGAGAATTTCCCCAACATTTCGGGCGGGATTTTCTGGCCATGTTCACCCCAAGGCTGGAAACTTCTGCTTGGATCAACAGATCTTTGCATGTTGGGGCGGCACGGTGACACAGTGGTTAGCGCCAGGGACCCGGGTTCAATTCCAGCCTCGGGTCACCGTCTGTGTGGAATTTGCACGTTCTCCCTGTGTCTGCATGGGTTTCCTCCCACAGTCCAAAAGACGTGCTGGTTAGGTGGATTGACCATGCTAAATTGGCCCTAGTGTCAGGGGGATTAGCAGGGTGAATATGCGGGATTACGGGAGTGGGGCCTGGGTAGGATTGTGGTCGGTGTGAACTCGATGGGCCGAATGATCTCTTTCTGCACTGTAGGGATTCTATGATTCTATGTTCCGTCCCCCACCCGCTAAGATTCCCCTGGCAGATGGGACAGGAAAATTCCTCCCTTCAAATCTGACTCTTCTTCAGAGCGAAGGTCCTGTCTCCAACTAATTAACACAATGTCAAATGGCTGTGGGCCTGCTGTGATCAGTGGGGATGTGTTCCCCGCCCATTCTTCCATTAGCCGGGCAGGAAACCCTGCCCTCAAAAACTCCTGCCTCATGATGCGGCAGGGACATGCCACAAACAGTGATTCATGACACCCTCAAGTGGTCAAAGAATGCACAACACCCATATTGTCTGGTGTCATTCTATAACAGGGAGGAACTTTTAAAAGTATTTTTATAAGACAGCAATAACTACCATCTGTATTCAGCATTTTTTGCATAGCAAACTATCCCAAAATCTTTAAAGGAGGAGTTCATAAGGATAGTAAGGATAGATTTTGAGTAGGCGTTTAAGGAGGGGAGTAGTATCAGGTGAAGGGAATTCCAGAGCAGAAAGCAGTGGATTCAGTGGCGGAGCAGAGAAGGAGGGCAGTTCACCAGTTGGAAGGGCAAAAGACTCCATGGACCACCTATCAGTCTTACCCCACCCACTTTCCCTCGCCACAGCAAAAATAAATCATCAGAATTAACAGGAACTTGTAGAAACTAAATATTTCACTTTTTCACAATGTGATATATTTAGGTAGATTTTTTTGATTAACTATATTAGAAGATTACTAATCCATGCAAGAAACACAAGTATATACGTTTTCTTATTATAAACAATACTGAAAGGGAATGTATTCATTTGAAACATTCTAATGAATTATAAAATCATCACAGTAATTTTCTGAGAAATTAATATTTATCTTTCATCTATATTAATCAAACCAAATCCTCAGGAATATAAATCTTTCTTATAAAACTACATTGTTGTTGCTTGTACTTTTGACAACTCATGCCATGCATGTGGGAGCCAGTCAGGTTGTGTAATGTCTCAGGGATGGTGGGGATGAGGTTTTTGGCCTGGTCTCTTGTGTGGTCTTGGCCAAGACATTGCCCGTCAGTGACCTGCATTTTGGACCAGTCCATGGGCCACCTGCAGTACCGTGTGGGTCAGCAGTGACCCAGGGGTCACAACTGGAGAACCACCAGCGCAGAGGGTTTATGTGATGGTATTATTAACAATTATCTTTTGAAAGGTTTGATTTATAATTAATCACTAATTCTAATGTTCTGCACTTAATGCTTCTGAGATATGATAACAATATTGCCAGAAGGTTATATTTTAAAACATAATTACAGGGAGTTCAGGCACAAGTTTTCTGGTACTATCTCTTTTAATAAAGTAAATGCAACTGACTTATAAAACCCAACGGTGGTGTGGAACAAAACTTTATCATACTAAAAAAATTTGAGTCATTTATTTACAACACATAAAATTTGTGTTAATACAAATAGCAATATTCATACAAATTCGTAGTATAGCACCAATCAATCCTCTCGGGTAAATAACAGTTACAAGAGGCAGCTTGCACATTCTTTTCTCCATATATGGACATGCTAGCTCATATCACCAAGCATGCTTGTTCCACATGTTGTGGAAAATCATATTCAATATGGTGCACTAATAGAATCACAATCCTATACAATGCCATGACATCACTACATGTTGCATTACATCAATCCACACTTCTGCCATAATTTCAAAAATTCACTAATTGTTTTTGAGGTAATTATTCTCACCTAGAGCAGCAGTAAAGAGGTACATTTGTGATAAGTGGCCCTAGCCTGTAGGGAGGGGCCATGATTTGGCATGTGAGACTTGTGTGAATGTTAAAGATTAATCAGTCCTGTTTATAATAACCCCCCACTGTTCAGTAACGTACTGGCACATACAGCGCATGTTCAACGGCGCAGCAGGCAGTAAAAAAGACAAATGGTATGTTGGCCTTCATAACGAGAGGATTCGAGCACAGAAGCAGCAATATTTTGCTGCAATTAGACAGGGCTTTAGTGAGGCTACACCTGGAATATTGTATGCAGTTTTGGTCTCCTTAACTGAGGAAGGATGTTTTTGCTCTGGAGGGAGTGCAGAGAAGGTTTACCAGACTGATTCCGGGGCTAACAGGACTGACGTATGAGGAGAGATTGGTTAGCATTGTATTCACTGGAATTCAGAAGAATGAGGGGGGATCTCATAGGAACCTATAAAATTCTGATAGTACTAGAAAGGGCAGATGCAAGATGTTCTCGATGGTGGGAGTGTCCAAAACCGGGGGTTACAGTCTGAGAATAGACCTTCAGCCTGTGGAATTCACCACCACAGAAAGTCGTTGAGGCCAAAACATTGTATGTTTTCAAGAAGGAGTTAGATACAGCATTTGGGCCGAAGGGGATCAAAGGATATGGGGGGAAGGCGGGATCAGACTATTGAGTTGGATGTTTAGACATGATCATAATGAATGGCAGAGCATGCTTGAAGGGGCCGAATGGCTTCCTACTCCTATTTTCTATGTTTCAGAACACTGGCCCTTGGGTAAGTGATTAGAATGCTGGCCTATGTATCAGATATATGTTTTATGCCTGTACTTATAAACAAAGTAGCAGTGATCCAGAGACCTGGATCTAGAAGACAAAAGATTGTTCCTCTGTGAAAACAGTGCTGCCAAACACCCATCATAAACTGTATGTGGGAACCATGGGTCATTCAGTATGTATTATGCAAAATATATGTAAGTCATCTTGATTTGATTTGATTATTGTCATATGTATTAATATACAGTGAAAAGTATTGTCTCCTGTGCGTTATATAGACAAAGCATACCGTACATAGAGAAGGAAAGGAGCAGGTTCAGTCATAGCTAGGGTGTAGAGAAAGATCAACTTAATATGAAGTAGGTCCAGTCAAAAGTCTGATTGCAGCAGGGAAGAAGCTGTTTTTGAGTCGGTTGATATGTAATCTCAGACGATTGTACTTTTTTCCCTGATGGAAGAGAGAATGTCCGGGGTGTGTGGGATCCTTGATTATCCTGGCTGCTTTTCCGAGGCAGTGGGAAGTGTCGACAGAGTCAATGGATGGGAGGCTGGTCTGCGTGGGCTTCGTTCACAACCCATTGTAGTTCCTTGGGCAGAGCAGAAGCCACACCAAGCTGTGATACAAGCAGAAAGAATGCTTTCTATGGTGCAACTCAGATACAGCACGCTGAACCATCCAATCTGGATACAGCACACTGAACTATCCAATCCGGATACAGCACACTGAACCATCCAATCTGGATACAGCACACTGAACTATCCAATCCGGATACAGCACACTGAACCATCCAATCCGGATACAGCACGCTGAACCATCCAATCTGGATACAGCACACTGAACTATCCAATCCGGATACAGCACACTGAACCATCCAATCGGGATACAGCACACTGAACCATCCAATCCGGATACAGCACACTGAACCATCCAATCCGGATACAGCACGCTGAACCATCCAATCCGGATACAGCACACTGAACCATCCAATCCGGATACAGCACGCTGAACCATCCAATCCGGATACAGCACACAATGCATTGTCTGATCGGGGATTACACACTGAACCATCCAATCCGGATACAGCACGCTGAACCATCCAATCCGGATACAGCACACAATGCATTGTCTGATCGGGGATTACACACTGAACCATCCAATCCGGATACAGCACGCTGAACCATCCAATCCGGATACAGCACACTGAACTATCCAATCCGGATACAGCACACTGAACCATCCAATCTGGATACAGCACACTGAACTATCCAATCCGGATACAGCACACTGAACCATCCAATCCGGATACAGCACGCTGAACCATCCAATCCGGATACAGCACACTGAACCATCCAATCCGGATACAGCACGCTGAACCATCCAATCCGGATACAGCACACAATGCATTGTCTGATCAGGGATTACACACTGAACCATCCAATCCGGATACAGCACGCTGAACCATCCAATCCGGATACAGCACACAATGCATTGTCTGATCGGGGATTACACGCTGAACCATCCAATCTGGATACAGCACACACTTCACCCTGCAGCTTTGTAACTGCACACATTGTTTGTGCCGACAGAGGTTGGTGGCTGAACCAAGGCAAATTGGTCTGTCAATCTCATTCGTTAATTACCCAGATGCACCTCAACTGATTGCGAGATGTGGCTGTGGAGGGATACAGGACCAACATGGAATTCTGACAATGACTCCAATGTGAGTTCAGATGAGAGAGGAGTAAACTATGGCTGGCAGCTTTTTTTCAGTTCCATGTTCACTTAAGTGTTTTTAAAACATTTATTTTCTTTGGTGACAGCCTCCTGTGGTGTCTGGAGGAATCTTGGGCCTCTTATAGGCCAGTAGGCTAACTAATTCTGAAGACGAGTGTATGTCTATGGTGCATTGCTTTTAAATTGGAACAACAGAGATATCTAGCTGTTAAGAATGATACTGTGTCGTCAGACCATAAGATATCACAGCAGAATTAGGCCATTCGGCCCATCGAGTCTGCTCTGCCATTCAATCATGGCTGATATGTTTCTCAACCCCATTATCCTGCCTTTTCCTCATAAGCTTTAATTCCATACCAATCAAGAACCTATCTATCTCTGTCATAAATACACTCAGTAATCTGCCCTCCAGAACCTTCTGTGGCAATGAATTCCATAGATTCACCGCCCTCTGGCTGAAGAAATTCCTCCTCTTCTCGGTTCTAAAGGGTCGTCCCTTTACTCTGAGGCTATGCCCTTGGATCCTGGTCTATCCTACTAATGGAAACATCTTCCCCACATCCACTCCATCCAGACCTTTCAGTATTCTGTAAATTTCAATGAGATCTCCCTCACCCTTCTAAACTCCATCGAGTACAGATCCAGAGTCCTCAAACGCCTCTCATATGTCAAGCTTTTCATTCCCGGGACCATTCTCGTGTACCTCCTCTGGATCCTCTCCAAGGTCAGCACATCGTTCCTTAGATACGGGGCCCAAAATTGCTCACAATATTCTAAATGTGGTCTGACCAGAGCCTATACAGCCTCAAGTCACGTTGAAGTCATGTAATTTCTTTTTTCTGACGTCAGCCAGTAGCGCACGGAAGGTTTAAAAAGCAGGTCGCTCTATCCAGCGGGCAGCGTTGTGAGCGGGCGGCGGAGTGAGAGGGAGCAGAGTGGGACGGCTTTGGCTCAAACAGGTTTCGGCGTGAACAGGCAGAGGCGAGGGTAGGTTCCGGTAGGTTGTTTTTGTTTCTTCAGAGTAGAAAGAATGCCAGGCAGGATGTTGGAATGCTTGTCTTGCAGGATGTGGGAAGTCTGGGAGACCTCCGTTGTCCCTGACAACAACACCTGCAGGAGGTGCATCCAGCTGCAGCTCCTAACAAACCGTATTAGGGAACTGGGGCAGGAGCTGGATGACCTCCGGATCATTCGGGAGAATGAGGAGTTTATAGATAGTAGCTTCAGGGAGGCAGTTACGCCAAAGGCACAGAGCACAGGTAATTGGGTTACCGTCAAGCGAGGGAAAGGGAAAGGACAGGCAGAGCAGGGTTCCCCTGTGGCCATTCCCCTCCACAACAGGTGTACCGATTTGGATACTGTTGTAGGGGATGCCTTACCTGGGGCAAGCTGCGACAGCCGGATCTCTGGCACTAAGTCTGGTTCTGCACCGCAGAAGGGAGGGTGGAAGAAGAGGAGAGCGGTAGTGATAGGGGACTCGATAGTCAGAGGTACAGACAGGAGGTTCTGTGGTCGTGACAGAGACTCCCGGATGGTTTGTTGCCTCCCGGGTGCCAGCGTCAGGGATGTCTCTGATCGCGTGCACAGCATTCTGAAGTGGGAGGGTGATCAGCCAGATGTCATGGTACACATCGGCACCAATGACGTAGGAAGGAAGAGTGAGGAGGTCCTGAAGAGTCAGTATAGAGAGCTTGGTAGGAAGTTAAAAAGCAGGACCACGAGGGTAGTAATCTCAGGATTGCTACCTGTGCCACGTGCCAGTGAGGGTAAGAGTAGGATGCTCGGGCGGATGAACACGTGGCTGAGGAACTGGTGTAGGGGGCAGGGTTTCAGATTTCTAGATCATTGGGACCTCTTCTGGGGCAGGTGGGACCTGTACAAGAGAGACGGGTTACACCTGAACTACAAGGGGACCAATATACTTGCAGGGAGGTTTGCTAGTGTTATTGGGGAGGGTTTAAACTAGATTTGCAGGGGGATGGGAACCAGAGTGCCAGAGCAAATAGTGGAGTGGGGGTGGAAATAAATGATGTTAATAGTTCATGCAAAATCACAAATAGAAGGGTTGTGTGTGGTGGTAATAGTCTTCTGAGGTGTGTCTATTTCAATGCCAGGAGTATTGTGGGGAAGGCAGACGAGCTGAGGGCATGGATTGACACATGGAATTATGACATTATAGCCATTAGTGAAACTTGGCTACATGAGAGGCAGCTCAATGTTCCAGGGTTCCGATGTTTCAGACGTGATAGAGGCAGAGGGATGAAGGGTGGGGGGGGTGGCATTGCTAGTCAGGGATTTTACAGCAGTGCTCAGGCAGGACAGATTAGAGGGCTTGTCTACCGAGGCCATATGGGTGGAGCTGGGAAACAGGAAAGGTATGACCACATTAATGGGGTTGTATTATAGACAACCCAATAGTCAGCGAGAATTGGAGGAGTAAATCTGCAGAGAGCTAGCAGACAACTGCAGGAAACATAAAGTTGTGATAGTAGGGGATTTTAATTTTCCACATATAGATTGAGACTCCCATACTGTTAAAGGTTGAGACGGGTTAGAGTTTGTAAAATGTGTTCAGGAAAATTTTCTAAATCAATATATAGAGGTACCAACTAGAGAGGAAGCAATATTAGATCTCCTATTAGGAAACGAGTTAGGACAAGTGACGGAAGTGTGTGTAGGGGAACACTCTGGTTCCAGTGATCATAATGCCATTAGTTTCAACTCGATCATGGATAAAGATAGATCTGGTCCTCGGGTTGAGGTTCTAAACTGGATAAAGGCCAAATTTGAAGAAATGAGAAAGGATCTAAAAAGCGTGGATTGGGACAGGTTGTTCTCTGGCAAGGATGTGATTGGTAAGTGGGAGGCCTTCAAAGGAGAAATTTTGAGAGTGCAGAGTTTGTATGTTCCTGTCAGGATTAAAGGCAAAGTGAACTTTGGAACCTTGGTTCTCGAGGGATATTGGAACTCTGATAAAGAAGAAGAGAGAGATGTATGACATGTATAGGCAACAGGGAGCAAATGAGATGCTTGAGGAGTATAAAAAGTGCAAGAAACTACTTAAGAAAGAAATCAGGAGGACTAAAAGAAGACATGAGGTTGCTTTGGCAGACAAGGTGAAGGATAATCCTAAGAGCTTCTACAGGTATATTAAGAGCAAAAGGATAGTAAGGGATAAAATTGGTCCTCTTGAAGATCCGAGTGGTCGGCTATGTATGGGACCAAAAGAAATGGGGGAGATATTAAATCGGTTTTTTGCATCCGTATTTACTAAGGAAACTGGCATGGAGTCTATGGAAATAAGGCAAACAAGTAGGGAGGTCATGGAACCTATACAGATTAAAGGGGAGGAGGTGCTTGCTGTCTTGAGACAAATCAGAGTAGATAAATCCCCAGGACCGGACAGGGTATTCCCTCGGACCTTGAAGGAGACTAGTGTTGAAATTGCAGGGGCCCTGGCAGATATATTTAAAATTTCGGTATCCATGGGTGAGGTGCCGGTTGATTGGAGGATAGCTCATGTTGTTCCGTTGTTTAAAAAGCTCAAAACGTAATGCGGGAAATTATAGGCGGTAAGTTTGATGTCAGTAGTAGGTAAATTATTGGGAGGAGTACTAAGAGATAGGATCTACAACATGGCTTTGTGAATGGTAGGTCATGTTTAACCAATCTATTAGAGTTTTTC
The DNA here is from genome assembly GCF_964213995.1 of Mustelus asterias. Lineage (NCBI taxonomy): Eukaryota > Metazoa > Chordata > Chondrichthyes > Carcharhiniformes > Triakidae > Mustelus > Mustelus asterias. The sequence continues at coordinate 110,215,046 of NC_135811.1, forward strand.
GAGGAGGTTACCAGAAAAGTGGATAAAGGGAAGGCAGTGGATGTTGTCTACATGGACTTCAGTAAGGCCTTTGACAAGGCCCCGCATGGGAGGTTAGTCAGGAAGGTTCAGTCGCTAGGTATACATGGAGAGGTAGTAAATTGGATTAGACATTGGCTCAATGGAAGAAGCCAGAGAGTGGTAGTGGAGAATTGCTTCTCTGAGTGGAGGCCTGTGACTAGTGGTGTGCCACAGGGATCAGTGCTGGATCATTTGTTGTTTGTCATCTATATCACTGATCTGGATGATAATGTGGTAAATTGGATCAGTAAATTTGCTGATGATACAAAGATTGGAGGTGTAGTGGACAGTGAGGAAGGTTTTCAAAGCTTGCAGAGGGATTTGGACCAGCTAGAAAAATGGGCTGAAAAATGGCAGATGGATTTTAATGCAGACAAGTGTGAGGTATTGCACTTTGGAAGGACAAACCAAGGTAGAACATACAAGGTAAATGGTAGGACACTGAAGAGTGCAGTAGAACAGAGGGATCTGGGAATGCAGATACATAATTCCCTAAAAGTGGCGTCACAGGTAGATAGGGTCGTAAAGAGTGCTTTTGGTACATTGGCCTTTATAAATCAAAGTATTGAGTATAAGAGTTGGAATGTTATGGTGAGGTTGTATAAGACATTGGTGAGGCCGAATTTAGAGTATTGTCTGCAGTTTTGGTCACCTAATTACAGGAAGGATATTAATAAGGTTGAAAGAGTGCAGAGAAGGTTTACAAGGATGTTGCCGGGACTTGAGAAACTGAGTTACAGAGAAAGGTTGAATAGGTTGGGACTTTATTCCCTGGAGCGTAGAAGAATGAGGGGGGATTTGATAGAGGTGTATAAAATTATGATGGGTATAGATAGAGTGAATGCAAACAGGCTTTTTCCACTGAGGCTAGAGGGGAAAAAAACAAGAGGACATGGGTTAAGGGTGAAGGGGGAAAAGTTTAAAGGGAATATTAGGGGGGGCTTCTTCACGCAGAGAGTGGTGGGAGTGTGGAATACGCTGCCAGATGAAGTGGTGAATGCGGGCTCACTTTTAACATTTAAGAAAAAATTGGACAGGTACCTGGATGAGAGGGGTGTGGAGGGATATGGTCCAAGTGCAGGTCAGTGGGACTAGGCAAAAAAATGGTTCGGCACAGGCAAGAAGTGCCAAAAGGCCTGTTTCTGTGCTGTAATATTGTATGGTTCTAATTGGTAAAAGTTATGCTCATTCTTTTTGTTATATTCTAACTGTGTTATTAAATAAACTTTGTTTGATAAACGCTTCCTAGTGGGTCACTTGAACATACCTGGAGTGAAACACCTAATGCTCAAAATCAAATGTAAAACGTAGAATCTCGGCTAACTTTGCAACACACCTTGGATTTTCTGCCCTGGGTCTTAACATCTTCTCAACCATCTTTTCTACCTTCTCTGCCATCTTCAGTGATCTGTGGATATGCACTTCAAGGCCTCTCTGTACTATCCAGGTCCCTAACATTCATAGTGTAATCCTTTTCCTTGTTTGCCCTGTCCAAGTGCATTACCTCACGCTTTTCCGGGTTGAATTCCATTTGCCATTGCTCTGCCCACCTGACCAGTCTATTGATATGCTCCTGCAGTCTACCACTATCCTCCTTACTATTTACCAGCCTAACAAATTTCATGTCATCCTCAAACTTCTTGATCATATTTCCCTACATTTAAGTCCAAAACATTAATGTACACCACAAATGCAAGGGCCCTAGCACCTGTGGAACCCCACTGAAAACCAGACTTCCCGTCACAGAAACATCCCTCTACCATCACCCTCAGGTTCCTGCCTCACAGCCGACTTCTCCTTGGATCCCATGGGCCTTTACTTCTTGACTAATTTGCCATGAGGGACTTATCAAAAGCTTTTCTGAAATCCATTTCGACCACATCAAATGCATTACCCTCATCAACACTCCTAGTTACCCCCTCAAAAAATCTGATTAAATTTGTCAAACACAAACTTCCCTTAACAAATCCATGTTGACTATCCCTGATTAATCTGTGACTATCCAAGTGTAGATATAATCTGTCCCTCAGAATTCTTTCTGGTAGTTTCCCACCACTGAGGTTCGACTGACCGGCCTATCTTTTCTGATCTATTACTAGATTCCTATTTTAATAATGGGTAAATATCACCTGTTTCAATATCAAACTAAGATTAACACCATTGCTGCTCCTACCCTATGATTTAAAATTGTACAGTTCAGCTAAAGTAATTACTTTGGTCTTTCTGGTGTCCACTGGGATACTGTTCTGAGTCATCCATGATGTCATGTTGGACAAACAATGTAACAGGTTGGAGTCGAGGGAAGTGATGGGGAATTGGAACTGGGTATCATTAGTGCACATAAAGAATTTATTTGTGCCTATGGACAATTTTAACAATAAGGAGAGGAAAACCCGTAGATCTTTGGAGATCTCCACTGGTGAGTGCCAAGGTGGGAAGCGGGTGGTGAGATGGGGTTATGCATTGAGTGAGACAGAAGAAATTGGAGAGAAATTGCCTTGCCAGTGAGTAAGAGTTCATAAAAGAAAAGCTGCAAAAGATGATAAGGTCAAGAGGTTCGCAAAGAATCTGAGTGAAGAGGAGGATGGGGGGAGCACGGATGTGAGAGAGAAGCGAGGGCTTCTTGAGGAAAATGTAGGTTGAAATCACTAAGTATATTAACTCACTTTTTGCCACTTTCCTTGTTTCATTTCATGTGAATAGTTGCAGCTCCTGAAACACCTGTCTTATGATGACCTTTTGTAAATGAACTCTTCCGGATTAGAGTTCACTCAAAGCATTGTAATAGTGATCTTTTCCATTTTAATTTGCTTCATCTTTTGAGCTAATAAGTGAAGTACTCACTCAGGGTGATTACTGCATCTGAAAATTTGACAATAAAGCTGCTTTCTACTCATGTGTAATCACTTGTAATCACTTGATACAATGACAAAAGGTTTGCCTTTGGTGAAAAATAACTGAAACATAACTGTTGTATAAACATCATCCCATCCTTTGGCCTGGTGAAATCTGGCTATTCAATTCACCCTCCATTATGAGGCAATGTTCTGAGAGATTCCTTAAGCTGTGTGATAGCTGGAACCATTTGAATCTGGTACTTCCATAATGTTGATGAAGCCAGTGCTGCAAATCCTTTGAATTTTTTATTTATTAGTGTCACAAGTAGGCTTACATTAACTCTGCAATGAAGTTACTGTGAAAATCCCCTAGTCGCCACACTCTGGCGCCTGTTCGGGTACACTGAGAGAGAATTCAGCATGACCAATGCATCGAACCAGCACGTCTATCTGACGGTGGGAGGAAACCGGTGCACCCGGAAGAAAGCCACGCAGACAAAGGAATCGAACCCCGGTCCCTGAAGCTGTGCAGCAGCAGTGCTAACCACCGTGCCGCCCAGTTATTTATTTTGTGGATTTTTACGCTGTTGCTTTGCTGTCTTCACCAAAAAATGTACAAACCAATCTCAGAAATAAATCTGAGAATCCCACAGTTGCCGAATGGAAACACTTGCGTCACACCTGAAATATACAGGAGTCAGAAGATCCTACCTCAATACTCTTCTTTAACTTTCACTCACATTGTATACAAGTTTATTTGGCATCCTGTAGCTGAGAACTGTGTTGTCCCACAAATAAGATGCAAATTCTCTGTGTTGAGGAGGTTAGAACTGAGGAGATGTATTTGAAACACTAACCCTAACCCTGGTGTTCCAACTAAATTTCCATTCAAAGGAATACAAGGGGAAGACTGTTTGACCCTTTGCTAACAGTAGGTTTTGTGTGTTCCATTTCAGGGGAACCTTATGTGAGGATATCGGAGACAGGAAGCCTTCTACTGAAAACCTTTGACAAGTTCATGTCAGGAGATTACACGTGCACGGTTTCCTATAAGGATGTGGAGAAGAACAAGGAACTATTCCTTGATATGAAATTCTCGATATATGGTAAATATTGGGTGAAAGACAAGGGTCAATTTTCTGCACTCCAACTTTAACTAAATTTCCATTACACGGGGCCTGAATTTCCATATTTTCTGCTGCTTCCATTGAAGTTATGGCAAAAGACTGGGAAAATTTCCATGCAAGGAGAATTAGGACCATATTGTTTTCAAGAAATTGCAGGGAGCCCATTTTATGTGGGGGATAATATAAGAGCGCTATATTTTTACAGTGGTTCTGTTATCCTGCCGAATTCACTGTAAAGTTAGCAGTGATGCTGATCTCTCACTGAAGCTTCAACACAAGGTCAGGATATCTCTTACAGAAATTCAGACTATTTCATTTGAGATTCTTAGCAGACTTCTGAGACACAGAATAGGCTGACAATATACTGCAATACTTAGCCATGAGTGTGTTTGTTAATTTGTAATCTTTAATGATGTTTCACTATCTCCATTTCACTGCCACTAACATACTTCTAAATCCATAGTACAGTTTACATCATGTACTCGTTAACACTGTTTTTCAGTGTATAGTCCTGTAGTGGCTGTGATACTAGGTTAGTAATCCAGAACACAGAACTTCAAATGTAAAATATGGATGGGGGGATATATATTTTGAAATATTTTCCCAAATCTTTGACTGTCGGGTTTTTAGTTCCTGCGATTATGGTTTTGACATTATCTTCCAAAGGGAATTCCTCTAATTCTGTGCAATGATCAGATGAAAACAAGATGAAAGAAAGGATCCAAGGCTGCTCCAGAGGCAGATTAGCTGCACCCAGCGTTGCCCATGCAAATCACATTAATAAGTAGGGGCACATCTGCCATGGAATGTGGGAGAAGAGTTGCCAATACAAACTTCTTTTCACTATGGTTGATTTCCCAGATTTAGTAATCTCCTTGAATCTTATTTCCAACCAAGTTCCAGCACGGGGACAATTCTTCCAAGTCCACCACATGACTGAACATTTGAGCACCTGGCTCATGGCTACAGGGACATCAACAATCCAGTTACAGATCATAAATGTATTATACAGGGTCACTAATTGCTCACTAGGACACCGTAGTTTAATTACCTTTCCCATAGATAATTAGGCAGCACAAAGAAGATGCTACATTATTTTCAGTTTGCAGAATTCTCCCAAGTCCATCCCCCCCCCCCCAAACCAGAGATCCATCTGAGCCCGCCCCACCACCCTCCGGCGGACGCCAGCGGAAGGCCAGGAAGGTGCTGCAGGCTCTCAAAGGACTGCAGGTCGGAAGGATGGTGGAGGGAGACCAGCGATCGAGGTAGGTTGAGGGTGTGCTCTGCCAAGGGGGGCCTGCCTCCCAGGGGGGGTCCGATCCCTGGGGGAGGGTGGGGGGCCTGCTTCCCAGGGGGGTTGATCCCGGGCGGTGGGGGGGTGGTCTGCCGGGGAGGTCTGCGAAGGATGGTCGAGGAGGATGGTGACTTCATAAGGGCAGAGAGGGCTTCGGAGGTTCCCCTGCAGAATAGAAATCCACTTCGGATTTTTATTCTGCAGGTCGCTAAAAGCGTGGATGCGGAATGAGCCAGAAGACGGTAAAGTGGGATTTGGCGGTAGAGTTGGGCGCGCGGTTCATTAAGTCGATTTAAATGCATGCTAATACATTTAAATCGTCGGGCCGCCCGATTCGGGCGCAGACCGGACCCACGCCCGAATCAGGTGTCGGTAAAGCCGCGATCTGCTCAGAATCGGGTGCAGATCACGGTATAGGCCCGACACCCGGGCGCAAAGTTTTGGTAAAATCGGGCCCTTAGTTTATTCTAGAGTGGTCTAGCAAATCACTCAGTTGTATCAAACATCTCAGAAGAACACCCACTGCCATCTTAGAATCCCGACAGTGCAGGAAAAGGCCATTCAGCCCATCAAGCCTGCACCGACGACAATTCCATCCTGGCCCTATCCCCATAATCCCGCTAATCCTGTAATATTCTGAAGTGAGTAATAATTTCTGGCGTTGCCACCCATACGTCAAGACTAAATATTTTAAAAGATCCTGAAAGACTGAAAACTGTTAGTTGTTAAAAATAATTAAAATGCTAATGATGCCTTCGTATATCTTAAAATGGAACTTCAATGCTGTTCATTCTCATTCGACAATTGAACTCAAGAGCTGATAGTGGGATCTAATTGCCTTCCGAATGTGCCAGTCGAACTCTAGGTTCACCTAAAGTAGTACGCAGCATAGTCTGATTCTTCCCTGAAGTAGGGAAAGCAAAGTAAGTTACTCCTTACGCTGCTCATCGGGGACTGACATACATGTCTGAACCTTCCTGTCTTTCTAATGAACGAAAAATAGTTGAGCATGGAGATGCATCAATGTTTCACGCAAGATAGAGAGGGTGACAGAAGAGGTGGGGGTGTTGCTTTAGTGATTAGGGAGAATGTCACAGCTAAACAGAGGGAGGACACCTTGGTGGGATCATGCAGTGAGGCTATATGGGCTCAGGAACAGGAGCGGTGCAATCAAACTGTTGGGCTTGTACTACAGACCCCCCAATAGCCAGCGTGAAGTGGAGGAACTGATATGTCAGCAAATTATGGGAAGAGCTTCTACAAATACATAAAGGGCAAGAGTAACTAGGGAGAAAGTAGGGCCTCTTAAGAATCAACAATGTCATCTATATGCGAATCCACAAGAGATGGGTGAGATCCTAAATTAATATTTCTGATCGGTGTCGAGAAAGGCATGGATGTTAGGGAACTTGGGGAAATAAATAGTGATGTCTTGAGGAGTGTACATATTACAGAGAAGGAGGTACTGGAAGTCTTAAAGCGCATCAAGGTAGATAAATCCCCAGGACCTGATGATGTGTATCCCAGGACATTGTGGGAGGCTAGGGAGGAAATTGCGGGACCCCTAGCAAAGATGTTTGAATCATCGACAGCCACAGGTGAGGTGCTTGAAGATTGGAGGGTGGCAAATGTTGTGCCTTTGTTTAAAAAGGGCTACAGGGAAAACCCTGGGAACTACAGGCTGGTGAGCCTAACGTCTGTAGTGGATAAGTTGTTAGAAAGTTGGAGGCAGGTTGGTAGCGGAGTGCCACAGGGATCAGTGCTTGGTCCTCTGCTCTTTGTGATTTTTATTAATGACTTAGAGGAGGGGGCTGAAGGGTGGATCAGTAAATTTGCTGATGACACCAAGATTGGTGGAGTAGTGGATGAGGTGGAGGGCTGTTGTAGACTGCAAAGAGACATAGATAGGATGCAAAGCTGGGCTGAAAAATGGCAAATGGAGTTTAACCCTGATAAATGTGAGGTGATTCATTTTGGTAGGACCAATTTAAATGTGGATTACAGGGTCAAAGGTAGGGTTCTGAAGACTGTGGAGCAACAGAGAGATCTTGGGGTCCATATCCACAGATCTCTAAAGGTTGCCACTCAAGTGGATAGAGCTGTGAAGAAGGCCTATAGTGTGTTAGCTTTTATTAACAGGGGGTTGGAGTTTAAGAGCCGTGGGGTTATGCTGCAACTGTACAGGACCTTGGTGAGACCACATTTGGAATATTGTGTGCAGTTCTGGTCACCTCACTATATAAGAAGGATGTGGAAGTGCTGGAAAGAGTGCAGAGGAGATTTACCAGGATGCTGCCTGGTTTGGAGGGTAGGTCTTATGAGGAAAGGTTGAGGGAGCTAGGGCTGTTCTCTCTGGAGCAGAGGAGGCTGAGGGGAGACTTAATAGAGGTTTATAAGATGATGAAGGGGATAGATAGAGTGAACGTTCAAAGACTATTTCCTCGGGTGGATGGAGCTATTATAAGGGGGCATGACTATAGGGTTCGTGGTGGGAGATATAGGAAGGATATCAGAGGTAGGTTCTTTACGCAGAGAGTAGTTGGGGTGTGGAATGGACTGCCTGCAGTGATAGTGGAGTCAGACACTTTAGGAACATTTAAGCGGTTATTGGATAGGCACATGGAGCACACCAGGATGATAGGGAGTGGGATAGCTTGATCTTGGTTTCAGATAAAGCTCGGCACAACATCGTGGGCCGAAGGGCCTGTTCTGTGCTGTACTGTTCTATGTTCTAAAGTTGTTCTGAGTGACAGGATCTACAGGCATTTAGAGACACAAGGACTGATTAGGGACAGTCAGCATGGCTTTGTGAGTGGAAAATCATGCCTCATAAATTTGATTGAGTTTTTTGAAGGGGTTAACCAAGAAGGTAGATGAGGGCAGTAGAAGTTGTCTACATGGACTTTAGCAAGGCCTTTGACAAGGTACCCATGGTATGTTGTTGCATAAGGTTCAATCTCACGGGATCCAGCTGGATACAACTGGCCAACTGGATACAATATTGGATTGCCGACAGAAGACAGAGGGTTGTTGCAGAGGGTTGTTTTTCAAACTGGAGGTCTGTGACCTGTGATGTGATGATGTAGAGATGCCGGCATTGGACTGGGGTGTGCCTGTGATGTGCTCAGGGATCGGTGCTGGGTCCACTGTTATTTGTTATCTATATTTATAATTTGGATGAGAATTTAGTGGGCGTGGTTAGTAAGTTTGCAGATGACACCAAGATTGATGGCATAGTGGACAGTGAAGAAGGTAATCTCGGATTGCAGTGGGATCTTGATCAATTGGGTCAGTGGGCTGACGAATGGCAGATGGAGTTTAATTTAGATGAATGCAAGGTGATGCATTTTGGTAGATCGAACCAGGGCAGAACTTACTCAGTTAATGGTAGGGCGTTGGGGAGAGTTATAGAACAAAGAGATCTATGAGTACAGGTTCGTAGCTCCTTGGAAGTGGAGTCACAGGTGGACAGAGTGGTGAAGAAGGCATTCGGCATGCTTGGTTTCGTTGGTCAGAACATTGAATACAGGAGTTGGGACAGCTTGTTTAAGTTGTACAAGACATTGGTACGGTCACACGTGGAATACTGTGTACAGTTCTGATCACCCTATTATAGAAAGGATATTATTAAACTGGAAAGAGTGCAGAAAAGACTTACTGGGATGCTACTGGCACTTGATGGTTTGAGTTATAAGGAAAGGCTGGATAGACTGGGACTATTTCCTTGGAGCATAGGAGGCTTAGGGGTGATCTTATAGATCTATGCCCCTCATTATAAAATAATGAGGGGCATAGATAAAGTAGATAGTCAATATCTTTTCCTAAAGGTAAGGGAGTCTAAAACTAGAGGGCATAGATTTACGGTGAGAGGGGAGAGATACAAGAGTCCAGAGGGGCAATTTTTTCACTCAGAGGGTGGTGAGTGTCTGGAACGAGCTGCCAGAGGCAGTAGTAGAGGTGGATACAATTTTGTATTTTAAAATTCATTTAGACAGTTACATGGGTAAGATGGGTATAGAGGGATATGGATCTAATGCAGACAATTGGGATTAGTTTTGTGGCAAAAACTGAGCGGCATGGATAAGTTGGACCGAAAGGCCTGTTTCCTTACTGTAAATCTCTATGACTGTGTAAAAGCAACAGGGTTGTTGTGATGGGCGATTTTAACTTCCCCAACATAGATTGGGATTCTTTTAGTGCCAGTAGTTTTAACGGGGCAGAGTTTGTTCAGCGTGTCCAAGAGTGCTTCTTGAGGCAATATGTAGATAGTCCAACTCGGGAAGGGCCTATCTTAGACCTGGTTCTGGGAAATGAACCTTGACATGTGATTGATGTCTCAGTGGGGGACCATTTTGGGAACAGTGATCACAATTCTATAAGTTTCAAGATACTTGTAGAAAAGGATAGAAGTAGTCCCAGTGTGAAAGTACTAAATCGGGGGAAGGCTAACTACAACAGTGTTAGACAGAAACTAGGGAATGTCAACTGGGAGTGGCTGCTGGAGGATAAATTGACATCCGATATGTGGGAATCTTTTAAAGTCAGTTGTTAACAATTCAGTACAAATAGGTCCCTGTAAAAATAAAAGATAAAGATGGAAGGTTCGGGAACCCTGGATGACAAGAGAGATTGTGAGTTTAGTGAGAAAGAAGAAGGAGGCAGACATAAATTTCAGGACAAGGCTCTTGAGGAATACAAAGATAGCAGAAAAGAGCTTAAACAGGAACCTGGGAGGGCAAAAAGGGGCCATGAAATGTCCTTGGCACGCAGGATTAAGGAGAATCCCAAGGTTTTTTATGTGTACATACGGAGAAAGAGGATAGCTAAGAAATGGGTAGGTCCACTCAAGGACATTAAAAGGAGTTTGTGTGTGGAGCCAGATGAGGTGGGTGAGGTCCTTAACGAGTACTTTACATCAGTATTCACAAAGGAGAAGGATGTGGTGGATGGTGAGTGTAGAATGGAGGATGCTGACATTCTAGGACATTGAGATAAAAAGGGAGGAGGTATTGGAGGTTTTGAAAAACATTAACGTGGACAAGTCCCCAGGGTCATACAGGGTCTATCCCAGAATACTGAGAGAGACAAGGGAAGAAGTTGCTGAGGCCTTGGCCAAAATCTTTGTATCTTCTTTAGCCACGGGCGAGTTACCAGGGGTTGGGGAGTAGCTAACATTGCTCCTCTGTTTAAGAAGCACAGAAGAGACAATCTGGGAAATTACAGGCCTGTGAGCCTTACATCAGTGGTGGGAAATTATTGAAGGATGTCAGTGGGGCGGGGCTGTTGGTGGGAGAAGTTTTTGGTGGGAGGAGTTTTCGGTGGGAGGAGTTTTCGGTGGGAGGAGTTTTTGGTGGGAGGCGTTTTCGGTGGGAGGCGTTGTCGGTGGGAGGCGTTTTCGGTGGGAGGAGTTGTCGGTGGGAGGCGTTTTCGGTGGGAGGAGTTGTCGGTGGGAGGCGTTTTCGGTGGGAGGAGTTGTCGGTGGGAGGAGTTGTCGGTGGGAGGAGTTGTCGGTGGGAGGCGTTGTCGGTGGGAGGCGTTGTCGGTGGGAGGAGTTGTCGGTGGGAGGAGTTGTCAGTGGGAGGAGTTGTCGGTGGGAGGAGTTGTCAGTGGGAGGAGTTGTCAGTGGGAGGAGTTGTCAGTGGGAGGAGTTGTTGGTGGGAGTTTTGTGTAGATCAGTGAGCTTTGCACACGAGCAGTGGTAGAGAGCACAACATGAGAGTGACACAGCCAGAGTGAGTGTGTGTTTCCTGGGGAATTGGAACACAGTGGGCATTCGGTGCAGAGGGAAACGAGGTGCTTTTTTTGGCTTTCTAACTTTTTAATCTTCAGAGAGTGGACTTGCCGTGCTGCAGGAGTCAAGGGTACAAGGGAGAGAACTGATTGGTAAATAGTGGGTAAGGTTGGGTAAGTATTATGGCTTATAGTTTGTGAGGGCTATGTTCTGTAGTAACGAGGACCATGGAAGTAGGATCCGAGAGCAATTGATATTTTTTGATACTTAAGCATCTTCCAAACGGTTTAATGGCAGGGGAGCTCATAGCCGCAATGTGCTCCATTTGGGAAGTCGGGATTATTTCCAGTGCCCGGGGTCAGCATGTGGCAGGAAGTGTGTCCAGCTGCAGCTCTGGAGGTTGGAGACACTGGAGCATCCACGAGGTGGAGAGTGAGGTGGATAGCACGTACAGAGAGGTGGTCACACCACACGCTGAGACTTCACAAGCAGGATATTCAGTATTTAGGAAGGATCGACAAAAATGAAAGGCAGTAGAGTTTCATTGCTGGTCAAAGAGGAATTAATTCAGTAGTGAGAAAAGATATTGGGTGCGATCTGACTGGCTCACCGCACCGGTCGATCAGCATTCACCTGCGGCAAATCGGCTCACTATCCTCCCGGCCCCTTTTCACTGGCGAGAATGGTTTCCTGCTCCTGCTATGCACGAAGTCTATTAACATAAAGATGACTAGATTAAAATATACTTACCGAGTCCGGCAATGATGCTCCCGCCCTCCCGGGTACTTCGCCGACCTCACTACAGTAGCAGGGACCAGGTGCCATGGCCACATGGTGGAGGGGATTGGAGGCCATTGAAGCCCCAGAGTGGTAGGGGAAGGTGTATGGGCAGTGCCAATCAGACAGTGCCCAGTTGGGCACCATAAGTGTGCTGGGGCAGTGCCAAGTGGATGGGGCTTGTGTGAGGCTGGGGCCTGAGTAGGTTGGGGATGTGACAGAGGGGTTGGGTATGCATAGAGGGAGGGGGCCTATGCAGGGGAAGAGCTCTGCAAAGGGGGTGGTCGGCAGGGCAGTGGTTGGCGGGGTGGACATAGAGTCATAGAGGTTTACAGCATGGAAACAGGCCCTTCGGCCCAACTTGTCCATGCCGTCCTTTTTTTTTAAAACCCCTAAGCTAATCCCAATTGCTCGCATTTGGCCCATATCCCTCTATATCCATCGTACCCATGTAACTATCTAAATGCTTTTTAAAAGACAAAATTGTATCCGCCTCTACTACTACCTCTGGCAGCTTGTTCCAGACACTCACCACACTCTGTGTGAAAAAATTGCCCCTCTGGACTCTTTTGTATCTCTCCCCTCTCACCTTAAACCTATGCCCTCTAGTTTTAAACTCCCCTACCTTTGGGAAAAGATATTGACTATCTACCTTATCTATGCCCCTCATTCTTTTATAGACCTCTATAAGGTTACCCCTCTTCTACGCTCCAGAGGAAAAAGTCCCAGTCTATCCAGCCTCTCCTTATAACTCAAACCATCAAGTCCCGGTAGCATCCTAGTAAATCTTTTCTGCAGTCTTTCTAGTTTAATAATATCCTTTCCATAATAGGGTGACCAGAACTGTACACAGTATTCCAAGTGTGGCCTTCCCAATGTCTTGTACAACTTCAACACGATGTCCCAACTCCTGTATTCAATGTTCTGACCGATGAAACCAAGCATGCCGAATGCCTTCTTCGCCACTCTGTCCACCTGTGACTCCACTTTCAAGGAGCTATGAACATGTAACCCTAGATCTCTTTGTTCTGTAACTCTCCCCAACGCCCTACCATTAACTGAGTAAGTCCTGCCCTGGTTCAATCTACCAAAATGCGTCACCTCGCATTTGTCTAAATTAAACTCCATCTGCCATTCGTCAGCCCACTGGCCCAATTGATCAAGATCCCTTTGCAATTGGAGATAACTTTCTTCACTGTCCACCATGCCACCAATCTTAGTGTCATCTGCAAATGTACTAACCATGCCTCCTATATTCTCATCCAAATCATTAATATAAATGACAAATAACATTAATATAAATGACAAATAACATGTCGGGGATGTGCCAGAGGGTCCTGATGCTAGCGACCCCAGGAGTGACAGTGATGCTGATGATGTGGGGTCAGATGTCCATGTGGGAGGCTTCCCACTGACTGCCCTGTGCAATGGTGCCCAAGCGCTCTGAAGCCAGCTTTCTTAGCGTATTTACGCCCCCCCCTGCACCACCCCCACCCCCCAGCAACACCACCTGCCAGCGCAAAGCTCCCAGTTGTTAGAAAAACCTGAGAGAGTGCTGAGGATGGTAGTGCCAAGTTCGCCCAAAAGACCAGGATGACGTGACTGGCGTGTGAAAAGTGATTGACTCGGTTAGGATGATCTTCACTGGAGTTCAGGAGAATGAGTGGGGATCTCATAGAAACCGATAAAACTCTAACAGGATTAGACAGGGTAGATGCCAGATGGATGCTCCCAGTGGCAGGAGAGTCCAGAGCCAAGGGGGTCATAGTCTAACCTTTTAGGACTTTAAGCCTGTTGAATTTGCTATCACAGGAAGCAGTTGAGGCCAAAACATTGTATGTTTTCAAGAATGAATTAGATAAAGCTCTTGTGGCGAAGGGGAGCGAAGGATATAGAGGGTAGGTGCGATCAGACTATTGAGTTGGATAATCAGCCATGATCATAATGACTGGCAGAGTAGGTTACTGTGGGAGACGAGGGAAGAGATTGCAGAGCCTCTGGCGACGATCTTTGCGTCGTTGATGGAGACGGGAGAGGTGCCGGAGGATTGGAGGATTGTGGATGTGGTTCCTATTTTCAAGAAGGGGAATAGGGATAGCCCAGGGAATTACCGACCGGTGAGTCTAACCTCAGTGGTTGGTAAGCTGATGGAGAAGATCCTGAGGGACAAGATTTATGAGCATTTAGAGAAGTTTAGTATGCTCAAGAATACTCAGCATGGCTTTGTCAAAGACAGATCGTGCCTTACGAGCCTGATGGAGTTCTTCGAAAATGTGATTAAACACATTGACGATGGGAAAGCGGTAGATGTGGTTTATATGGATTTTAGCAAGGCGTTCGATAAGGCCCCCCATGCAAGGCTTCTAGAAAAAGTGAGAGGGCATGGGATCCAAGGGGCTGCTGCCCTGTGGATCCAGAACTGGCTTGCCCAAAGGAGGCAGAGAGTGGGTATAGATGGGTCTTTTTCTAAATGGAGGTCAGTCACCAGTGGTGTGCCCCAGGGATCTGTTCTGGGACCCTTGCTGTTTGTCATTTTCATAAATGGCCTGGATGAGGAAGTGGAGGGATGGGTTGATGAGTTTGCCGACGACACAAAGGTTGGTGGGGTTGTGGATAGTCTGGAGGGATGTCAGAAGTTACAGAGAGACATAGATAGGTTGCAAAACAGGGCGGAGAAGTGGCAGATGGACTTCAAACCAGATAAATGCGTAGTGGTCCATTTTGGCAGGTCAAATGGGATGAAGGAGTACAATATAAAGGGAAAGACTCTTAGTACTGTAGAGGATCAGAAGGACCTTGGGGTCCGGGTCCATAGGACTCTAAAATCGGCCCCGCAGGTGGAGGAGGTGGTTAAGAAGGCGTATGGTGTGCTGGCCTTTATCAATCGAGGGATTGAGTTTAGGAGTCTGGGAATAATGATGCAGCTATATAAGACCCTCGTTAGACCCCATTTGGAGTACTGTGCTCAGTTCTGGTCGCCTCATTACAGGAAGGATGTGGAAAAGATTGAAAGGGTGCAGAGGAGATTTACAAGGATGTTGCCTGGATTGAGTGGCATGCCTTATGAGGATAGACTGAGGGAGCTCGGTCTTTTCTCCTTGGAGAGACGTAGGATGAGAGGAGACCTAATAGAGGTATATAAGAAGTTGAGAGGCATAGATCGGGTGGATTCTCAGAGGCTTTTTCCCAGGGTGAAAATGGCTGCTACGAGAGGACACAGGTTTAAGGTGCTGGGGTGTAGGTACAGAGGAAATGTTAGGGGGAAGTTTTTCACACAGAGGGTGGTGTGCGAGTGGAATCGGCTGCCGTCAGTGGTGGTGGAGGCAAACTCAATGGGGTCTTTTAAGAGACTCCTGGATGAGTACGTGGGACTTAATAGGATGGAGGGTTATAGGTAGCCTAAAAGGTAGGGATATGTTCGGCACAACTTGTGGGGCCGAAGGGCCTGTTTTGTGCTGTAGCTTTTCTATGTTTCTATATTCCAGGCTTTCGCGAACCCGATTATTCGTTTAAGTTTTCAACTCGCTATCATACACATGAATGCCATGATCCTTCCAACACTCATTTTTTTCGTAAATTCAAGTCAGTGGAGAAGGAGCTAATTGCTGACCTTACCAGCAGAATAACGGATATAGAGATGAAATGCCACGTGGTCAGAGTACCACACAAAGGCCTAATCACTGAACTCTTCATTACATTTAAAGGTAAGTTCCTTCTGCACTGGTGCATCTGGATTCTGTAAGTCTTTTGTCTTAAATGTGTAGTGATATTTTCTCACAAATATATTGCTGATTATGTGTACGACACGCTTTTATTAACTTAGTGCACATCTGTGAATTGATGTTGTCTTGGTGAAAAAAATGTATGCTTGTGTTATTTTGTAAACATAGAAACCAAAAGTAGGAGGAGGCCATTCGGCCCTTCGAGCCGGCTCCGCCATTCATGTTGATCATGGCTGATCATCGAATTCAGTATCCTGATTCCCCCTTCCCCCACATATTCCTTGATCCCTTTAGCCCCAAGAACTATATCTAATTTCTTCTTGAAATCTGACAACATTTTGGCCTCAACTACATTCTGTGGGAGTGAATTCCACACATTCACCACCCTCTGGGTGAAGAAATTTCTCCTCATCTCAATTCTAAAAGGTTTACCCCTTATCCTCAAACTATGACTCCTAGTTCTGGACTCCCCCAGCATTGGGAACATTTTTTCTGAATCTAACCTGTCTAACCCTATTAGAATTTTATAAGTTTCTATGCGATCCACTCTCACTCTTCTAAACTCCAGTGAATATAATCCTAATCGACTTAGTCTCTCCTCATGTGACAGACTTGCCATCCCAGGAATCAACCTGGTAAACCTTCACTGTACTCCCGCCATAGCAAGGACATTCTTCCTCAGATAAGGACACCAAAACTGCACACAATATTCCAGATGTGGCCTCACCAACGCTCTCTAAAATTGCAGTGAAACATCCCTATCCGTATACTAAAATTCTCTCGCTGTGAAGGCCAACATACAAAGAACAAAGAAAATTACAGCACAGGAACAGGCCCTTCGGCCCTCCAAGCCTGCACCGACCATGCTGCCTGACTTAACTAAAACCCCCTACCCTTCCGGGGACCATATCCCTCTATTCCCATCCTATTCATGTACTTGTCAAGACGCCCCTTAAAAGTCACTACCGTATCTGCTTCCACTACTTCCCCCAGCAACGGGTTCCAGGCACCCACTACTCTCTGTGTAAAAAATCTGCCTTATACATCTCCTTTACACCTTGCCCCTCGCACCTTAAACCTATGCCCCCTAGTAATTGACTCTTCCATCCTGGGAAAAAGCTTCTGACTATCCACTCTGTCCATGCCTCTCATAATCTTGTAGACTTCTATCAGGTCTCCCCTCAACCTCCGTCGCTCCAGTGAGAACAAACCAAGTTTCTCCAATCTCTCCTCCTAGCTAATGCCCTCCATACCAGGCAACATCCTGGTAAATCTTTTCTGTTCGCCACAAGAGCTATATCTAATTCATTCTTGAAAACATACAATGAGGAACACCACTTGTCACAGCTCTCCATTCAGAAACACACCTTTCCACTGCTATCCCTCTGTCTTCTTTGACCGAGCCAGTTTTGTATCCACCTTGCTAGCTCACCTCTGATCCCATGCGACTTCACCTTCTGCACTAGTCTGCCATGAGGGACCTTGTCAAAGGCCTTACTGAAATCCATGTAGACAACATCCACTGCCCTACTCTCATCAATCATCTTCGTCACTTGCTCGAAAAACTCGATCAAGTTCGTGAGACACGACCTCCCCTTCACAAAACCATGTTGCCTCTCACTAATACGTCCACTTATTTCCAAGTGGGAATAAATCCTGTCTCGAAGAATCCTCTCCAATAATTTCCCTACCACTGGTGTAAGGCTCACCAGCCTGCTTTACCATTTGCCTTCTTTACTGCCTACTTTCAGCAACTGATGCACAAGGACTCCAAGGTCTCGTTGAGTATCCACCTCTCTCAATTTAGGTCCATTCAAGTAATAATCTGTCTGCCTATTATTACTACCAGAGTGGATAACCTCACATTTGTCCACATTATACTGCATCTACCATGCAGATGCCCACACACTCAGCCTGTCCAAATCACGCTGAAGCATCCCAGCATCCTAGTGCTGTGGGAAAAATCCACTAGTAGTCAGATCTCAAGGTTCCAAAAAATACAGTTTATTCAACGGAGCTCCGTGGAGACAAGGCACCAGTCAATAGCAAACCTTCTCTCAGTAAAATGACAGGAACGGTCCATCTTTATACTTTTTACACAATAGATGGACCGGAGATTTGAACATTATCACATCGTTATAGGCAGATCAAACAGATAGAAACATTTAACATAGTATTGTTCTTATGAATGTGTACATTTCCTATGTCTGTGGTTATCAATGGTTGGTTTTGGCTCATTCAGGTGCTAATTGGTTTTCCTGCATTCATATTTTCCCACTCTTTCTATGACTAATCTACTCCCTTTGTCTCGGGTTTTCCCTTAACTAAAAGATGTCTCGACCCTTGGCTGGCTTCCTGAGGTGTTTTTTAACTTTAAATCACTGTCTGTGATTCTAAATGGCTTGTCTGTTGGGTTTGATTTCAAGTGATCTTTGTCTAAGTGGAAGCCGGTGTCTGTTTTATGGTTCCTTTCCCAGTTAACTCTTTGTGTGCCAGGCAGTTATTTTAAAGTGTGCTTTCCTTACGTTTTTCCCCTTACACTAGTCACAGCTCACCCTCCCACCCAACTTTGTATCATCTGCAAATTTGGAGATTATACATTCAGTTCCCTCTTCCAGATCATTAATATATAATATGAACTGTTGGGGTCCTAGCACAGATCCCTGCGGAACCCCACTAGTCACTGACTGCCAATCAGAAAAAGACCCATTTATGCCAACTCTTTGCTTCCTATCTGCTAACTAGCTTTCTATCCATCTCAAGACATTATCTGCAATCCCATGTGCTTTAACATTACATAGTCTGTTATGTGAGACCTTGTCAAAAGCCTTCTGAAAGTCTCAATAAACCACATCCACTGGTTCTCCTCGGTCAACTCTACTAGTTAAATCCTCAAAAGAATTCCAATACATTCATCAAGCATGATTTCCCTTTTGTAAATCCATGCTGACTTTGTCTGATTATAACCACTGCCTTCCAAATGCTGAGTTATGAAATCCTTGATAATAGACATTAGACTCACTGGTCTACAGTTCCCTGTTTTCTCTCTACCTCCTTTTTTGAATAGCGGGCTTACATTAGCTACCCTCCAATCTGTAGAAACAAGTCCAGAGTCCAAAGAATTTTGGAAAATAACCACCAATAGTAATACTATTTCCAGGGCCACTTTCTTAAGTACTCTGTAAATCAATGTTTTGCAACATTTATCACTCTCCATTAATCATTCAGTCAGCAGCCTTTCAGTGCTTGAGTAAAACTTGTAGAAAGAAAATTTAATTACCCAAATAGGTAAGTGGTGCACTGCCTACATTTAAGGTTATCCCCAGAAAAACAAAACGAGGATGAGGCTAATTTCTGTTTGTAAAATGTCATTAATAAATGGAATGTTGTACCCAAAAGAGTGATAGTTTTTAAAAGGAAAAGTTTTAAAGAGAAAGGGGAAGGCAGTAAATGAGATAGATGCAATAGGCTGAATGGCCTCCTCTTCTGCATATTTTAAGAACATACTGAAGTGAGTACAAATATATCTATAACCATTGAAGGACAGCTAGAGAGTACGACAGAGATACTGAAACTCTGCAACACTAGTCATTGTCATTGGCCCTCACCATATATTTGATGCCTTTACTACTTATTCCGTCTGCCAATCTGGCCGGTATGTCAGATTGGACTAGACTATTCATAATCTCAGTATCCTGATCAATTCCAGTAAGGAATCTCACAACACCAGGTTAAAGTCCAACAGGTTTATTTGGTAGCACGAGCTTTCGGAGCGCTGCCCCTTTATCAGGTGAGTGGAGAATTGGGTTCACAAACATGGCATACATAGACAAAGACTCAATTACAAGATAATGGTTGGAATGCGAGTCTTAACAGGTAATCAAGTCCTTACAGGTGCAGACAATGTGAGTGGAGAGAGGGTTAAGCACAGGTTAAAGAAGTGTGAACTGTCTCAAGCCAGGACAGTTGATAAGATTTTGCAAACCCAGCCAAGTCATGGGGATTACAAATAGTGTGACATTAACCCAAGATCCTGGTTGAGGCCGTCCTCATGTATGCAGAACTTGGCTATCAGTTTGGCTATCAGTTTCTGCTCGGCAATTCTGCATTGTCATGTGTCTTGAAGGCCGCCTTAGAGAACACTTACCCTAAGATCAGAGGCCGAATGCCCGTGACCGCTGAAGTGCTCCCCAACAGGAAGAGAACAGTCTTGCCTGGTGATTGTCGAGCGGTGTCCATTCATAGTTTCCCCAATGTACCATGCCTCGGGACATCCTTTCTTGAAGTGTATCAGGTAAACAACATTGGCCAAGTCGCAGGAGTATGTACCATGTACCTGGTGGATGGTGTTCTCACGTGAGATGATGGCATCTGTGTCGATGATTCGGCACATCTTGCAGAGGTTGCTGTGGCAGGGTTGTGTGGTGTCGTGGTCACTGTTCTCCTGAAGGCTGGGTAGTTTGCTGCGAACAATGGTCTGAGGTTGCGCAGTTGTTTGAAGGCAAGTAGTGGGGGTGTGGGGATGGCCTTGGCAAGATGTTTGTCCTCATCGATCATGTGTTGAAGGCTCTGAAGAAGATGTCGTAGCTTCTCCGCTCCGGGGAAGTACTGGACGACGAAGGGTACTCTGTCCGCCGTGTCCCATATTTGTCTTCTGAAGAGGTCAGTGCGGTTTTTCGCTGTGGCGCGTCGGAACTGTCGATCGATGAGTCGAGCGCCATATCCTGTTCTTATGAGGGCATCTTTCAACGTCTGGAGGTGTCTGTTGTGTTTCTCCTCATCTGAGCAGATCCTGTGTATACGGATGGCTTGTCCGTTGGGGATGGCTTCTTTCACACGTTAGGATGGAAGCTGGAGAAGTGGAGCATCGTGAGGTTATCCGTGGGCATGCAATACAGTGAAGTGCTGAGGTGACCGTCCTTGATGCAATCGATTCTGGAGAGTAGTCCATGGTGAGTCTGATGATGGGATGGAACTTGTTGATGCATACGCTGCAGGAAAGGATGTCCTGAAGCATGGTACATAGGCAAACACCATCCACCAGGTACACGGGACATACTCTTGCGATTCGGTCAATGTTGTCTACCTGATACGTTGCAGGAAAAGATGTCCGGAGGTGTGGTACATTGGCGAGACCATGAAGACGCTATGACAACAGATGAACGGACATCGCTCAACAATCACCAGGCAGGAGTGTCCCCTTCCTGTCGGGGAACACTTCAGCAGTCAAGGGCATTCAGCCTCTGATCTTCGGGTAAGCATTCTCCAAGGCGGCCTTCACGACACACGACAGCGCAGAGTCGCCGAGCAGAAACTGATAGCCAAGTTCCGCACACATGAGGACGGCCTAAACCGGGATCTTGGGTTCATGTCACACTACCTGTAACCCACGACTTGCCTGGGCTTGCAAAATGTTACTAACTGTCCTGACTTGAGACAATTCACACCTCTTTAACCTGTACGTAACCCTCTCTCCACTCGCATTGTCTGTACCTGTAAAGACTTGATTACCTGTGAAAACTCGCATTCCAACCATTATCTTGTAATTGAGTCTTTGTCTATATATGCCATGTTTGTGAACCCAATTCTCCACTCACCGGATGAAGGGGCAGTGCTCCAAAAGCTCGTGATACCAAAAGAACCTGTTGGACTTTAACCTGGTGTTGTGAGACTACTTACTGTGCCCACCCCAGTCCCAATGCCAGCAACTCCACATCCTGGTCAATTCCAATTTAAGCTTTTGAGCCTGTATTCGCTTCATCACAAAGACCACCTATTTTCACTTCCATATTATTGCCGTCACATTTATCTTAACCCTTCTGTTGCTGATTCTGTTTCATTCACCAACTCAACTATTACAATGTTCTCTTAGCCAGCTTTGCTTTTTCTCCTTTAGATGTTTAAGTTCACCTGAAACTCTGTAGCCTTTATCCTATACTGCATCGCTGCATATTTCCACATTGAAGTGCAGGAAGATTTGAGATTTCAACTCCTATGATTCCAACTGAGCAGCTTTTCTAAAGCACGCACCCTGATACCCGACCCAGAAAACGGAGTGCAGGACTCACCCACAAGCATTAGACCTGATAACCTCAGCTAAATGGGTTTGGGTGGTATGCTTATTGGAAGGCTTAACAAATGGCAACTTATTGCATGGTATTCCAATAATGTGTGCAATTATCGTCCGAATGTCACTCTAATGTAAGGTGAAGTTCCTTTGAATTCACTGTTTTTTTAAAACTGCACCAGTCATTTGAAACTAAACTGATTGAAAAATCTGTAGAAGATCTGGGTTATAGGCTCAACCTGTAGCACAGCTTAAAGCACAACTATTTTCTCTTCAAACCTGTAGTAGATCCTTTTGGCTATGGATGGGAAGAAGTATGTAGAAAACTGATACGTGACTGTGAGGATGAAACAAACAGAAGAGTAAAGAAAGTAAGTTAAAGAACACAGAGAGGCAGCTCCTGGCAGGACTGTGATAAGTGTTTGATAGTGAAAGCCTATCTCCAAGTTTTAAGCGTAAGATGTGTGATATCAGTCTATAAACGCTTAGGCCCAGATTTTTGCTCCCGTGTCAGGTGCGCAGAAACAGGAGAATCTGCGGCTCCACAAACCCAGCCTTTAAAAATGGCTGTACAGATATCGCATTCTCAGTCCAGAGAGCAAGTGGTGGCCTGGATTAGAAGTCAAGGCAGGCAACCTGGGAAGAACTGAGGAGGCTGCAGGGAATGAAGGCAGGCTGGATGGAAGGCCTGCATCAGAGCAGCAGCACTATATTCAAAGTTTAAAAATAAAGATTGAAACATGTAACATGCCTTCTCCTTCCCCCGCACACATTCCTCATGCTCCATTTTGCTAACCCATACCATTTAACACCCCTCAACCACTCCATAACCCCCCATATACTTCCTGTCAGCCAATTCGTCCCCACACCTATCTCTCATGGCCTTTAAAATCCCAATGCTAACAGTGTCCCCACCCACACTTTGCTCTGATGCCTATCATGCCAAGTCACCTAGTATCCACCATGGGCAGACCTCAGGGCCATATATATATCTAGAAAATAAGGTTCTAAGTGTCTATTGCAGGCTTCACTATATTGAGAAAACACTCAACTACATTTATATTCCTACAATTACACAATCCCATATAAAAACAAACATTTCATTCAAGTGCTTAATCCCTTATAAAAAGGAACATTGGAATTCAAAGTCCCACTGAAAGCGTCTATAATCATTTGGAGCTGTCAGTCATACTGAAATGCCAGGCACCCCACTGTGGTAATAAAAGTTTCAAATCAGTCAGGTAGCACTAATCCAGTAATGGAAGCTCTCAGACTTAAGGCAACAGACAGAATTAAATTGCAAAAAATGTCTTTTTTAATACTGTATATAGTTTTTCCAAATATTTAAAAGCCAGGAGATTTAAGTGTCTTGACAGTTCCTTGTGACAGCTTTCATTATAGTTTCAGCGAGTTTATGTTCTTTTTATGAACATTCATGTCCACAGTTAACAATCCCAAAGGGCACCATACGTCACCCAAAGGGCAGCTTATCTTTCCAAAGGGCACCTGACTTCCCCAAAGGTTGGCCCAAGGGTAATAGAGGCGGGTATAATTTTGACTTTAAAAAAGCATTTAGACAGTTACATGGGTAAGATAGGCATAGAGAGATATGGGCTAAACGTGGGCAATTGGGACTAGCTTAGTGATAAAAACTGGGCGGCATGGACAAGTTGGGCCAAAGGGCCAGTTTCCATGCTGTAAACCTCTATGACTCGATGACCATATCCAAAGGGGTACTCCACCTCTCCAAAGGAATGTGTAAAATTTAGACCTGCTCCTCCTGAGTCTAATCTGCACACATTGGCTGGAATTCTCCACCTGTTCACAGCCCACTGCTGCCAGTGAGAATGGAGAATTTAGCGCTCAGCCAAGTCTCTGTTCACGGCAGCAGGAGCAGAGAATTCCAGTCGTGGGCAAGGTCAGAGAATCTGGTTCCTTCACACTCCTGGCTAATGAAAATGATACATGACTAGAAGCAGCTGTTGTTTTATATGGACAGCTGCCTCTGCAAAATGTGCATGACCATATTTGACCGCTCTGCAAAAGTGGTAGGTGCCATGTTCAGAGATGGGACTTCTGAATTCCAGCTTCCTCACCTTACATTTTCCAGGATAAGTTTTTGCAACAATGCAGAGGCTCTCTGCTGTTGCGGAAATCGAGGCTCAAGAGTTAAGATTGCCCTCTGCACTATGAAGTGTGAAGCATTCAGGGAGAATAGGGAAGGCAATAGCGACGGTAAAATAGAGGGCTGTTGTCTGTGGCAGCATTGTCTCAATCTTCATCAATTATTCAAATCCCTGTGTTTTCATTCAAAACAGCATTTAACCCTTTGAGTCAATTTAACCCATTTTGTTGAACTCTGGAGCTGATGGTGCGCGTGTTGTTGGTAGTCACCTTCCTGCATGAACTCACGCCAGAGATTGTCAGCGTCCATCTTCAACGGTGATATATGAATCTTCCTGTTCTGAGCTTTAACTTGGATATTTCGGCCAGTTTACTGAACTTGATCCTTCCTCGAAAATAGATAGCAGAATCCAAAAGGAAAACAAATTGGTAAACAGTAGACTTAGGTTTTCCAGGATAATTATTGGTAAAAGTATGTTAGATAGGGTTAATAAAAAGTAACTAAATGAAATTCTGACAGAAAATAGCAAAAACAGGACAATGCTGCTTAAAAATGTTTAAAATGCCTTCTGTATTTGATGATTTAGGATTAAAATCCCAGTAATGAATCCAATTCTGATGGTGTTTAACTATATTAGGCTTTGTTTTAATATCATGAAAAACATACAACACTCAGCTGTCCAGGGGAATTAAAGATTCCCGCTACCATTCTAGTATTTCCATTTTATTCCCTCTCCATTCTGTCAGGGAACCTATCCTGATGTTGTGACACAGCTTGTGCGTGGTTCTGTTTCAGGCCCGAAACCGGATTGAGTCTTTCTTCAAGAAACAGAGTGTTGCACTGGACAACATGAAGGACGCCGTGCCCACCTTTTATTACATTGCAAATTCTCTGAACACAGTCCGAGTGGATCATTGTCGGCCAGGATTTGGGAAAAATAAGTTAATGCACTTAGATTGTTCTGAATGCTGCGGTGAGTTCTGAGCTACTATTCATGTAATTAGCGACTGAACCTTAGAATCATAGAATCCTACAGTACGGAAGGAGGCCATTCGGCCCGTTGAGTCTGCACCAACCAAAATCCCACCCAGGCCCTATCCCTATAACCCCATGCATTTACCCTAGCTAGTTCCCCCTGACACTAAGAGGCAAATTAGCATGGCCAATCTACCTAACCCGCACATCTTTGGACTTCTTCACATCCTTTCTGAGTGCCCGGGAGTGCATGAGGTGCAACCATGGTCTCACGTGCCTTTTATTTAGTAGCCCTTATAAAATCCCAAACCTTATTTGATCTTCTATGTTCTTTCCTATACTCCCACCTTTAAAGATCTACTGGTCATTATTGCTGACAAGTTAAAAGATAATCTTATGTCGTTCTTGACTTGGTGGTTTTTTGCTTTAGTTGTTTTCTCTCTTTCTGTCTCTCTATTTTTCTCCGTTCTCCTTTCCTTTCTTCTGTTTATTAACACTGGTATTTGGTTGGGCAAGGGTATGGGAATCTGACCAAGGGCAAAGTCTGGCAGAATATGGCCTTTATGACTTGCTGGTTAGTGACCTACATTTTGCACTGATGGGGACAAGGCATAGATTCAGAAGGATTCAGACCAACATTGGGGAGTTGACACCAGTTGCGCCATGGAAAATAGCAACAGAAAGGGAAACATGCAAACATACAGAAATGGTAGATAGGAACATGCACCCTGGTGTATCCTGTCTATCCCAGAAGCATCCTGCAATAACAGCACCGACCCGGGACAGTAGGTACTGCAAGTTAGGAAATGTAAACCTCAGCAATTGAAATCTAACATCCAAGTGTGATATTCAGGTGACAGTAACAGTAAAGATAGGAAATTGTGTGCTATGTATAAATATTTAATACATTATAAGAAAATAGCAAAATCTGCACCTCCAAATCTTGGTTCATATTTAAAGATCTTACCATTTAGGCTAAATGTTCTTTCCTTATTCTTTTTCCAGAATATCACTACATCACATTTGCCACCTATTCGCCCATTCCACCTGCAGGTTTTTCACACATTTACTGCGGACACAAAGAAACTTAATGAACTGCACAAGAATGTGAATTGTAAAACAGTCAAATAGCGAATGAATTTTGCTGGGTTTTTTCTTGAGGCTACTGTTGTTCCACCACTGGAACTGGTGGATGTTCCATGGAAAACGGTCTTAGGCAGGAAACAAGACTTCTTCAGGATTTTGGCAAAGTACGATGGGTGGTGTATGTTATGACCGGTCCCAGGTAGAGGCCGCCAAACTTGTTACCCTCCTTCTCTTCTTTGTCAACTCTGTCAGCATGAGCCCCAATTTGTTAAATTCTGGATGGGTTACCTTCAGATGGTTACACAATTTAACCAGGCTTTCTTAAGTTAAAGAATATGTTTATCAGCTACTAAATGTGAGAAAAATAATAACACCTACACATACATTCTCACAGATTAGAAATGAGAAGTGATTACAAACTTAGGTCAAAAAAGGATAGACGAGGGGTAGACGGTGAAATGCCGTGGCCATTTGAAATTCTTGATTCCCGTAGCATTGACTTCAGCAGCTGAATAGCTGGTTTCTAGATTCCAGGGTTCTCTGGTTGAGAGGAGTTGTCCCATTTCCTTTTCAGCTGTGGCTTTGCTGACTGGACGTGCTTTTAGTCAGTGAGCATGAGACTTTTATTTTTTACCTGCCAGAGCAGGAGTGACTGCCATTGCCTTTGCTTCTGTGTCACACAGCACAGCACTAATCCAAACAGCAAGGGCAGAACCAAGGCAGGACTTGATTTCAAAGATGGATCAGAGGTGCTGCCCACTACCAATCAACGCTCAAGTGAGCACCATTCGGTTGCCATCCTTAAACTTAGAACATAGAACATTACAGCACAGAACAGGCCCTTCGGCCCACGATGTTGTGCCGACTTAGAGCCCAAGTTTTACAGCTGGCTTTTTATCCTAGATCCTTGTGTATTCCTGGGAAGGGAAAATCCAGAAAACAGTTCTGGGGCAAAATTGACAGGATATAATCCCTGGTGAGATAATAATCAGCTTCCATTATCACCACAGGAGATGGCAGTTTATTTTTGCATGGCTTTTTCCTTTGGAATGTATATGAGAAAGGGTGTGACATTCCATTATCTCTCTCAGTATCACCCACACAGGACCCTCTCAGACAGTCACTGCATTTTACATTCACAGAATTTACATCCTCAGCTACCAGTGGCTTGTATTCCCATTTTAAAAAACACATGTCTTATTTAAAAGTCCAATATGTCTGTACGTAATTTGGGGTTTTACTCCATCATCATGACAAGTGGGAATAGCCCCACTGGAACTCCAAGTGAGTTCTGAGGTGGGGGTGCAGCATAAAATTACATGGATGGCATCCTGACCACTCTGACCCAGGTGCAATTTCACGGTTGGACGGGCAGGGTTTTGGGTGGGAAACCTGCCCTCTCCCCATTTTATGGCTCCTAAAGAGCTTTTTCCTGCCCAGCCTCCATTTTTAGGCTGGTGGGCGCAGGTCAGAGCAGAGTGAGCAGGAAGGGACGGGTGTGTGCCCCAATCTGAAGACCCCAGAGCACCCTCTGTTCTGGGACCTGGAAGTCCAGCCCTTACCACCGTGCCGAGTTCAGCAGAGTTTCAGATTCAGGTAGTCACATGTGACTTTGCTGTTGTGACTACTTTGGAGGCCTGGCTCAAAGAAGGGCAAGGCTGGATGTTAAATATTCTGGGAATTAAGAGGGAATTGGATTATTTTCTGAAAAATGTGCAGGGCTACAGGGAGAAGGCACAAGATAAATTGTTCTTTTTGAGAGCTGGCATAGACATAACGGGCTGAATGGCCTACTGTGCTGCCACGATTCTGTGATTCCTTTGCTAAGTAACTTTCCATTTCTGGTACCGACTTTCTATGGTATTGGTTTCCATGAGCATGTTGGTGACAGCTGCCTCTGGTAAAGCATTCTTGGAATGGAAATCCCAAGCAGGCAATAGCCTCCTATTTGCATAAATAAATAGACTTGTCAGGAAAGCACACCCTCTTATTTATCAGCACCCAATATGGCAGGCAGTGTACTCCTGTCTTGGTGGGCTTCCTGCCCATCATTTTGAGGAATTAAAAGGCTGCCTATGCCTTAACATGAGTGCTACTTGCCACAATTTCTAGCCCAATGTCTCCTGAATGTACGGTGACTGTTTGCAGCTGGGCTGCAGCAGGATTTACAACAGTGTGTCTGCTAGTCACTGCACAGAGAACACAATGAAGAATTCTGACATTACTGTGTTGTAGGAACTGTAAACTCAATAATCTTTGCAGACATTGTACCGGGTACTTGTTCACTTATAAGTTATGGTGTCGGGTTAATGATCGTAACCAGGTTTATAACATTGGTACCTATCATCTCAACTTTGTGAATATGTTTAGATGCTGACTGAGTTAGTCTGAGAAATTGCTTCAGTTTCAGCTGCCATGTTGTTCATCCTAACTATGTGTCTCCATGTTTACTCCCACAGTGGTATGTGATCATGGAATGTACAGTCCCAACAATGATGTATACTGTAAACCCTGCACCAGTGTCAAGATTAATTACTATGGAGCAACTGCCTGCTAACCAGAGCCATATAGTTCCAATTTTATACTCATCTCAACCATTCATGATGCTCTCTTCCAAAAACAGTTTCACCCGCCAAGCACAAGTCAACCCCTGATATTATTAGTAAGATTACATTATTCTCTTACAAGGATCTATCTATACATCAACTAAATTTGTGAAATCTATATTGGGAGCAATTGCTGTAAGACCTAGCTTTGTGAACACTTGTGACTGCTTCTGCTGTCCTAATTAGATTGACATTATTTATCGCTAGTTGGTAAGTGATAAATACTGTACAAGTCTCAGTTTGCTGATGTCTCTAATATTCAGCTATAATGTGGTATTAGTGTGGGGCTCTGTTACCCATTGTTATGTATAATCAAACCACTCGATTATTGAACTATCCATGAATTATCAGCAAGTGTTAAAGCTTCTTTAAAAATGCGACTAGAACCTAGCAGCAGCTTTTTTAAGCTTGCATTTATCAATTTATTGTTGAACTTGGGAACTATAAGATCAGCCATGTATATCAATGATTGTTTTATCTCAGAACAATCAATCAGGTTTGATGAAAGAGTGCACACACAACGTTGCTGGCCACAGTGGCTGCATGTGCGGCACTAGGTTCACTGAGCTTACAAGGCTGCACCATCCTATCAAAGAGCAAAGTGGGAGAGAGAAACTCCATTTAACTAACCTACAGTGCACGCTGAACTTTCATCAATGTTTTATCATGAATTGCAGTTTTAAGTCAATGTAAACACAGATACAGAGCGCAATGTACCACCAAACAACTTTTATTTATATTTTTACAATAAATGTCAGACACTCTGCAAAAAGGCGTGGAGATTCAGTGTGGAACAGCCTCCATAATTAGCAGAGAAGGTTACCACATTTCACTGGAAGTTATGGGCAGAGCAATTTGTGTTCGACTTCCTATATCCCTGGAATAGAATCGTAGAATCTTTACTGGGCAGCAGGAGGCCATTTGGTCCATCAAGTCTGCACCAACAACAATCCCACCCAGGCCCTGACCCTGCTAGTCCCCCTGACACTAAGGGACAATTTAGCATGGCTATTCCACCTAACCCACACATCTTTGAACTGTGGGAGGAAACCGGAGCACCCGGAGAAAACCCAGACAGACACGGGGAGAATGTGCAGACTCCACACAGACAGTGACCCGAGACGAATTTAACCCAGTTCCCTGGCGCTCTGAGGCAGCACTGCTAACCACTGTGCTGCCCCACAGGACCATACGAAGCTCCTTTCCAATTCTGACACACAAATAGGAGAGATATTTTTAATTCTCTCTGCCCAGCAGACACAGGGCGGTAACAGAGTTAAAATTCAGTTGGTTGACAGGCTACCTAATTCATCTCCTCACCATTTCCTTCCTGCTGGAGGTACTCCAGACACCCGTCCGTTTTCATTCTCACCAATTTTATAGAAACCCTACAGTGCAGAATGAAGCCATTCGGCCCATCGAGTCTGCACCAACCACAATCCCACCCAGGCCCTACCCCCACATATTTACCCGCTAATCCCTCTAACCTACGCATCAGGACTCTAAGGGGCAATTTTTAACCTGGCCAATCAACCTAACTCGCACATCTTTGGACTGTGGGAGGAAACCGGAGCACCCGGAGGAAACCCACGCAGACACGAGGAGAATGTGCAAACTCCACACAGACAGTGACCCGAGCTGGGAATCGAACCCTGGAGCTGTGAAGCAGCAGTGCTAACCACTGTGCTACTGTGCCGCCCATTTGATGCATTAAGAATGCAATTACGTTTTGAGGACCAAGTGAAGGGAGCTGCAACCCAAATGCTTCACTCAGTAAAACTTGACAGTCAGAGAAGGGGGCCTTAGAGCGGTAAACCTTAAATTATTCCTGTGCAGCCAAGAGAAACAATCATACTCAATCGTACCCGACACTCTGACGCCTTACTGCTGGCAGGGGGCTGAATCAGGGTCTGTTTATTGACTGGGTCTCTCTCTGAATGGATTGGCTGGCCAGTGACCAGATGGTTAAGATTCCCATTATAATGTGAGCACAATCTGGAGAGGATTCACTGACAGCAGCAAATCCACAGCATTGTGCAAGGAGCCTATTGTCCATGTGTCCATTCCCATTGGCGTTCCTCCTTTACACCATAATGATGATCCTGTCTCCGTCCGCGGGAGCTGCAGATAGCTTGCTGCTGAGGTTCCCAGGAGCCATCCTTATATGGACAGAAACAGACAGACCTTCCATCCATTTCCACTTTCACACCAGCAGGGATGATGCTGTTTCCTGCAAAGCAGTTGGGTCCTGCAAGAATGAACCAGTGTTAGTGTTATAGTGGCAGAGAAAAGGAAAGGCTGACTCGGAAATATCTGAACCCAAATGTGGAATAGAAGGAGCTGTCTTGCCCCCTCACCCGTTAAACTGCTCAGTTAGATCATGGCTGATTAATGCTTCAATACCATTTATTTGTTTTTGCCCCGTGTTCACCCAACACCCAACAAACATTGATCTACCTCAGTCTTGGACATATTAGCTGTCCCCAAGTATCCACAGTGCCGGCATAATCCACCTTGCACCAGGAAGGACGCGAGGCTGATTTAAATATTCATTATTATTCATGAGTCCTGGATGTAATTGTCGGGGCTAATTTGCCTTAAGAACAAAGAAAATTACAGCACAGGAACAGGCCCTTCAGCCCTCCAAGCCCGCGCCGCTCCATGGTCCAAACTAGACCATTCTTTTGTATCCCTCCATTCCCACTCTGTTCATGTGGGTATCTAGATGTCTTAAACGTTCCCAGTGTGTCCACCTCCACCACCTTGCCCGGCAGCGCATTCCAGGCCCCCACCACCCTCTGTGTAAAATACGTCCTTCTGATATCGTGTTAAACCTCCCCCCCCCCCCCCCCCCCTCACCTTGAACCTATGACTCCTCGTGAACGCCACCATCGACCTGGGAAAAAGCTTCCCACCGTTCACCCTATCTATGCCTTTCATAATTTTATACACCTCTATTAGGTCACCCCTCATCCTCCGTCTTTCCAGTGAGAACAACCCCAATTTGCCCAATCTCCCCTCATAACTAAGCCCTTCCATACCAGGCAACATCCTGGTAAACCTCCTCTGCACTCTCTCTAAAGCCTCCACGTCCTTCTGGTAGTGTGGTGACCAGAACTGGGCGCAGTATTCCAAATGCGGCCGAACCAACGTTCTATACAACTGCAACATAAGACCCCAACTTTTATACTCTATGCCCCATCCTATAAAGGCAAGCATGCCATATGCCTTATTCACTACCTTCTCCACCTGTGACGTCACCTTCAAGGATCTGTGGACTTGCACACCCAGGTCCCTCTGCGTATCTACACCCTTTATGGTTCTGCCATTTATCGTATAGCTTCCCCCTACGTTAGTTCTACCAAAATGCATCACTTCGCATTTATCTGGATTGAACTCCATCTGCCATTTCTTTGCCCAAATTTCCAGCCTATCTATATCCTTCTGTAGCCTCTGACAATGTTCCTCACTATCTGCAAGTCCAGCCATTTTCGTGTCGTCCGCAAACTTACTGATCACCCCAGTTACACCTTCTTCCAGATCGTTTATATAAATCACAAACAGCAGAGGATCACATATGGTCCCCATCAATGGGGACCTGGCGTGATGGCCTCACTTGTGGGACCTGAGGCAGTTGAAGCCCCCGGGTGGTCAGGGGTGTGAAGTGCCCCTTGGGCAGTGCCAGTTTGGGATCCTGGCACCCTGGCAGTGCCCACCAGGCACCCTTGCGTTGTCAAGAGGACAGGGCCTAAGAGAAGGAGCGGGGCCACGACAGGGAGGCAGAGTGTGGACTCTGCATTGGGAATCAGCTGAGGGGTGTACTCAGCACCAGGGATTGGTGGCCGGGAGAGGGGGGGGATTTAGGTCCAGCAATTGGCCCGGTTTGGAGGGGCGGGCGGGGAGGCGACATGGCTCCCAATGCATTGTGTACACAGTGCACTTTGTGATCGGGGCACAGGCACAATAGCGCCCTCTGCAGCTCAGCAGCTGGCTTCCCGCTGTGAAATTCCCCCTACTGGCAAGAATCACATTTTGTCTCTTTTTTTTCTAAATGCAATAAGTTAGCGTCTGGAGCTCGCACGAATAAGAGTGATTCTCTCCCATTTTCAGCTTGTTTGGCACTTAGAATCTTTTTGATTAGATTGCCCCAATTGAGTCTTCCAGCAAAGAAAGAGGCCCTTCAGCCCGTTGTGTCTGTGCCAGCCGTCAAACACCTGTTTATTCTTATCACATTTTCCAGTAATTGGCCAATAGCCCTCTATGTTATGGTGTTTCAAGTGCCCATTTAAATGCTTCTTAAATGTTATGAGGATTCCCACCTCTACCACCCTTCCAGGCAGTGAGTTCCAGACTCCCAAAACCCTCTGGGTGAAAAGGTTTTTCCTCAAATCCTCTCTAAATCTGTTCCTTACCTTAAAGCCATTGACCCCTCTAAGGGAAAAAGTTTCTTCCCGTCTACCCTATCATTATTTTGTACACCTCGATCAGGTCTCCCCTCAGCCTTGTCTGCTCTAAGGAAGACAATCCAGCCTCTCTTCTTAGCTGAAACACTCCAGCCCAGTCAGCATCCTGGTGAATCTCCTCTGCACCTTCTCTAGTGCAATCACATCTTTCCTATAGTGTGATGACCAGTAATGCACACAGTGCTCTAGCTGTGGCCTAACCAGTGTTTTATACAGCTCCATCATAACTTCCCTGCTCTTATATTCTCTGCCTCGGCTAATAAAGGCAAGTATCCCATGTGCCTTCTTCACCACCTTATCTAGCTGTCCCGCTGCCTTCAGGGATTTTTGGACAAACACCCCGCAATCCCTCTGTACTTCCTAGTGTCCTACCGTTCATTGTGAATTCCCTTGCCTTGTTAGTCCTCCCAGAATGCACCATCTCACACTCCTAAGGGTTAAATTCCATTTGCCACTATCTGACCAGCCCGTCTATATCACCCTGTAATGTAAGGCTTTCCTTCTCACTGTTTACCACACCACCAATTTTCGTATCATTAGCGAACTTACTGATCATCCCTTCCACACTCACATTTAGATCATTACTGTACACTGCAAACAGCAAGGGAGCCAGCACCGATCCCTGCAGTACACCACTGGACACAGGCTTCCAGTCACAAAAACAACCTTTGACCCTTACCCTCTGCCCTCCTGCCACCAATAATGATGGATTTATGTCACATTATCAGTAACCCCCACAGCTTGCCTCCTGGACTTGCGGGCTGTCCTGTCTAGAGACAATACACATCTCTTTAACCTGTGCTTAATGCTCCCTCCACTCACATTGTCTGCATCTTTAAGACCTGGTTGGCTGTAGGGATTCGCATTCTAATCAGTATTCTGTAACTTGATTTTGTGTATCTGTGCCCTGTTTGAGAGCACATTTCCACTCCATCTGATGAAGGAGCAGCGCTCCGAAAGCTAATGGTATTTGCTACCAAATAAACCTGTTGGACTTCAACCTGGTGTTGTTAAAACTCTTACTGTGTTCACTCCTGCCACTAAGCCAGTTTTGGATCCAGCTTGCCAAATTGCCCTGGATCACATGGTCTCTTTGCCTTTTTGATCAGTCTCCTGTGTGTGGGACCCTCTGCTCACTAAACGGAATGGAATACAAACAGTGTTTTCACAGCCTGCCCTCATAATTTAACCCTTACGTCCACCTGTATCAAATGGGATGTACAACCCCATTCTCTCATCCACATTATTGACATTTATAATGAAAAGTTGACGGCTCCAGATCCTAGAGTAAAAACTTTCACCTTTGATATTTCATATGTCCAACTCTGTCACAGAATATTCAGTAAGGAGTCTAACAACATCAGGTTAAAGTCCAACAGGTTTATTTGGTAGCAAACACCACTAGCTTTCAGAGTGCTGCTCCTTCGTCAGGTGAGTGGAAGATCACCCACCCACCTGACGAAGGAGCAGCACTCTGAAAGCTAGTGGCGTTTGCTACCAAATAAACCTGTTGGACTTTAACCTGGTGTTGTTAGACTCCTCACTGTGTTTACCCCAGTCCAACGCCGGCATCTCCACAACAGGATATTCAGATCAGCGATGTGACTGAATATATGAATGGCTAATAAATAACTTTCTAGCTGTGTCATTTAACAAGGGGATGGATGTGCTCGGAGGGAGAGTGTTTTTTCTATTCAGGATCTATTGGCCCCATACAGCTGACATCCTGGAAGCAACACCTGACAATAAACTGGCTGAGTGTTCCTGGTTACCAGCCTTAGCAAAACTCATTGATATTGCTGTCAGTCATGCAAGAGTTGTGTGCTGGGAGCTAGTGTTACCAATGTGGTAAATGCGCAATGTATAAGTATCTCCTGAGGAAGAGTTGTAGAGCCAAAAGGAGAGCTGTCATCTTGTGTCTCGGTGCAGAGCTGACTTGGTCATATCGCTAACTGAAGAGACACTCACCAATCAGCAGAATGGCAGCAGGAGTCAAAACTCTGTCTTAACCTAGGTGTTGATGCCCAGTGTAAATT
This sequence comes from Mustelus asterias, assembly GCF_964213995.1. Taxonomy (NCBI): domain Eukaryota; kingdom Metazoa; phylum Chordata; class Chondrichthyes; order Carcharhiniformes; family Triakidae; genus Mustelus; species Mustelus asterias. The sequence continues at coordinate 110,249,952 of NC_135811.1, forward strand.
CTGACAACTGCAAGACAAACCAGGGGTGATGGGAGAGCGCATCACTTAGTGCGGACCAAGCCCCAGCAGCAAAGTTCTAGGGGGTGATTTTACCTTCTTGTCCTGCCGGTCGATGGATGGGGTGAGACAGTAATATCACGCGAGAGGCAGAAAATCAGGTTCGCGCCTGATTTCTCACCTTACGATCTTACTGGGCACAGATTTCCAGCGAGATCAGCCGGCTGAAGGTAATATTTATATCTATGGTAATGTGGATTTAAGTATTATTAGTGAGCCTGGGTCGCTATCATCCCAGGCTCACTTCCCTTAACAGCCTCACTGGTGAAGGTCCTCACCACCAAGGATCATGTATGGCCCCCATCAACTGGGACTTGACGTGATGGCCTCGCCAGTAGGACTGGAGGCTGTTGCAATCCCTGGGTGGTCGGGGACAACAAGGGGGCATTAGAAGCCTAGCACTGCCCACTGGGCACCCTGGTACTGGGCAGTGCCAAGAGGGCAGGCCTCAGGAGAAGGGCAGGGCTTAAGGGAAATGTGCATTCCGCAACTGGCGATCGACCAGACAGGGGTTCGGGCAGTGATTGACCGGACCCAGGGAGGAGAAGGGGTGATCGACCGGGGGGTGGGTGGGGTCTGATCAGCTCGGGAGACCAGCAATTGTGTCGGGGGGGGCAGAGGAGAGGTCGAACAGATCTCTCTGTTCTGTTGCACAGAGAGAGATCTGCGCATGCGCGATTGCACCCTTGACTGTGAGCTTAGGCCCCACCCACTTCCCCTACTGGCAGGAAGCAGATTGTGCATCATTTTTTGCACAAAGTGGCATAAGATTGCATTTTCAAACTCACCCGAAAAGCACCTGAAACACTCCTGTTTTCATGCTCCTTCAGCACTTTGAATACGTTTGGTTGATCGCCGCCTTAGAGTTGAGATTTATGGTGGATTGGAGGGCAGCCAGGAGGGTGTTGGAATAGTCAAGTCCTTCCTACTCTAAAGTGCCTTTGACCCTCCATTCGTATTGTAAATGGAACTTACCCTGCTTGCATATTGGACAGCATTGGTTGGGTTCATATGATGGGTTGACACAGTAAACAGGAGCACACTCAGCAGTCAGACAGTACACTTCACGATTAGCTTCACATCGACATCTCTCACAGGCAGACGGCTACGGAAACAATGTTATCGATCAGAAAATGGTGATCCAATCAACCAGATTCCCTGAAAATAGCATCGCAACAGCATCAAAAATAAAAACCTGACAGTGTCAGTGGGAACTACACTATGTGGAAACAAGTTTCAGTTCAGGATTACTCATGGGGATTTGACATCGATTGCTGTCCGTTTCAGAGTTTAGCTATTCAGGATATCAGAAAAATATCAAATGCAGCATCAGGATGTAGCTGTCAAGTATCACAGAATTGGTACGGTGCAGAAGGCGGCCATTCGGCCCATTGTGTCTGCATTCGCTCCAAACAGGCATCATCACTTGGTGCTATTCTCCTGTCCTTTCCCCTGTACATTATTTCTTTATCTAATGCCTGCTTGAATGCTTTGAACACACTTCCAGGCAGTGCAATCCAGACCCCAAATACTCAGTGTGAAAGGTTTTTCTCACATCACATTTGTTTCTTTATATCTGTGCCCTCTCATTCCTGATCCTTTTATAAGTGTGTTCACTTTCTCCCTGTCTGCTCTGTCCAGCCCCCTCGTGATTTTGAACATCTCGATCATATCTCTTAGCCCTGTCTTCAAGAAGAATCTTTCCTGGACTCTCTCCAATACATTCACATCTTTCCTATAGTGTGGTGCCTATAACGGCACAATATTCCAGCTGAGGCCGAGCTAATATCTTATACAAGTTCAACATAACCATCTTGCTATAAAGCTTTGGATAATGTATGCTTTATTAGCTGCTCTCTCCACCTGTCCTGCCACCTTAAATGAATACTCACCAGTAATAGGAAATAATTATTCAACAGATTGGACTGGTAGGAATTTACTGGTAGCAAGCAGTGATTGTTAAATTGTGCATTAACTGGGAGCAAAGGCTCATGTTAACCTGCAGATGAGTAACAGTGGAGAGTCTCTCATTCCATTCGCTGAGCTTCTGTTTAAACACAGTAAGAAGTCTGACAACACCAGGTTAAAGTCCAACAGGTTTATTTGGTAGCAAAAGCTATAAACCTGTTGGACTTTAACCTGGTGTTGTCAGACTTCTTACTGTGTTTACCCCAGTCCAACGCCGGCATCTCCACTTCTGTTTAAAGCCAGCAGATGGCAGTGTTGCTGTGTGCAGTGCCACTGATCTGCCCCACTTCAAACTTTACACCTGGGTAAACAGGGACATTGAAACATCACACTGAAAACATACACCAAACAAATGTGCAACAAACTATTTCCTCAGAACATTAAGAATAACAGGAGTCCACTCAGCTTTTTGAGTCACCTTCAATTAGATCCTGGCCGGATCTGTACCTTATCCCTGTTTCCCAGCCTGATCTGTACCTTATCCCTGTTTCCCAGCCTGATCTGTACCTTATCCCTGTTTCCCAGCCTGATCTGTACCTTATCCCTGTTTCCCAGCCTGATCTGTACCTTATCCCTGTTTCCCAGCCTGATCTGTACCTTATTCCTGTTTCCTAGCCTGGTCTGTACCTTATCCCTGTTTCCCAGCCTTTATTCCCTTGATATTTTTACAAAAAATCTAATGACCTCGGACACAAATGCTCCACTTGTATCCCCAATATCCACAACCTTTTGGGAGTGGGAATTAATTCCAGGTTAGAAAATGGCTGCAGAACCAAAGGAGGTCATTCAGCTCTGACCAAGAGTCAGCCAGACTCGAAACATTGGCTCTATTCTCTCTCCACAGACGCTGTCAGATCCGCTGAGATTTTCCAGCATTCTCTGGTTTTGTTTCAGCCATTATGTTCGTGCCGGCTCTCTGCAAGAGCAGCACAGCAAGGCACACACCCCTATCCATAGCCCTGTGATCCCTATCCATAGTAAGAAGTTTAACAACACCAGGTTAAAGTCCAACAGGTTTATTTGGTAGCAAAAGCTATAAACCTGTTGGACTTTAACCTGGTGTTGTTAAACTTCTTACTGTGTTTACCCCAGTCCAACGCCGGCATCTCCACATCATCCCTATCCATAGCCCTGTAATTCCTATCCATTGTCCTGTAATCCCTATCCATATCCCTGTAATTCCTATCCATATCCCTGTATTCCCTATCCATATCCCTGTATTCCCTATCCATAGAGCTGATTTTATTCTCCTTAGGTGTTTATCCCATTTTGAGAGTGGGAGCTGAGTCTGCCTCCTGCACATTCCCAGCCGGTGCGGTACACATCCCAGCTGAGTCTGCCTCCAGCACATTCCCAGCCGGTGCGGTACACATCCCAGCTGAGTCTGCCTCCAGCACATTCCCAACCGGTGCAGTACACATCCCAGCTGAGTCTGCCTCCAGCACATTCCCAACCGGTGCGGTACACATCCCAGCTGAGTCTGCCTCCAGCACATTCCCAGCCGGTGCGGTACACATCCCAGCTGAGTCTGCCTCCAGCACATTCCCAGCCGGTGCGGTACACATCCCAACCACTTGCTGCATTGAAAGGTTTCTCTTCATTTTCTCGTTGGACCTTTGGCTAAATTGATGTCTGCTGGTTCAGCGCTTTTCCACTAATGGGAAGTTTCTTTCCATCTCCTCTGTCTTAACCTCTCATGATTTTGAACATTTTTATCAAATCTCAACCCCAGCTTTCAGATTTTCACCATATATTCTGCGTGGAAAATGCTTCCTGATATCAGCCCTGAACATCCTAACTCTATTTTAAGATTATGATCCCTTTCTGATACTTGCGCTGGTGGAGATAGTTCCTCATTATAAACCCTATAGAAGCTTTGTAAAGTTGCTGATTTCAGAGAAACCTGAAGCCCCAGAAAAACGGGACAAATCCCTGTTGCTCCCACAGCGCAGCGTTCCCTCAGAACAAAATCACAGAAAATGATTGAAAGCAGAAACAGAATCAAAGAAACTTAAGTTACCCAGAACTCCTGGAATAGCCGGTACATCTTGCCTCCATATTGACACGAATTGCGGAATTCCACACAGCGTGGGCAGCAGGAATGGTAACTGACACGACTACAGCGGGGAGGGATTCGAGGGCATTGGGGCTTGCGGCACACAGGACCATCTTCAGTGCACATACACGGGCAAGCTGTTGCAGTGGGGTAAAACTTCTCGCCTACGTCAAACACAAACCCATTGTCATCAATGCAGCCTTTCCCCCGGTAATCTGGCAGCATGTAGTCAGAGTCTCCTTTAGAAAGGATCTCATTGACACTGGCTGCTTTGGATTTTTCCACGTGTTTCAACGTCAGGAACACCAGCACGAGGCAAGACAGCTTTCTAAATACTGCCATCGGGAGGGAGCAATGCCAAAGATTTCTTTTTGTGTTGATTTCAGCAGAGTAACAGATGATGAATGCTGTGAGCTCCGCCGCTCTATTATAAACATTCTGTCTGAATGACGTATTATACCGATCACTGGGCTCAAACTGCAGGCAACTGGCATCAACCAGGCCAAAAATGCCCAGTTAATTGAGAAAATGCCTCCTGCTAACTTCCATGAACAGAGACAGCCTGCAACTATCAGCACCAAAAGCAGAAATAGACTCAAAACAGATGCCATCTCCCTTGTTTGGCAGCCACTGCCGTCTTTGAGCCAGACATTGGTGTGATGCTCTGTGGAGGTCAGGGTTGATATGGTACCATAGAACAGTACAGCACAGAACAGGCCCTTCGGCCCACGATGTTGTGCCGAGCTTTATCTAAAACCAAGATCAAGCTATCCTACTCCCTATCATCCTGGTGTGCTCCATGTGCCTATAGGATCAGAGGATTAGATAGGGTGGATAGTGAGAGCCTTTTTCCTCGGATGGTGTTGGCTAGCACGAGGGGACATAGCTTTAAATTGAGGGTGAGAGATATAGGACAGATGTTAGAGGTAGGTTCTTTACTCAGAGAGTAGTAAGGGCATGGAATGCCCTGCCTGCAGCAGTGATGGACTCGTCAACGTTGAGAGCGTTCAAGTGGTTATTGGATAAACATATGGATGATATTGGAATAGTGTAGATTAGAGGGGCTTTAGATTGGTACCACTGGTCGGTGCAACATCGAGGGCCGAAGGGCCTGTACTGCGCTGTAATGTTCTATGTTCTATGTGCCTATCCAATAACCGCTTAAATGTTCCTGAAGTGTCTGACTCCACTATCACTGCAGGCAGTCCATTCCACACCCCAACCACTCTCTGCGTAAAGAACCTACCTCGGACATTCTTCCTATATCTCCCACCATGAACCCTATAGTTATGCCCCCCTTGTAATAGCTCCATCCACCCGAGGAAATAGTCTTTGAACGTTCACTCTATCTATTCCCTTCATCATTTTATAAACCTCTATTAAGTCTCCACGGTGCAGTTAGTCACAATATGATGTGTCAGTCTGCAAAACACAATAAGATCCATTCCTACAGCAGTCTTCACACAAAGACAGTCTCTGACAAAGCAGAGAGATAGAAGAATGAGCAACACATGAGACAGAAGGTGAACAGAAAATTTTGGGTGGGAGAGGAGGGGACAAGTAATATAAGAATAGGAGCAGGTAATTTACTCCTTCATTGTTAAAGGTCTGCATCTTATTGCAATTACCCACCTTAGTTATGGAGAATGGGTGTAATTGCATTGGTCTTTGAAAGCCAGGACAGACACGATGGGCTGAATGGTCTCCTATGAGACCATAAGATGTAGGAACAGGAGTAGGCTGTTCAGCCCCTCGAGCCTGCTCTGCCATTCAATAGGATCATAGCTGATCCAACATTCCTCATGTCCACTTTCCTGCCCTTTTCCCCGTAACCCTTGATTCTCTCACTGATCAAAAATCTATCTCAGCCTTAAATATACACAAGGACTCTGCCCCCACAGCTCCCTGTGACAAGGAGTTCCAAAGACTCACAACCTTCTGAGAAGAAACCCCTCCACATCTCAGTCTTAAATTGGTGCCCCTTTATTCTGAGACTCTGTCCTCTGGTCACAGACTCCCCCATGAGGGGAAACATCCTCTCAGCATTTACCCTGTCAAATCCCTTCAGAATCCAAACGTTCCAGTGAGATCACCTCTCACTCTTCTAAATTCCAATGAATGGAGTCCCGACCTTTTTAACCTTTCCTCACAAGACAATCCCTCCATACCAGGGATCATCCTAGTAAGGACAAAGAACAGTACAGCGCAGGAACAGGCCATTCAGCCCTCCAAGCCTGTGCTGACCATGATGTCCTAACTAAACTAGTTCTGCCCTTACTCGGTCCATATTCCTCTATTCCCCCCCCCCCCCCCCCCCCCCATTCATTTAACCCTACCTTCATTCTACACTCTCTCATTTCCTTCTCTATGAATGGTATGCTTTGTCTGTATAGCGTGCAAGAAACAATACTTTTCACTGTACATGTGACAGTAATAAATCAAATCAACTGAAAATGCACCCATCCAGATGCCTCTTAAATGTTGTTAATGTTCCGGCTTCCACCACCTCCTCTGGCAGCGCGTTCCAGGCACCCACCACTCTCTGCGTGGAAACCTTCCCCCGCACATCTCCCTTAAACTTTCCCCCTCTCACCTTCAACCTGTGCCCCCGTGTAACTGACACTTCCACCCTGGGGAAAAGCCTCTCCACCCTGTCTATGTCTCTCATCATTTTGTAGACCTCTCTACGGTCTCCCCTCAGCCTCCGGCTTTCCAGTGAAAACAATCCTAGTTTATTCAACCTCTCCTCATAGCCAACACCCTCGAGACCAGGCAACATCCTGGTGAACCTTCTTTACACTCTCTCCAAAGCTCCCACGTCCTGATAATGTGGTGACCAGAACTGCACGCAACACTCCAAATGCGGCCTAACCAAGGTTTTATATAGCTGCAACATGATTTCCCAACTCTTGTACTCAATGAACCTTCTCTGAACTTCCTCCAATGAAATAATATATTTCCTTAGGGACCAAAACTGCTCTCAGTGCTCCAGATGTGGTCCCACCAGTACCTTTTTACAGTTGCAGCAAGACTTCCAACCCCCTTGAAATAAGGGCCAACATTCCATTACCCTTTTTGATTACCTGCTGTACCTGTGTGCGAGCTTTCTGTGTTTCGTGCACAAGTTACCCGAGTCCCTTTGTGTTGCAGCTTTCTGCAGTTTTTGTCCATTTAAATAATACTCTGTTCTTTTGTTCTCCCTTCCAAAATGAACAACTTTACTTTTTCCCACAGTTTATTCAATTTGCCAACATTTTTCCCATTTACTGAACCTATCAACATCTCTTTGTAAACTATTTGTATCCTTCTCACAACTTGCCCTTTGGCTATTGTACATTCGCTTCTTTCCTCCAAGTCATTAACATATATTGTAAATAGTTGCGGTCCCAGCGCTGATCCCTGTGGAACCCCATTGGTTACAGGTCACCAACCCAAGAAAGATCCCCTTCTCCCCACTCACAGTTTCCTGCCCATTTGCCTCCTTTATATGCTTTATCTTTTAACTTAATACTCGCCTTAACTACATTGGCTAGTGTGTTTGGTTTATCTCCCTCTGACAATCTTCCTTACCGGAATGTATTTTTACCGAGAGTCGTGAATTACCTCCTTAAATATCTGCCACTGCTTACTGTCTTTCCGGCTAATCCATCCGCCCAGTCCACTTCAGCTAACTCTATCCGCAACTCACTGTAATTCCCTTTATTTAATTTAAACACAGTTGTTTCCAATCCAAGTATCTCACCCTCAGATTGAATATTAAATTCTATCATGTTATGATCAATACTTCCTGGAAGATTATTTACTCTGAGTCATTTATTAAACCTACCTCATTACCCATTACCAGATCCAACATAGCCTGTTCCCTAGTTGGCTCCATCACATTTGCTGTAGGAAACTATCCCTAACGCACTCTACGAATTCATTGTCGTAGCTACCCTTTCCAACTTGATTAACCCAATCAACATGAAGATTAAAGTCACCCATAATTATTGCTCTATTCTTTTTACATGCTCCTATCCCTTCCTACAGTGTGGCTACTGTTTGGGGTCTATACACTCCTACCAATGTCTTCTTTCCCTTGCTGTTTTTTACCTCCACCCAGATAGACTCTACATCACCTAGCCTGGACTGTCTCTCACAACTGAGCTCATTTCATCTCTTATTAACAGTGCTACCCCACCACCTATTTTCCCTCTTGTCTTTCCAAAAGGTAAAATTTCCCTGAATAAGCTCCCAGTTTTGATCTTTTAATCATGTTTCCGATTTGTTTTTTGCCGTTTTTAATCATCCTCACATGTTTTTATACTGTGGCCCTATTTGCCTCTCTTGCTTGATTACCATGTCTAACATTTTTGTACATTACTGTTCTTTCCCTGTTCAGCATGCTCTGTAAATGTTCAGTGACCCCCCCCCCCTGACCCTGGCAGCAGGGAGGCAATGTACCATCCTGGAGTCATGTCTGTGCTGCAGGAACGCCTGTCCGCTCTCCTCAGCCACTGAGTCTCCGATCAGTATTTGTCTTCCACTCTTACTCCTCCCCACTCACGCAGCAGAGCCACCCACAGCGCAGTGAACTTGGCTCTGGCTGCAGTCCCCAGAGGAACCGTCGCTCCAACACAGAATAACAGTTCTTAAGTTAGATGCACTCTGGGACTTTCCTGACCGCTTTCTTCTGACTGATAGTCACCTATTCCCTCTCTGACTGCACTTCCTTAGTCTAAAAATGTGCTATCCACAAACCCCTCAGCCTCACGGATGCCCCGCTGTGTCTCCAGACAACGCCCAACCTCCGAAACCCAGCTCTCCAGCTGGTCAAACCAATGGCACTTCCTGTAAATGTGGTCACCCAGACTGCACAGAGTGTCTGTGAAATCCCACATACTGCACACCACACCACACAGCACTGAGCTCCCATTCATACCTTCAGCTGGAAGACTGTGGCAGCCATTCTCCCGAATTGGGACTAAGTGCCCATGTCAGCTGCTGTTTGGAGCATCTGACAGGTGGAATTCTCACACCTGGAAAATTCAGATGAGCTCATTTCAAGCAATCAGCTGGTCAGACCCGCTGTCCCAAAACCGGGTGACCATTTTTAAACGGCGCCCTGACCTCTATCGAAGACAAGTCCCAAAATCCCAGAAAATTAAATGGTATCCCCGCCCCCCGCAACCAGAAGATCACCACCAACCCCTCAGCAAAAAAGGGCATCTTCATACCCCCACTCACAAATATCGGATAACCACACCCCACCCCCACCACGCCACAAAGTCATGAGAGTGAACAAAGAACAGCACAGCACTCCCCCAGTACTGACCCTCTGACAGTGCGGCATTCCCTCAGTACTGACCCTCTGACAGTGCGGCACTCCCTCAGTACTGACCCTCTGATAGTGCAGCACTCCCCCAGTACTGACCCTCTGACAGTGCAGCACTCCCTCAGCACTGACCCTCTGACAGTGCAGCATTCCCTCAGTACTGACCCTCTGACAGTGCAGCATTCCCCCAGTACTGACCCTCTGACAGTGCAGCACTCCCCCAGTACTGACCCTCTGACAGTGCAGCACTCCCTCAGCACTGACCCTCTGACAGTGCAGCACTCCCCCAGTACTGACCCTCTGACAGTGCAGCGCTCCCTCAGTACTGACCCTCTGACAGTGCAGCATTCCCCCAGTACTGACCCTCTGACAGTGCAGCACTCCCTCAGCACTGACCCTCTGACAGTGCAGCACTCCCTCAGCACTGACCCTCTGACAGTGCAGCATTCCCTCAGTACTGACCCTCTGACAGTGCAGCATTCCCCCAGTACTGACCCTCTGACAGTGCAGCACTCCCCCAGTACTGACCCTCTGACAGTGCAGCACTCCCTCAGCACTGACCCTCTGACAGTGCAGCACTCCCCCAGTACTGACCCTCTGACAGTGCAGCGCTCCCTCAGTACTGACCCTCTGACAGTGCAGCATTCCCCCAGTACTGACCCTCTGACAGTGCGGCACTCCCTCAGTACTGACCCTCTGACAGTGCAGCATTCCCCCAGTACTGACCCTCTGACAGTGCAGCACTCCCTCAGCACTGACCCTCTGACAGTGCAGCACTCCCTCAGCACTGACCCTCTGACAGTGCAGCATTCCCTCAGTACTGACCCTCTGACAGTGCAGCATTCCCCCAGTACTGACCCTCTGACAGTGCAGCACTCCCCCAGTACTGACCCTCTGACAGTGCAGCACTCCCTCAGCACTGACCCTCTGACAGTGCAGCATTCCCTCAGTACTGACCCTCTGACAGTGCAGCATTCCCCCAGTACTGACCCTCTGACAGTGCAGCACTCCCCCAGTACTGACCCTCTGACAGTGCAGCACTCCCTCAGCACTGACCCTCTGACAGTGCAGCACTCCCCCAGTACTGACCCTCTGACAGTGCAGCGCTCCCTCAGTACTGACCCTCTGACAGTGCAGCATTCCCCCAGTACTGACCCTCTGACAGTGCAGCACTCCCTCAGCACTGACCCTCTGACAGTGCAGCACTCCCTCAGCACTGACCCTCTGACAGTGCAGCATTCCCTCAGTACTGACCCTCTGACAGTGCAGCATTCCCCCAGTACTGACCCTCTGACAGTGCAGCACTCCCCCAGTACTGACCCTCTGACAGTGCAGCACTCCCTCAGCACTGACCCTCTGACAGTGCAGCACTCCCCCAGTACTGACCCTCTGACAGTGCAGCGCTCCCTCAGTACTGACCCTCTGACAGTGCAGCATTCCCCCAGTACTGACCCTCTGACAGTGCGGCACTCCCTCAGTACTGACCCTCTGACAGTGCAGCGCTCCCTCAGTACTGACCCTCTGACAGTGCAGCACTCCCTCAGTACTGACCCTCTGACAGTGCGGAACTCCCTCAGTACTGATCCTCTGACAGTGCAGCACTCCCTCAGTACTGACCCTCTGACAGTGCAGCACTCCCTCAGTACTGACCCTGTGACGGTGCGGCATTCCCTCAGTACTGATCCTGAGACGGTGCGGCACCCCCTCAGCACTGATCCTGAGACAGTGCAGCACTCCCTCAGCACTGACCCTGTGACAGTGCAGCACCCCCTCAGTACTGACCCTCTGACAGTGCGGCGCTCCCTCAGCACTGACCCTCTGACGGTGCGGCATTCCCTCAGCACTGACCCTCTGACAGTGCGGCACTCCCTCAGCACTGACCCTCTGAGAATGTGGCATATTTCCCGATGCAGAACCTTCCCTTCATTCTGAAATAAAGACACGGTCCTGGAAAATTTGGGCCTGGCAGCGTCTCTGGAGAGAGGAACAGTTAATGTTTCAAGCTGAATATTTCACTTCATTAATTTTTTCTGACTGACTCTATATTTAAGCTGAGTCTGTCATTGTGACCACGATCTCTGCAGCAAGGAGCGATGTTTGGCCTTGTCTCTTCTGCCATCTGCTAACCTGCAGCCCAGAGACAATCTCCCTGCTGACAGTGACGACCAGGCAGGGGAAGTGGCATCTGCCTCCGACTATTTATGACACAATCCTAATTGTTCCAGCCTTTCTTTAGCCGCAGAAATTAACAGCAAGCATCTTGTGACCTAGTTATTCTCCACCATTTACCTGCAGGTTGAGCCCATGATGTCTGTCTCATTCTGGCTGTAGTTGACAGGCTGTTATTGATTGTGTGATTCAGCCCAGGATCCTGGCTCACTCCCATTCACTGCTTCCTGCTTTTTGAACATTTTATCTTTTGCAGTCAGAATCCCTACAGTGCAGCATGAGGTCATTTTGCCCATAGAGTCTGCAGCGACTCTCCATCACAGCATCTTACCCAGGCCCTATCCCCATAACCCTACATATTTACCCTACTGATTCCTTTAACCCACACATCTTGGGACTCTACTGGTCAATTTAACATGATGTGGAGATGCCGGCGTTGGACTGGGGTAAGCACAGTAAGAAGTCTCACAACATCAGGTTAAAGTCCAACAGGTTTATTTGGTAGCAAATACCATAAGCTTTCAGAGCAATGCTCCTTCGTCAGATGGAGTGGTCTCTCAAACCTGTTGGACTTTAACCTGGTGTTGTGAGACTTCTTACTGTGCAATTTAACATGGCCAATCAACCTAACTTTGGAGTGTGGGAGGAAACCGGAGGAAACCCACGCAGATGCAGGGAAAACATACAAGCTACCCACAGACACCCAAGACAGGAATTGAACCGGGGTCCCTGGTGCTGAGAGGCAGCAGTGCTAACCACCGTGCCAAACTGGATCAAACTTTATCACTGCTTCTTCACTGTCGCTAGGTCAGAATCCTGGAACACCCTCTCTAACAGCACTGTGGGTGTACCTACACCACATGGACTGCAGCATTTCAAGGAGGCAGCTCACCACCACCTTCTCAAAGGTAAGTAGAGATGGATAATAAATGCTGACCTAGCCAGTGAGGCTCACAACCCTGTTAGGGAGAGAGTTCGAGGATTATGACCCAGTGGAGGAATGGCGATATATTTCCAAGTTAAAATGGTGATGGCAATTTATGCTCCAGGAAATGACTCTGAAAATGTTCAAAAAGCAGGAAGCAGTGAATGGGAGTGAGCCAGGATCCTGGGCTGAATCACACAATCAATAACAGCCTGTCAACTACAGCCAGAATGAGACAGACATCATGGGCTCAACCTGCAGGTAAATGGTGGAGAATAACTAGGTCACAAGATGCTTGCTGTTAATTTCTGCGGCTAAAGAAAGGCTGGAACAATTAGGATTGTGTCATAAATAGTCGGAGGCAGATGCCACTTCCCCTGCCTGGTCGTCACTGTCAGCAGGGAGATTGTCTCTGGGCTGCAGGTTAGCAGATGGCAGAAGAGACAAGGCCAAACATCGCTCCTTGCTGCAGAGATCGTGGTCACAATGACAGACTCAGCTTAAATATAGAGTCAGTCACAGTCAGTGTACAAATCAAGATTCAGAGATACTCTACGATCCACAGTTTAGAAGTACCAAGGGAGTGCTGCAATGTCAAAGTTGGCCCCTTACCATGAATCTTCAACTTGAGCTCCATCTGCTCTCATCTCGTTTCCATCACAACCCAGGTCACCATTAAATATCTCAATTAATTATAAAATCTAATGATTTCCAAACATAGGCTCTCACGTTGGAACTGTACCCCAGTGAGAGTCAGTGTGTGTGGAACTGTATCCCAGTGAGAGCCAGTGTGTGTGGAACTGTATCCCAGTGAGAGTCAGTGTGTGTGGAACTGTACCCCAGTGAGAGTCAGTGTGTGTGGAACTGTATCCCAGTGAGAGCCAGTGTGTGTGGAACTGTATCCCAGTGAGAGTCAGTGTGTGTGGAACTGTATCCCAGTGAGAGCCAGTGTGTGTGGAACTGTATCCCAGTGAGAGTCAGTGTGTGTGGAACTGTACCCCAGTGAGTGTCAGCGTGTGTGGAACTGTACCCCAGTGAGAGTGGAACTGTACCCCAGTGAGAGCCAGTGTGTGTGGAACTGTATCCCAGTGAGAGTCAGTGTGTGTGGAACTGTATCCCAGTGAGTGTCAGTGTGTGTGGAACTGTATCCCAGTGAGAGTCAGCGTGTGTGGAACTGTATCCCAGTGAGAGACAGTGTGTGTGGAACTGTATCCCAGTGAGAGTCAGTGTGTGTGGAACTGTACCCCAGTGAGAGTCAGTGTGTGTGGAACTGTACCCCAGTGAGAGTCAGTGTGTGTGGAACTGTACCCCAGTGAGAGTCAGTGCGTGTGGAACTGTACCCCAGTGAGAGTCAGTGTGTGTGGAACTGTATCCCAGTGAGAGTCAGTGTGTGTGGAACTGTACCCCAGTGAGAGTCAGTGTGTGTGGAACTGTATCCCAGTGAGAGCCAGTGTGTGTGGAACTGTATCCCAGTGAGAGCCAGTGTGTGTGGAACTGTATCCCAGTGAGTGTCAGTGTGTGTGGAACTGTTCCCAGTGAGAATCAGTGTGTGTGGAACTGTATCCCAGTGAGAGCCAGTGTGTGTGGAACTGTATCCCAGTGAGTGTCAGTGTGTGTGGAACTGTATCCCAGTGAGAGTCAGTGTGTGTGGACCCGTACCCCAGTGAGAGTCAGTGTGTGTGGAACTGTATCCCAGTGAGAGTCAGTGTGTGTGGACCCGTACCCCAGTGAGAGTCAGTGTGTGTGGAACTGTACCCCAGTGAGAGTCAGTGTGTGTGGAACTGTATCCCAGTGAGAGTCAGTGTGTGTGGGACCCGTACCCCAGTGAGAGTCAGTGTGTGTGGAACTGTATCCCAGTGAGAGTCAGTGTGTGTGGAACTGTATCCCAGTGAGAGTCAGTGTGTGTGGGACCCGTACCCCAGTGAGAGTCAGTGTATGTGAGGACAGGAAGCAATTTTTCATGCAAAATAATCAATCTTGCAGCTGAAAAGGAAAGTGTTTGTCCTACTGTGTCGTTCTTGACTTTTTCCGTTCTTCATGGGCAATGGATCTCACTGGCTGGCCATCCCTAATTCCCCTTGAGGGGGCTGTTGAGAGTCAAGCACATTGCTGTGGCTCTGGAGTCCCATGGAGGCCAGACCAGGTAACACCGGCAGATTTCCTTCCCTAAAGGACATTAGTGAACCAGGTAGGTTTTTATGACCATGGTTTAATGGCTATCATCTCTGCCACGGCAGGATTTGAACCCGGGTCCCTAGAGCATTACCCAGGATTACTAGTGCTGTGAAAATACCACTACACCATTGCCTCCCTTAAGGAGCTGGGCAAGTGGTCCCACTCTGCTTTATCCCCTGTTTATCCAATTCCCTTTTGGAAGTTTTTATTGAATCTGTTTCCACTTCAGTTTCAGGCAGCGTTTTCCAGATCACAATAACTCGATGTGTCAAAGAATATCACCATCTTCTCTCTGGTACTTTTGCTGATTCTCTTCAATCTGCTTATCAACGCTCCGGCCACGAGAAAGTTTCTCTGTATTTTCTCTGTCACAGCCTTTCATCATTTATTCTGTCAGAACTTTTCTATCAAATCTTCCTGGAACCTTGTCTACACGAAGGAGACAATCCCAGATGTCTCCAGCCTCTCTGCGTGTAGCTGAAGTCCTTCCTCTCTGTGGCACCATCCCAGTAAAATCTCCTATATATCCTCCCCAACACCTTCCAATCCTTTCCAAACTCTGCTGCCCACAACACTCCACTGGTGCCTACCCTGTGTTTTATCAATTTAGAATCACTTTGCTTCTTTTACAATCTGCTTTGATCTAATTTGAAAGATGTACAGTCCACCCCCCACCCCCCCGCACATTCTCACTGACAGCGAATTCCCCCAGTGCTGCCCCGCTCTCACTGGCAGCGAATTCCCCCAGTGCTGCCCTGTTGTCACTGGCAGTGAATTCCCCCAGTGCTGCCCTGTTGTCACTGGCAGTGAATTCTCCCAGTGCTGTCCCGTTGTCACTGGCAGTGAATTCCCCCAGTGCTGCCCCGTTGTCACTGGCAGTGAATTCCCCCAGTGCTGCCCTGTTGTCACTGGCAGTGAATTCCCCCAGTGCTGCCGCATTCTCACTGGCAGTGAATTCTCCCAGTGCTGCCCTGTTGTCACTGGCAGTGAATTCTCCCCGTGCTGCCGCGTTCTCACTGGCAGTGAATTCTCCCAGTGCTGCCGCGTTCTCACTGGCAGCGAATTCCCAGTGCTGCCGCGTTCTCACTGGCAGTGAATTCTCCCAGTGCTGCCGCGTTGTCACTGGCAGTGAATTCTCCCAATGCTGCCGCATTCTCACTGGCAGTGAATTCTCCCAGTGCTGCCCCGCTCTCACTGGCAGCGAATTCCCAGTGCTGTCCCGCTCTCACTGGCAGCGAATTCCCAGTGCTGCCCCGCTCTCACTGGCAGCGAATTCCCAGTGCTGCCCCGCTCTCACTGGCAGTGAATTCCCCCAGTGCTGCCCCGTTGTCACTGGCAGTGAATTCCCCCAGTGCTGCCCCGTTGTCACTGGCAGTGAATTCCCCCAGTGCTGCCCCGTTGTCACTGGCAGTGAATTCCCCCAGTGCTGCCCCGTTGTCACTGGCAGTGAATTCCCCCAGTGCTGCCCTGTTGTCACTGGCAGTGAATTCCCCCAGTGCTGCCGCATTCTCACTGGCAGTGAATTCTCCCAGTGCTGCCCTGTTGTCACTGGCAGTGAATTCTCCCAGTGCTGCCGCGTTCTCACTGGCAGCGAATTCCCAGTGCTGCCGCGTTCTCACTGGCAGTGAATTCTCCCAGTGCTGCCGCGTTGTCACTGGCAGTGAATTCTCCCAATGCTGCCGCATTCTCACTGGCAGTGAATTCTCCCAGTGCTGCCCCGCTCTCACTGGCAGCGAATTCCCAGTGCTGTCCCGCTCTCACTGGCAGCGAATTCCCAGTGCTGCCCCGCTCTCACTGGCAGCGAATTCCCAGTGCTGCCCCGCTCTCACTGGCAGTGAATTCCCCCAGTGCTGCCCCGTTGTCACTGGCAGTGAATTCCCCCAGTGCTGCCCCGTTGTCACTGGCAGTGAATTCCCCCAGTGCTGCCCCGTTGTCACTGGCAGTGGATTCCCCCAGTGCTGCTCCGTTGTCACTGGCAGTGAATTCCCCCAGTGCTGCTCCTTTCATTTCGTAGTGAGCAACATAAGAGGAACTTGGAAAATTGGAAACATGAAAATCTCACAGAAAGGAGAGAAGCTCTGGTGAAATGAAATGCAATTTCTGTACCTGAGAATTAAATAAGATGAAATAAAAATAGAGTGAGATTTATTTACAGCATGTAGTGTTTACAGAATCCACGTTCAAAGAATAGGCCCAATGGGCAAATCATTACAGTAATTCCACAGTCACCATATGATTACCAACTGGTCCGATGTGATTCCTTCTCATCCATGAGGAATGCAGTTGGAAAGAATCTGATCACATTGAAGGCATGTGTACGATTGTGACACCCTCATTTTGCTGAGGATTAATGAGCTGCCCTGACCTCCTGTTAACCCAAAGGATCAGGAACTCATCCTTCGGACCACCAGCTCACAACGGGCGCATGACTCCAGCTGTAGGATTAAAATAAAATCCCCATGACTGCACTGGTGCCTAATTAAAGAGCGCAGGAGAGTGTGTGTCCAGTAGTTTATCAGTAAAGTCATTCCTACCTGACCATCTATTAAACCCAAGCGGTTTTCAGAGATTCCAGGCTGTAAGTGGTCAGAGTGTAGTAATATTGACAGCTGATGGAGCAAGCGAGGGCCGTTCAGAGTGCCCCCACAGCTGTAATCACAATATAAATCCAGCCACTTCCCAAAACTAGTCAAAGTGCTTATATTAAAAACATTCACATCAAATGGATACTTCTAGAAAAAATATTTTTAAAAACATATAAAACTTTTTCCCCGTAATCAAATATACAAAAACTCTGATCAAAGATCGAAAAGTCACAAACTTCAGCATTGAGTTAATCCTCTAAAATTCTCCAAACAGAAATCCGACTCCTTTCCACGATTCTGTTCTACAAACATTCAACTTCATTTTTAAAGAGTTAATTTATTTTAATGTAGCCGGGTGAATTCTCACACCTCCCACACTGCTCGGTGAACAATTATCCCAGCATCGACCCGAATCCCATCGACACAGTCAGTAACCAGCTTCTCACTTCCAGCATTCAACACACCTAGAGTCCCCCGGGGAAACCTCAGTGTTCAATACGGGACCCTCAATAGCATCGGACACACAACCTGCCACTCAAAAAACAAAGAACAATACAGCACAGGAACAGGCCCTTTGGCCCTCCAAGCCTGCACCGATCATGTGTTCATAACTAGACCATCCATTTGTATCCCTCTATTCCCAGTCTGTTCATGTGGCCATCTAGATAAGTCTTAAATGATCCTAGCGTGTTTGCCTCAACCACCTTGCTTGGTAGTGCATTCCAGGCCCCCACCACCCTCTGTGTAAAATACGTCCCCCGCATATCTGTATTGAACCTTGCCCCCCTTACCTTGAACTTGTGACCCCTTGTGTTCGTCATTTCTGACCTGGGAAAAAGCTTCCAACTGTTCACCCTATCTATGCCCTTCATAATTTTATAAACTTCTATTAGGTCGCCCCTCAACCTCCGTCTTTCCAGGGAGAACAACCCTAGTTTACTCCATCTCACCTCAAAGCTAATCACCTCAAGCCTACCAGGCAACATCCTGGTAAACCTTTTCTGCACTCTCTCCAAAACCTCCACATCCTTCTGGTAGTGTGGCGACCAGAACTGGACGCAGTATTCCAAATGTGGCCTAACCAACGTTCTATATAACAGCAACATCATATGCCAACTTTTATACTCTATGCCCCGTCCAATAAAGGCAAGCATGCCATATGCCTTCTTCACCACCCTCTCCACCTGTGCTGCCACCTTTAAGGATCTGTGGACTTGTACACCCAGATCCCTCTGTGTGTCTATACTCCTGATGGTTCTGCCATTTATTATATAGCTCCCCCCTGCATTAGATCTACCAAAATGCATCACTTCGCATTTATCTGGATTAAATTCCATCTGCCATTTCTCCACCCAATGTTCCAGCCGATCTATATCCTGCTGTATTCTCTGACAATGTTCATAACTATCCGCAACTCCAGCAATCTTTGTGTCGTCCGCAAACTTACTAATCAGATCAGCTACATCTTCTTCCAAATCATTTATATAGATCACAAACAGCAGAGGTCCCAGTACAGAGCCCTGCGGAACACCACTAGTCACAGACCTCCAATCAGAAAAAGACCCCTCCACTGCTACCCTCTGTCTTCTATGGCCAAGCCAGTTCTGTACCCATCTAGCTAGTTCACCTTTGATCACTTGAGATTTAACCTTTTGCACTCACTCACTCAGGAAGCTCAACACAAAGCAGGGGGACCCCTCCCTCCTCATCCCACACAGCTGTCAGGAAGAGGGGGGGGAAAGGGGCAGCATCCCGGTGGTGGTGGGGGGGCAGGGGAGAGGGGGGCAGCATCCCAAGAGGAGGAAGCAGCCCCAGAGGCTCTGCTGTATCTCCCAACTGAGGCCTAAAGAGCTGCAAGATGTTGGATCCAGTGTGGAGGGCCGAGGGATCTGGCATGGAGGGCCGAGGGATCCGGTGAGGAGGGCCGAGGGATCTGGTGAGGAGGGCCGAGGGATCCGGTGTTGTCACCGAAACGTCAGGGACACCTGGATCAGAATTTGGATTTTGTGCTTTTCTCAAATACGTTTGCGATTTTGGAGGTTTGTAATCTGAGGAAAGAATTTGCTAACAGCAATGCTGGAACCCAAAAATATCTGTTCACTGGCCCAGGCTGGCACTGGATTGGTCATCACTCCAGCTGAATTTCGGTAATGCTACATTTCTGAAAAGCTTTGCTGGTTAACCTGTCCTCTGATACGCTGGCAAGGATGTCCCAGCTTGTGAAAGAGCCCAGGCCATAAACAGTGGCACCAATAAATTTCTCACTCACTGGGAACCAGTGAGATTCGGTTAAGGTGATAATTAAAACAAGCTGCCTTTTCAAGGATGTTGTCAGAAACGAAGGGAAGCATCTTTCTGCTTTAAGTAACTTTAAGGTTCCTATTTCAGTTCAGGTTACTGGCAGTGAAAGAGCCGGTTACACCTGGAGTTTATAGATTCCTCTACACACTGCTGGCCTCAGACAAGCCAAGATATTCAGGATTCTCTGCAGTTGCAATACGGATGTACCCATTGGGTTGCGTTGGCGAGGGAGTCGCAGGAGTCAGGCACAGAGTATTCCCAGGTTGTGACCTGCTCTGGGGATCCTGGCCCCAGTAATCAGGATTATCGAATGGCAGATCCTTGACCCCTGACACCAGGCTCTGGTGAGTCAGATATTCGGGATTTTCCACCATGTTTCTGAACGGACTCTTTGGAATCAGGGGGCCGTTGGCAGCGCTGCTTCGAGCGACTAACTCGGCTCTTCCAGTTCGACCAGGAGACGAGGTTTCTTCGGATTGGTTTATGTAATCTAACAAGAAACAAAAGAGAAAGATTTAAAACAAAGTCCAGTAAAGGTG
The DNA here is from genome assembly GCF_964213995.1 of Mustelus asterias. Classification (NCBI taxonomy): domain Eukaryota; kingdom Metazoa; phylum Chordata; class Chondrichthyes; order Carcharhiniformes; family Triakidae; genus Mustelus; species Mustelus asterias. The sequence continues at coordinate 110,270,041 of NC_135811.1, forward strand.
TTGCCAGAAGTCGCAGACCTCAAAACACAATCAGACCATTTCCTGGGACTTAGTCGTCCTTTCCCTGTGACCGACTGAGCGGGCTATTCATCATGACATAGTAGAGAAGCCATGAGCGAGTGAACTGTGTACTCTGGCACTCAGCCAGTCGGCGCTAAACCCCACGCTCCCAGCCCCAACTGCAGGTTGAGAACTCTGAGACAAGTGGAAGGAGAATCCATCTCTGCACACCACAATAATCCTGTGAGCGATCGCAGTGTGAATGTTGAGCAAGACAGCATTAGATTCATGTAGTTAAATGGACATTGACTTTCAGTTTACACATGAAGGATAACCAATGGGGCAGTCAGTGTCGATGAGAAATGGAATGATATTAACAATTGCTCTCATACCAGTTTCTGTTTGATCGGAGCCCAGAGAGATATAACTGTCCACCTCATCCTCTTCCTCATCGGTCACACGTACTGTGGGATCGGAGCTATACCGCTGTGTGACACTGTCCTCTCCATTGGGGCAGCAGGGCACTCCTCTACACCCTGAGCCCTCGGCGTCAGTGTAGGAATCCACACAGGCAGCTGCTGATTGTTGCGACACACCATGCGCCAGGCTGGAGCTCTGTGCTGCGTCAGAGCCCTGACCTTTCACCACCGCTACACTTGATGCACTCTGCGGGGGAGGGGGAAAATGAGAGTCTGTCAGACAAGAGATTGGCACAGCCCACACTAACCATCCTGCACCAACTGGTGGCATAACTAGTGCCCGCAGCAGCCTGGCATGACCCCTACCTTTCATTCATGGAGCAACAGAATGCAGCCTGGACTGGATCCACAAACACAGAGACTGGAATGTTTCAAAGGACTGGGAGCCACTCAAACATTCAGCTGCTGATATTCAGTGAATTCACAGGAGTCTGATTTATGATTAATATTGAACCCCAGTCACCCAAACTTTTATCCTCCACCCCTACAGGTACTGACGTTGTATCAGATGCCATCGGTGCTCCCTCTCTCCAAGGGCTATTGTTCAAGTGTGAACCCAGTGAGTGTCAGCAAGATATCTGACTGTGTTTATCCTCCATCAACACATCATTCCAGGACATTCTCTGGAAAGTCACCTCTGACCCATTATCCTCTCTAACACAGAAGTGCAAATGTGAATCGTAGCCCTATCTGCAGCGCTGAGTGAGACTGGCTTTCCCTGTAGTGTCCATGTACAGCTCTGTACTGCAGGGGAACCAGCGACTGGGGAGACCCTTGGCTCAAATATTAACACTGATCCTGTCCAAAATAATACTGGAGCCCCATCCCCAACTGTTGCTACGGAGATCGCAGTGACCAGCCAGTGTCAGAAGATGCACAAGTCTAGGATTTCCGCTGGGTTGATCAAATCAATCCTTAAACAGAGGACAAACCCAATGATACAGAACAGGGGGAGGCCACTACCTGCTGTCCCTCTCTCAGTGCCACATCATCAATTCCCCAGTGAGCTGAGCACAGTCAGTGAACGATAGGATCTCGACAATGCAGAAAGAGGCCATTGAGCTCATCGAGTCTGCACCGACTCTCCGAAAGAGTGTCTTATCCAGGACCTGCCCCCCTCCTCTCTGTCCCAGTAACCCCGCACATTCATCATGGCTAATCCACTTAACCTACAAATCTCTGGACAATCGGGGAATAATTCTGCATGGCCAATCCACCTAACTTGCACATGTTTGGATTGAGGGGGGAAACCGGAGCACCCGGAGGAAACCCACGCAGGCATGGGGAGAACGTGCAGACTCCGCATATTCACCCGAGGCCGGAATCGAACCAGAGTCCCTGGCACTGTGCGGCAGCAATGCTAACCACTGTGCCACCTTGGCAAGGAACATAAAGCAGACTGTACAGCTTCTATATGTATATGAAAAAAAGGAAAGGATAGAAAAGACAAATATGGGGCCATTACAGGCAAAGTCAGGAGAATTCATAATGGGGAACATGAACATGGCAGAGAAGCTAAACAAATACTGTGTCTGCCTTCACAGTGGGAGATACAGGAAACCTCCCTAAAATACTGGGTAACCAAGAGATTGAGGAGCTGGAAGAATTTAGTAATAGTCCTGGAGAAATTAATGGGGCAGAGAGTTGATAATCGATATTGCAGAGTGTTGACAGAGATACTTGCAGAGGTCGTGATTGCACTGATGA